>NC_071518.1:42934121-43255060 GCF_027887155.1 Malaclemys terrapin pileata | reverse complement strand
ATGTCCTGAGCACTGGGGTTAGGCTCCTGGGGTTGTATTTCCCCTTGGGGACCTCGGGGTATGTCCCTGCTCTGTGCTTTGGTTCCCCCAGCCATGAAGTGGGGATGATGCCATGGGGAGGAAGTTGATTTAGCTCATGAGTGTCTGGGCTGTGGTTTGCCTTCCTGTGGTGCAAGGCACAGGGGGCAGGGAACATGCCGCTGTTTGGGAAATCGCCCATTGCAGGCGCAAGCAGCCAGATTCCCCAGTTTGCAAGGGTGGTCGTGGGCCCCAGTGAATGCTCCTTCAGAGGCCAAGCTTACACCAGTGCAGGTGGAGTTGAGCTAGTGGGAGTGCCAGCTGGGATATAGCCCAGCGTTCGTACCTCGGGTTATACCTAGGCCGATCGGCCAGGGTGTGGCTTGCCAGGTGAGAAGCTGTGTGAACAGCCCCTTCCAGCTGCTGGAACATCGGTTCAGGCTTAAGCAAGTTGAATGAAAAGCATTAACACCAAGCAGCCGTGTGCCTGCATCCTGGACCGTTACCGGACCCAAGTGAATTGTTCCCAGTGGTCTCCTGCTTGGGGTGGCTGGCCCTGCTGTTGGCACCTGGGGCTGCCATTCCCTCTCCACACCCTGGTCAGGGTAGCTGTGCACAGCTCTGTAGTGCAACCCGCAGCCTTCGTGATGCCTGTCATCAGAGGAGGGGTACAAGTTAGTTCTTTTGGGGGGGAGGGGAGTTACATAACAAGGGAGATGGAACAGCGTGTGCAGGGAGAAAGGCACAACACTGGAGTCAAAGCAGGAGACTGGGAAGAAGGAACAATATTCTTCAGAACTCAGCCTCTAGTACTGATTTCATCACCTGGGACTGGGCAGAAAAACCCTGCCATGGCTGCAGGTCATAAAAAAGACCCTTGTTAGGAATGTTTTCAAGAAATGCCAGTACACCTGGGTCAAAAAGGAACACATGGCCAATGCAAACAGGGCATCCAAGAGTTCCAAGGCCTGGTGGCCAGAATGAAACAACATTCTGAACAATGCACCTCCAAAGGCAATGACTTCACAGATGGTGATGTGGGCATGTCTGAATAATCTGGCTCAGCTTGTTAGTAATCTTATTTTGGCACTATTCTTACAGATGGCCCACCATGGCTTTCCACGCAAGTAAATGATCACTTCGCTGATTGGCGTCAATTTGTGGTTTGGGAGGATTGCTCATGAATTTTGAACTGTTTGTGTACAAAATATAATTGGCAGGCTAGTTTGCTGTGGGAGTACAGGAACTCCTCACTTAAAGTCATCCCAGTTAACCTTGTTTCGATGTTAAGTTGATGATCAATTAGGGACCATGCTCATCTAAAGTTGTGAAATGCTCCCTTCTAACGTTTGGCAGCCTCCTGTTTTGTCGTTTGGCAGCCGCCTGTTTTGTCCACTGCTTGCAGGAAGAGCAGCCCATTGCAGCTAGCTGGTGGGTGGTTGGAACCAGGTGGACCAACAGCCCCCCATCAGCTCCCCACTCCCCTAAGTTCCCTGTGTAGCAGCTGTCCCTCCCCCCACTGTCATGTGCTGCTCCTCCCCCTCTGCCTTGGAGCTGCTCCCAGAGACTCCTGCTTGCTGTACGGGGAGAGGGGGGAAAAAGGGGCTAATGTCAGGGTGTTTCCCCCCTGCTCCTGCACCCCGCTTACCCCTATCTTCCATAGAGCAGGGGGGACACACGATGGAGGAAGGGAGCTTCTAGGCAGTAGCTGCGATCTCAGGTCTCAGCAAGCTGATTTAATTAACAAGGCAGTGTACGTAAGCCTGGGGTCAGCTACTTAAAGGGGAAATGCGCATTTTTTCTCTCACACACAGGGAATGTGTCTCTGTCTGCCCTCCCTCTTTTCCTGCTGCCTGTAGAGTGTTGTGAGAGTTAACCCTTGAGGGCTCAGTCAATTGCTAGTTCATTTAGCAGTAAGGCATTCCCTGCAAAATATCCCACCCTCTGACTCCTCCACCTTAACCAAGCTTCAGAATCATCATCACTGTGTACCAGTATTCAATTGTTTGTTTAAAACTTATACTGCGTATGTGTATTCATTATATAGTCTTTTGTCTGGTGAAAAAAATTTCCCTGGAACCTAACCCCCTCATTTACATTAATTCTTTTAGGGAAATTGGATTCGCTTCACATCGTTTTGCTTAAAGTCGCATTTTTCAGGAACATAACTACAATGTTAAGTGAGGAGTTCCTGTATTTATCCATTACATTTTTACTCTTCCTGCTGGACTTCTGAAATTATTTTTTATTGCTTAATATAATCAGATCTCCTACATGTAGATTTCCAATTTAAAAGTAAAGCTTTATTAGGCATTTATGAATTTTAACATTTAAAAAAAGTCAAACTGTTTGGTATATTGCTAACGACAAGGTTTTAAATAGTTGTAGATAACCCTTATGATGTATTAATTATTTTCCTCTAAAACTGGGTTTAGAATAAATTATATCATTTAAACAGTGGAAGAATAGAAGGGATCTCTCATCAGTTTTATAATCTCATTATTTTCAAGCAGCGCACTGAGTAATACTCAGTGAGAGAATGACTTTTTTTACTATTTTGTTTCAGTGGCCAGCTTAGACATAAGGATCCATGAACATCCATCATCTGCAATTCCTACAACATCAGAGTGATTGGCTGGTCCCACCCGCAGTGCTGCAACTAAACATACGTCAGATGGTAAATTACCTGGATAATAAAAAGACTTTCTTCATCATCCAATAAAACCAGGGATGAGTTTGTAATGCGAACCAACCAATTCCAGCTAGACTCACAGATGAAAAGATTGCTCGGTTCATTTAAACAACTAATTCTCCCTTTTGTCTTGTTCAGAGCAAACATTTCATGGACATGGTTCTTATTATAACCAGACTACACTCCACCCAGCAGAGCAGACATTGCTGGGAGGTTGCTGGTACAATATATGAGAAGGAAATTAAATAATGTGCAAAAAACATTGACAGAAAATTCATTAATTTGAGTCTTGATGGGTGGAGCAATGTACACAGTGATCCAGTAATATGTGCTGGTGTGACAACAGAAGATGGGGTTGTATCTTACAAAAACAATTGATATATCAGGAAATGCCCATATAGCAGAATACTTAAAAGAAGTAGCAGTAAAAACTCTAATAGGGTATGAACAAAAATTCAAGTGTCAGCTGTGTAACTTTGTCACAGTACTGCAAATGGAGCAAAGATGAGAAGAAATCTAGAAGAAGATAATGAAGGGCATCTGAAACTTATAACATGGGCACTGGGCTCATTTGACATACGTTTTAACCCAAGACTTAAGTACAACTCCAAGAATAAAGGAAAATGTTGTTGAAATTGCAAAATCCATCTAACAACCACTTTGCTTCAGTTTCCCTGAAGAGAGCCGGAGGGTCCACGATAAACGATGGCATCTTCGGAGCTGTTTATTAAGAATTGGCCTATGCTGATGACAATTTTTGAAGAAACAATTGCAGCCAAAATAGACAACATTGGACTAAAGAGAAATGTAGACGACATGCTAAATATCCTGAGCCCTAGTTCCATAGCCTCGGACAAACTGCAGAAGGACCACTGCTGCTTGGCTTATGCCCTTGAAATTCGGAAGGTGCTTCAAGAGAACTTGAAGAAAGAAAGACCCACCAACAAAGTCAAATTGCAGGCAGTAAAGAAGCAGATGGATCAAGCACTTTCTCCACCTCATTTTCTTGCCAATATTCTAGATGCCTAACTGCTGAAGAAGATGCTGCTATGAAATGGACATTTAATAATCACCTGTCAATCAGGCCATCAGTAAATTTCAGGGTGGGGAAGGATCAGTCAAGTAGTACATGTTTGCTGATAAGAACATAGGCAGGGCCATACTGAATCAGACCAATGGTCCATCTAGCCCAGTATCCTGTCTTGTGACAGTGGCTGGCGCCAGATGCTTCAGAGGGAATGTACAGAACAGGGCAATTATTGAGTGAGCCATCTGCTGTAGGCTGTAGGCTGGTGATGCTCTAAAGAAAGTTAGTGGTGGAAGGCACTAGCTGGAGCCACAGCTTGTTGAAGGGCTAAACCATCTTTTGACAGCAATAGCTTCTTCTGCAGGCACAGAAAGAATATTTTCTTCATTTGAATTAATTCAGTTAAAGCTAAGAAATTGGTTGGCAGTTGAAAAAGTTGGGGATCTCGTCTTTCTCTTCCAGTCATGGAATAAAAACAAAGAGGGAAGGGATGAGATCTACTAGTTTTAAAAGTTTGAAGGACAGCCTGAGTAATGTAGGAGACTATTGTCTCATTTTCAAGAGATTTAGGCAGGGTGGGAACTTAAGCTCCAGTCACTTTCACTTAGGCATATCTAAAAATGTTCCCAGGCTGACCTGAAATAATCAGTTTAAATCTCTGACTACAGTTAAATGCTCTGTTTAATAAATCATTTAGTTGTAAATGTGAAACGTGTTTTGGTCAGAGAAGTTTACGTATCCCAAACATTTTAGGTTGTTTTGTTTAATAAAAACATATTGTATATGCTGTTTTGTGTGTTTAATTAAATTCCAGTTACCATTCTAATGCAGCTTCACACAAATCATGAGCAAAACGTTCTTTAGTGAGTAAATAAGGAATATCTCATTTGTCATTTCCTAGCATACCAAGAATGTTCAGTTAATGAAAATCGGAAAATATTAAGCTATATAATTGCTTAAATAAATGTGTACAGTTATAGTGCACCCTCCTAGCTAGCCAAAAGCTGTACCAAATCTTAGTTGTAAATCAAGTTGTTTTAATGGCTATATCAATCAATGAGAATGCACCTTTCTGTAGAAAATAACTGAAGTGCAAATGGAAAAGTTGATTAAAATGGACGATTTAAATCAAGGCTTTCTGCTTGGTGATTTAAATCAACCTACCCTAGCTTGCAGTCTGGGCACAGTGGGATCTGCTGCCCCATTCAGCTAGTGCCTGGTTTTTCTCTTTGCAGGAAGAAGGGGTGAAAAGGGAGATCCAAAGGTTCTCCAGGTTGCCCGTGGGTCTTTTTCCCCAGGCCAAAGAGCAAGCTGTAATTGACAGACAGGCCCAGCAGGAGGCAGGCCTCAGCCCCAAGCCCATGGCAGCCATGTCTCTGTCACAGAACATTACTGTGTCTGAACAGGATTGTGCGTGCTCGAGGGAGCTGACGTGTGCTGAGTGGGCGGCATAGCCCAGGGCAAGCTGTATTCAGAGTGCTGCCAGCCAACCAGGATCAAACTGTGCTGGGAGCAGGGTTTAATCACCACTGCCTGATACGATGCTGAGCTTGACGTGCCTACAATAGCTGAGTACCAGGGACACGGCCCAAGATCATGTGACTCACCCATGCAGTGTAGACATACCCTGAACCACCCAGTGGTTTCAGAATCCATGAGCATGGTGATCTAGCTCTGGTGGGGGAGGCTCATCATCTGGGAGAAGGGTCGGAATGTGGGGGGAGCATGGGCTGTTATAGCAGGGATAAGTGAGAGACAAGACAGAACTGGTGGGGGGGGAATCAAATCAGTATCTTAAATGTCTGTACACTAATGCAAAAAGTATGGGGAATAAGCAGGAAGAACTCAAAATGCTAGTAAATAACACAACTATGACATAGTTGGCATCACAGAGAGTTGGTGGGATAATACGCATGACTGGAATATTGGTATAGAAGGGTACAGCTTGCTCAGGAAGGACCGGCAGGGAAAAAGAGGAGGAGGTGTTGCCTTATATATTAAAAATGTATACACTTGGACTGCGGTTGAGATGGAAATAGGAGACAGACTTGTTGAAAGTCTCTGGGTAAGGATAAAAGGGGTAAAAAGTAAGGGTGATGTCATGGTAAAGGTCTGCTATAGACCACCTAACCTGGAAGAAGAGATGGATGAGGCTTTTTTTAAACACCTAACAAAATCATCCAAAGTACAGGACTTGGTGGTGATGGGGGAATTCAACACCCCAGAGATCTGTTGGGAAAATAAAACAGCAGGGCATAGATTATCCAACAAGTCCTGGGAATGTATTGGAGACAATTTTCTATTTCAGAAGGTGGAGAAAGCTACTGGGGAAGGCTGTTTTAGATTTGATTTTGACAAATAGGGAGGAACTGATTGAGAATTTGAAAGTGGAAGGCAACTTGGGTGAAAGTGGTCATAAAATGGTAGAGTTCATGATTCTAAGAAATGGTAGGCGGGAGAACAGCACAATAAAGACAATGGATTTCAAGACGGCGACTTTAGCAAGCTCAGGGAGTTGGTAGGTAAGATCCCATGAGAAGCAAGTCTAAGGGGAAAAACAGTTGAAGACAATTGGCAGTTTTTCAAAGAGACATTATTAAGGGCACAAGAGCAAACTATCTCACTGCTTAGGAAAGATAGGAAGTCTGGCAAGCGACACCCTGGCTTAATCAGGAGATCTTCAATGATCTAAAAATCAAAAAAGAGTCCTACAAAAAGTGGAAATTAGGTCAAATTACAAAGGATGAATATAAACAAATAACATAAGTATGTTGGGACAAAATTAGAAAGGCCAACGCACAAAACAAGATCAAACTAGCTAGAGACATGAAGGGTAACAAGAAAACATTCTACAAATACATTAGAAGCAAGAGGAAGACCAAGGACAGATTAGGCCCATTACTCAATGGGGTGGGGGAAACAATTACAGAAAATGTGAAAATGGCAGAGGTGCTTAATGACTTCAGTGTTTCGATTTTCACGAAGAAGGTTGGTGGTGATTGGACGTCTAACATAGTGAATGCCAGTGAAAATGAGGTAGGATCAGAGGCTAAAATAGGGAAAGAACAAGTTAAAAATTACTTAGACAAGTTAGATGTCTTCAAGTAACCAGGGCCTGATGAAATACATCCTAGAATACTGAAGGAGCTGACTGAGGAGATATCTGAACCATTAGCGATTATCTTTGAAAAGCCATGAAAGACAGGAGAGATTCCAGAAGACTGGAAAAGGGCAATTATAGTGCCAACTATAAAAAGGGAAATAAGGACAACCTGGGGAATTAGAGACCAGTCAGCTTAACTTCTGTACCCAGAAAGATAATGGAGCAAATCACTAAGCAATCAATTTGCAAACATTTAGAAGATAATAAAGTGATAAGTAACAGTCAGCATGGTTTCAGAGTAGCAGCCATGTTAGTCTGTATCCGCAAAAAGAACAGGAGTACTTGTGGCACTTTAGAGACTAACAAATTTATGGGCTGTAGTCCACGAAAGCTTATGCTCTAATAAATTTGTTAGTCTCTAAGATGCCACAAGTACTCCTGTTCTTTTTAGTCAGCATGGATTTGTCAAGAACAAATCTTGTCAAACCAACCTTGTGGACGGGGGGAGTGGTATATCTTGATTTAAGTAAAGCTTTTGATACCGTCCCGCATGACCTTCTCATAAACAAACTAGGGAAATGCAACCTAGATGGAGCAACTATAAGGTGGGTGCATAACTGGTTGGAAAATCGTTCCCAGAGAGTGGCTCAGAGTCATGCTGGAGGGGATAATGAGTGTGGTCCTGCAGGGATCAGTTCTGGATCCAGTTCTGTTCAATATCTTCATTAATGATTTAGATAATGGCACAGAGGGTACACTTACAAAGTTTGCGGATGATACCAAGCTGGGCGGGGTTGCAAGTGCTTTGGAAGATAGGATTAAAATTCAAAATGATCTGGACAAACTGGAGAAATGGCCTGAAGTAAATAGGATGAAATTCAATAAGGAGAAATGCAAAGTACTTCACTTAGGAAGGAACAATCAATTGCACACATACAAAATGGAAGTGACTGTCTAGGAAGGAGTACTGCAAAAAGGGATCTGGGGGTTATAGTGGACCACAAGCTAAATATGAGTCAACAGTGGAACGCTGTTGCAAAAAAAACAAACATCATTCTGGGATGTATTAGCAGGAGTGTTGTAAGCAAGACATAAGAAGTAATTCTTCCGCTGTACTCCACGCTGATTAGGCCTCAACTAGAGTATTGTGTCCAGTTCTGGGTGCCACATTTCAGAAAAGATGTGGACAAATTGGGGAAAGTCCAGAGAAGAGCAACAAAAATGATTAAAGGTCTAGAAAATATGACCTATGAGGGAAGATTGAAAAAAAGTAGGTTTGTTTAGTCTGGAGAAGAGAAGACTGAAGGGGGACATGATAACAGTTTTCAAGTAGATAAAAAGTTGTTACAAGGAGGAGGGAGAAAATTTGTTCTTCTTAATCTCTGAGGATAGGACAAGAAGCAATGGGCTTACATTGTAGCAAGGATGGTTTAGACTGGACATTAGGAAAAACTTCCTAACTGTCAGGGTGGTTAAGCACTGGAATAAGTTGCCTGGGGAGGTTGTGGAATCTCCATCACTGGAGATTTTTAAAAACAGGTTGGACAAACACCTGCCAGGGATGGTCTAGATAATACTTAGTCCTGCCATGAGTGCAGGGGACTGGACTAGATGACCTCTCGAGGTTCCTTCCAGTCCTATGATTCTATGATTCTTAAAGCAAGAGGTCAATCCCTGCTCCCAGGGGGCATTACTAGTCTCAAACTGACTGCTCGAGCCCCAAGTAAGGATGCAGAAAGTCCTCCTCCTGGACAGTGTGAGAAGATGAGACAGGGCTAGTGACAGTTCCCTCTTCTGCAGCTTACCCCTTTCTCTTCTGGCCTGATATGCTCCTTGCACCTGAATCTTATTGAAGGCATGAAAGGAAAAACAAAGGGTGCACAGGCTGACAAAGGAAAGGGAGCCTATAGCCCACATGGAGGGACTTTCCCAGCGCCGATCTGCTCAGCCCTCCCCTGCCACCCTTTCTTCGGTCACAAAACCCTTCAGCCAGCCCCATGCCCCTGCTCCAGTTGTGCAGAAGCTGCCCAGCCCAGGGGCTAGTCCTTTATCTCTACAGGCCTAACTTATGCTCGGAAGTATATTCAGTGCTGGGCAGTGGAGTCTGGAAGGCAGGTGGGGCTGGGCATGACCATCTCAGTGTTGAGACACACAAAGGTGGGTTACTTCAATAACAGCACTCATAGATGAATCAGGTGTTCAAAGGGTGTGGCCTCCATCCAAGGGAGGGGAGGAAGAAAGGCTGCGATTCCCAACCCACCGAGAGGCTTTGGACGTCCGATTCTTGTTAACGTCAATTGGAATGGTGTGCCCCATTCCCCCGAGGTGGCTTTATGCTCACAGCAGGCCCACGGGTCTGGCTCTAACCAGTGACTCCTTTTGGTCTGGAATAACCCAGTCCCCTCTTATGGCACCTTTTGGTCAAGGGCTTCTCAGCCATTCACAAGTGACAGCCGGGGCTCCCAAAGTGGCTGGAGTGAGGGAGGTGCCCAAAGCCCAGTGGAATTCAATGGAAGTTGGTGCGTAACTCCCTTTGGAGCCCCCAGCTCAATGCCACACCTCTCTCCATTGCATTATCTCCATTTTCCAGCCAGGCCTGAGGCCGAGAGCAACGCAGGTTGCATCATAAGTTGGGCAGAGATGGGAGTGGGACCCAGGCATTCTGGCTCCTACTTGCCTGCTTTACCCATGCTGTATTGGGCCTGAGTCATAGTCACCCTGCAGCTTGTGTTGCATTAACACAAAGGCAAAATGCTGCCGTTTTCTGGAAAGATCCTTCTCATCAGGGTGTAGTGGAGGCACGTCCCAGTCACTCCCTTTTAAGTCTACACATGCCAGCTAGGAGATAGCAATCAGAACCACCCCCATCCCTGTTCTCAGGTGCCCTCTGGAGACAGCAGAGAGCCAGGAGAAGGGAGACTAGCTCTATACCCGCAGTGCCGTAGCCACCTCTCAAGCACTCCTGTGGCTGGCAGCTGGGACCCATCCCACTGCTGGGGGCTGAGCCATGGAGCTGATCCTCCCTAGGCTGCAGCTGGGTTTCTTACCGGAACAAAGGTGGCCATTCTTCTGCAATGGCTCTATGCCTACAGGGCCCTGTGCAGTCTCTGTGGGCAGCTCTCCCCTGGCCGAGACGCCACGCTCAGCCCTTGCTGTTTCTTTATATGCAGTCTGCGGGATTACATTGGCAAGCAACACATCTTCCTTCGATCAGACCCCCGCCCAGTCCAGCTCTCCCCGTCCCAATGACTTCACCCCAGCTCAAGTGTCCCAGCACAGGGGCTGTGACAGCCAACGCCAGCTCACCTTACAGCTGGGGAGGAAGCTGACAGAATCGGGCTATCAATTATTGATGGCCATTGGGTTGGTGGGAGGGAGCGGGAGATTTAGAGCCAAGGGGACACCAGGGCGCTAGGCAAATAAATAAATGGAGATATCCTATCTCCTAGAACTGGAAGGGACCTTGAAAGGTCATTGAGTCCAGCCCCCTGCCTTTGCTAGGAGGACCAAGTACTGATTTTGCCCCAGATCCCTAAGTGGCCCCCTCAAGGATTGAACTCACAACCCTGGGTTTAGCAGGCCAATGCTCAAACCGCTGAGCTATCCCTCCTCCCAGGTAAGGGCAGAATCTAGTAACCCTGGTGCGGCAGCCACATCTCCAGCCCCAGCTGCATGCTCCAGGCTCCCCAACACTAACGAGTAGATGGAATCTTGCCGAACCTGCTGGAGGGAGATCACAGCAATGACTAGGCTGTGTCAGCGAAGCTTTCCACCCCCCTATAACCCCCAATCCCCTCACTAGGCCAGCCCCCCATCCCCAATCCACAAAGCTGAGCTGTGCAGTGTGGCTGGTTGGTGAATGGACCAAGTGGAGACGCCCCTTCCAAGGTCAAGGGGCCTTCATGTTTTTATGAGCAAGTTGAGCAACCTTGTTCTAGGTGGAGCTAAAACCTCCTTGAAATTGGGAGGTATGAATGCACCCTTCAATTAATACAAGTGTAAGGACAGGCCCCTACCTAAAACAAAGGGTATATATGAGCCCGCCCTGGAGATTTACTGAGTGTTGTTTTGGGTAGGGGTGTGTGTGTAGAATGCAGAGGCCCAAACACATTCGACAGAGAACTTGAATGAGCAGCTGTATGCAGGGCTGGGGCAGAGGGTTGGGGTGCGGGAGGGAGTGTGGAGTGTGGGAGGGGGTGCAGTGTGCAGGAAGGAGCTCAGGGCAAGGGCCACCCCAAGCACACTGCACCCCCCTCCCACACCCTACGCTCCCTCCCACACCCCAACCCCCTGCCCCGGCCCTGCATACAATTGCCCCACCCAGATGTGGCCCTCAGCCCAAAAAGTTTGCCCACCCCTGCGCTAACTCTTCTCAGCCACTTAATTTCTGTCCGGTCCACCATAGGCTGTCTACTCTGGAGTGTGCATCAGCACAACTCGACCTCCTTACCTGGTGAGCCATCCTCTCTGTGGACAGGTTGCTGTCCTTTCTGTGTTCAGGAAGTTAGGGGGAGCAGGGGAGCATTCAGGGCTAACCTGGGATGCCTGGGGTCTATTGAGGATGTGATTGTGTCTTAACACTTGCTACTAGCACAAGCCTTTCCAGACACCCTCTGCATATGTTAAATGGAGAAATCCTCAAAACACATGGCCTCTGTGAAGCCCATCAGCGTTACAAGCATTTCAGCATGTGGTAGATTCATTTGTGTGAGGGGCTCCTGCCTGCTGTGTGCTGCATCCGCCTGCTGGCCCCATAGAATCAGAGAATCATAGAATATCAGGGTTGGAAGGGACCTCAAGAGGTCATCTAGTCCAACCCCCTGCTCAAAGCAGGACCAATTCCCAGCTAAATCATCCCAGCCAAGGCTTTGTCAAGCCGGGCCTTAAAAACCTCTAAGAATGGAGATTCCACCACCTCCCTAGGCAACCCATTCCAGTGCTTCACCACCCTCCTAGTGAAATAGTGTTTCCTAATATCCAACCTAGACCTCCCCCACTGCAACTTGAGACCATTGCTCCTTGTTCTGTCATCTGCCACCCCTGAGAACAGCCGAGCTCCATCCTCTTTGGAACCCCCCTTCAGGTGGTTGAAGGCTGCTATCAAATCCCCCCTCACTCTTCTCTTCTGCAGACTAAATAACCCCAGTTCCCTCAGCCTCTCCTTGTAAGTCATGTGCCCCTGTAGTGCCTTGTGTCTGAAATATTGTCTAGTCATCTCTGCTGTCTTGGGGCGGGGACAAGACGTGGTCCCACTCTGTGGTATTCGCAACGTGGCGTGTACCCTGTCGGTGCACCACAGATACACCTACCTTCCCTTGACGGCTGCATGGGCCTGCAGTTAATGTCCATTTCCCGAGCCCAGTAAAATATTAGGGAGGATTTTAATCTGAATTCCAAAGGGAAGGGTGCTCTGGGAAGTCTGGGTCCTCTTGTGGTACAGGGGAATACACTCAGCCCATCCTTCCATTACCAAAGCACTCAGTAACTTCAGAATGCTCGACAACCCACATGGTACCAGGCTGGAACAACCTTGGAGGCTGAAGGCTCCTAGCCCTAGAATGGGTACAGCATGGACAGTGGCCGGGCAAGCATCTTGTGCACTCTGCCCTTGCTAATGCACCATAAATCTTACCTGGAAGGGGCATGTCTAGGCATCACAAGGGACTTCAGTTGTTTTGACCCAGTCACTCTATTGACAGATGGTCAGCAAGGCTAGGGGTGAAGATGGCTTTTGTGCTGTGGATTATAGCTGCTTTCTTAATGGAATCTCTTTAATGCAGACCGGTGTATGCCCTAGTCATGGTGCAGGACCCCATTGGGTGAGACACACAAACACTGAACACAAAGATGGTCCATCCCACTTTCAGTCAATACTGGTGGCAGACCAGGGCTGCATTTGAATGGGTGACCTAGCAAAGGAAAGCTCTTGATCCCATTGTCAGCACCTCGCCACTTCTCTTAGGTTCGGGTGCCCCCCTCCCTTTACATCCTTCCGTCTCTGGCTCGTCTGTTGGAAGCTGTTACTGAGCCTGGAAAATGAAACTGAAAAAGACAGTAGAAGCTTCCTAGATTACCGTGGAGCAGCCCTTATCAGATGCTGGCTCTTTGCAATAAAGCTGTGATCACGATAGACCGAGTCTTGCACCCTGAGCACTGCACACCTCTGAGGAAAATCTACCCCAGATGAGAAGCAGTGAAAGGTGCAACATTCTGTCATGAGGAACCAGGATTTGCACCATCTTTAAACATCTTCTGCTTTTGTGATTTCTCTCTCCTCAGGAGTGAAGGGTGTAGTGGAAAAACGTGCAATCACTCAATAACCTTATCTAGCAAGCATTTTTCTTTGTTGCTATTTAATGATCTTTGTGACACTCGTTTGTAGTAATGGTAATAAATGCAACTTCCCAAATTCAGCACCATGATAGAGGTTGCCTCCCTTTAAATTTAAAAAGCTCTAACCAGCTAGTTTGGCAGGGAAAATGTCAACACCAGATATCTGTGGGTGTGTGCTGCTTTGGATTTCTTTTCTTCTACTTAGGTTAAGCACTTCATAGGCTATTTAGTCTATGAGCCGGAGCATGATACCCAAGGTAGTAAAACGCGCCTGAGAGTAAATGCATACTTCTCATGGGCACCTAGCCTGCAAAAATCAGACACTGCCAACTATCTGCATAGTGTTTTGTTCTGGAAATGGCTGGTTACCCAACACACAACCCTTAGTATCTGAAGTATTTCATTCATAGGATAGCTAATGTGAGGCCAATTTTTAAAAAGGGTTCCAGAGGTGATCCTGGCAATTACAGGCCTGTAAGCATGACTTCAGTACCGGGCAAACTGGTTGAAACTATAATAAAGAACAATATTGTCAAACATATAGATGAACATAATTTGTTGAGGACGAGTCAACATGGTTTTAGTAAAGGGAAATCATGCCTCACCAATCTACTAGAATTCTTTGAGAGGGTCAACAAGCATGTTGCCCAAGGGGATCCTGTGGATATAGTGTACTTAGATTTTCAGAAAGCTTTTGAAAAGGTCCCTCACCAAAGGCTCTTATGGAAAGTAAGCTGCCACGGGATAAGAGGGAAGGAGCTCTCATGGATCGGTAATTGGTTAAAAAATAAGAAACAAAGGGTAGGTATAAATTGGGGTGGGCAAACTACGGCCTGCAGGCTGCATCCGGCCTGTCAGGGCTTTGGAACCGGCCTGCGGGATTGCCCCCCGTGGCGCCGTGGGCCCCATGCCGCTCTCAGAAGCGGCCCGCTCCATGTCCCTGTGGCCCCCGGGTGGCGGGGCAGAGGGCTCTGTGCGTTGCCCTTGCCTCCAGGCACCGCCCCCCGCAGCTCCCATTGGCTGGGAATGGGAAACAGTGGCCAATGGGAGCTTCGGGGGAGGTACCTGGAGGCGCGGCAAGGGCAGCACATGCGGAGCTCTCTGCCCCTCCTCCTCCTCCAGAGGCTGCAGCGCTTCCTGGAGCAGCGTGGGGCCAGGGTCAGGGCAGGCATGAAGGGAGCCTGCCCTGGCCCTGGTGTGCGCCGCTGCCACCCCGGAACCGCTTTAGGTAAGTGGCGCCAGGCCGGAGCCCAAACCCCTCCTGCACCCCGCCCCCCAACCTCCTGCCCTGAGCCCCCTCCTGCACTCCGTAACCCTCCTGCAGCCCAACCCCCTGCCCTGAGCCCCCTCCTGCACCCCGCTCTCCTCTGCCCCAATCCCTTACCCTGAGCCCCTTCCTGCACACCGCACCCCCTCCCACATCCTGCACTCCCTCCCACACCCCAACCCCCTGCCCCAGCCCTGCATACAATTTCCCCACCCAGATGTGGCCCTTGGCCCAAAAAGTTTGCCCACCCCTGCCTTAATCTTGTGCATAGTTTCAGTAGAATTAATGGTTCTGGTGCCCTCTAGTGCCCAAGATAGGGCTTGGTTTGATATTCACTATCAGATCCTCGTGCAGCACAGCCGCTTTCATTGATCATTATTATTTATTACAGCTGCATCTAGGAGCCCCACACGAGGATTAGGGCCTCCATTGCACTAGGTACTGTACAGTCATGTAGCATAGGAGCCAGTCCCTCGGCTAGAGCGTTTACCTCATTAGCCTGACTATACCCATCAGTGACTGTACCGGTTACGCTGTTACCTAACCCTGCTATCTGCCACTGCTGGGCTGATTACACCTGTGATGAGTTGGGTCACAGAGACCCCTTGGGACTGCCATCCGGTGTGCTGAGACTACCTCTGAGCCCATTTTCTCTGGCAGCTTGGGACTTTAGTACCCTGTCTTGTTAAGCCAGACACGCTAGCCTGCTGCAAACACAGAACCATGTCCCCCAAAAGCTGCTGGCTTAACTGAAAACAGCTTAAGAAGTGCTTCTGTTTCCAGCACCCAGATACCCAGTTCCAATGGAGTCCAAACCCCAAATAAATCCATTTTACTCTGTATAAAGCTTATACAGGGCAAACTCATAAATTGTTTGCCCTCTGTAACACTGATAGAGAGATATGCACAGCTGTTTGCTCCCCCAGGTATTAATACTTGCTCTGGGTTAATTAATACGCAAAAAGTGATTTTATTAAGTATAAAAAGTAGGATTTACGTGGTTCCAAGTAATAACAGACAAGACAAAGTAAATTACCAAGCAAAATAAAAAAAAACACGCAAGTCTAAACCTAATACAGTAAACTAATTACAGATGAAACCTCACCCTCAGAGATGTTCCAATAAGTTTATTTCACAGACTAGACTCCTTTCTAGTCTGGGGCCAATCCTTTCTCCTGGTACAGTCCTTGTTCCAGCTCAGGTGGTAGCTAGGGGATTTCTCATGACTGCAGCCCCCTTTGTTCTGTTCCACCCCCTTATATATCTTTTGCACAAGACGGGAATCCTTTGTCCCTCTCTTGGTTCCCACCCCTCCTTCTAAATGGAAAAGCACCAGGTTAAAGATGGATTCCAGTTCAGGTGACATGACCACATGTCACTGTAAGACTTCATTACTCACTTGCCAGCACATATGTATACAGGAAGACTTACAAGTAAACAGAGCCATTTACAACCAATTGTCCTGTTTAATGGGAACCATTAAGATGCCAAGCCACCGTTAATGTCCCACACTTTGCATAATTACAATAGGACCTCAGAGTTATATTTCATATTTCTAGTTTCAGATACAAGAGTGTTACATTTATACAAATTGGATGATCATACTCAGTAGATTATAAGCTTTGTAAAGACACCTTACAAGAGACCTTTTGCAGCATATTCCAGTTACATTAGATTCACACTCATTAGCATATATTCATAAAATCATAGAGTGCAACGTCACAACACCCATAGGCAATTGTATTGGTTATGCTGCTATCTGTCCCCGCTATCTGCCGCCACTGGGCTGATTACATCCATCACTGACTGTACCAGTTACACTGCTAGCTATCCCCACTGTCTGCCACCACTGGACTGACTGACTACATCCATCAGTGACTGTACCGGTTACTCTGATACCTGTCCCCATCATCTGCCACTGCTGGGCTGACTGCACCCGTCAGCCACTGTACCGGTTACGCTGCTACCTAAGCCCGCTCTCTGCCACTGCTGGGCTGACTATACACAGCAGCGACTGTACCAGTTATGCTGATACCCAACCCCACTATCTACCACTGCTGGGCTGACTGCACCCATCAGCAACTGTGCCGGTTATGCTGCTACCTGTTCTCCATAGACACTGTCCTCTGTCTGCTCAGGTGGGCAGGCTCCCTAGATGCAGATGAAGGAAGCTCACGTTGTGGCAGCACTTGACCTAACCCGGCCTGGGGAGTGAAAAGAAATGATGTCAGATTGCAGCCCTTCTGCTGCTGCATCTTAGCCAAGGCTCCTCTGTGCCCCGGGGGACTCACAGACCCAGCTACTCCTGATCTAGCGCTCTGTTCCTCCTCTCCCCCATGACAGCTTCAGTCTCAGCTTCCATTTTCCCAGGCAATGAGGCCAGGAATAGGCTGTCCAGGAGGGGGTCAGTGTAACGGGGCCAAGGACCCCCATAGCACTCCTGGCTGGCCATGCAAGGTAGCTCAGAGGCCAGCACAGGACAGTGACGCTGGCATAGGCGGCGTGTGAACGTCCCCATGGGCGAGGCTAGCCCCTGGTCCCACCCCTTCCACCTGAGGTCCCACCCATACCCTGCCCCTTCTACCCCCCCCCCGCCAGAGCCCTGAGCCCCTTCCCCACCCACTGCAGCCGGAGAAGCCTCAGCCAAACCGCCCTGATCCCCAGGCCGCCCAGCCGGCCTTGAGCTGCCCCCTGGCCCAAGTCAACCCGGGCTGCCCCTAGCTGGCTGGCCGAGCCCCAGTTCCAGGCTGCCAGCTTGAGCTGAGCCCCCCGCCTGCTTTGAGGGAGAGGGAGAGCCAGGGTGGGGCCTTGGGCCAGGCCAGGGGCGGGGCTACAGCTTGGGTTAAGAAAAGCTTAGTCTCCCTTGGCCTATGATACCCGCCGCCCGGGGCACTGGGCCATCAGGTGGCATGCCATCTTCTGCCACTGGCAATGCCCCAGGCATGGCAGAGCACAGCGATGCATTCTGCTCTGTGAGCCCAGCCTCCCAGGGACAGCTCCAGGCCCCGGCTGAAATGACTCTCTAGCTTAGCTCTTCAGTGTTACGAAGGGAGAACTGCAAATCACTGTGGCTGTGAATGGGTGGCTCATCTGCTCCCATCAGGCAGAGGCAGAGGTGCACTCCCTGGTAGAGCTGCACCTGCTCTGGGGCTGCTTGTGCTAGGACTGGTCCCTGGCTTGTGAAAGGGCTTCGATCCCTCCCCTCCCTGGAAGGAGCAGTTCCAGGCTTCCAGTCTCTGTCCTGGGAACTCAGCTGCCGAGGACGTGGGAATGGACAACCAGGAGGGTCCCATCCATGGCTCCTCGCCCCCTGCTCAGGGAGGTGTTGGGATTTTATCACCCTATTCAAGGAAGGTCTTTGAATAGCTCTGAAGCCAGCTGTTATTCCTGACTCCCCAGGCACAGCTGTACTGGGCAGGTTGGGTCCCATTGTGCTCTAGCAACAATGGGGCCTCTTTTTCCCTGCTTGTTTGTACACAGCGCACTCCCTCTGTGCCTCTCTCCAGCAGCACGTTGTCAAGTGAATGCCGCGGGGCTAGCTAGGGACCAGCAGAAGCAAGTAACTGGAAGCCAGGAAGAGCCCATAGCTCTCCACTGGTGGGAGCTGTAGAGTAACCCTGGGGGGCTCTCTCATCACCTCAGCTTACTTCGCTCAGAGCAAGGTTAGGCGAATTTCGGAGTAGCTTCCACCTGGCTGTGAATAAAGGAGTCCCAGGGTTAACAAGGCCCCTTTCTGTGACCCTGGGCAAGTCAGGTGGTCTCATGTTGGGGCCTCCATGAGCCCAGATCAAGAAGCAAGAGCCTCATTAGCAAACAGGAGGCTGCTGCTGGGGGGAGGGGGTGTCACTCTGGGGGACACATGCAATTACTAGTAAAACATCCTTGGGGGTGGGGGGTTGAAAAATAACAGCCACTTTCTAACGTACCAAGTCTTGCAACTAGCTCAGAGCAATTATTTTTCAGACCTAATGCTGAAGGATAAAGGCAAGCTAATTGCAGAACACAAAAATAATGCTTGCCAATGTGCAAGTGATCAAGACCTTATTTTACTGGTTATGGGGAACCAGAATATGGCCCTGACCAGTTAGACATACATCTATATCTGTGTGTGTGTGTACTTGGTGCTTTAAAAAGGCCAATCTCCTGCAGGGCCGCCCAGAGGCTTCCAGGGGCCTGGGGCAAAGCTGGGGAGCGGACATAAAAAAAGGCGCCACCCGCTGCGGCGCTTGTACTCACCTGGCGGCGCTCCGAGTCTGCGGCGGCGGCGGGTCCTTCAGTCGCTCTGCGTCTTCGGCAGCACTGAAGGGCCCGCCGCCGAAATGCCGCCGAAGACCGGACCGCTGCCGGGTGAGTAGCCAGGGAAGGGATTCTTGGCCAGGGCTTGCAGGGCTACTGTGGGGCCCGGTGCCTGGGGCAAATTGCCTCACTTGCCCCCCCGGGCGGCCCTGATCTCCTGATGCTGAAAACAATTATGAGTGGGAGGCAAACTTTAGCACAGGAATGTGGCTGATAATTGGAACTTTTTAAAGAATGCTTTAGTAGATGTCCCCAACCCCCCACTATGTTGCAGTCCCCAAAGAAGCCTTCTGTGGGTAAAAACTAGGGCTGTCAAGTGATTAAAAAAATTAACTGTGATTAATCACGCAATTAAAAAAAATTATTGCGATTTATTGCGCGATTAATCACACTGTTAAACAATAATAGAATATCATTTATTTAACTATATTTGGATGTTTTCTACATTTTCAAATATATTGATTTCAATTACAACACAGAATACAAAGTGTACAGTGCTCATTTTATATTTATTTTTGATTATAAGTAATTGCACTATAAAAAAACAAAAGAAATAGTATTTTTCAATTCACCTCATACAAGTACAGTAGTGCAATCTCTTTAGCGTGAAAGTTGAACTTACAAATGTAGAATTACGTACACAAAAAACCTGCATTCAAAAATAAAACAATGTAAAATTTTAGAGCCTACAAGTCCACTCAGTTCTACTTCTTGTTCAGTCAATCGCTCAGACAAACAAGTTTGTTTACATTTGCAGGAGATAATTCTGCCCACTTCTTGTTTACAATGTCACCTGAAAGTGAGAACAGGCGTTTGCATGGCATTGTTATAGCCAGTGTAGCAAGATATTTAACGTGCCAGATGTGCTAAAGATTCATATGTCTCTTCATGCTTCAACCATCATTCCAGGGGACATGTGTCCATGCTGATGACGGGTTCTGCTCGATAACAATCCAAAGCAGTGTGGACCAATGCATGTTCATTTTCATCATCTGAGTCAGATGCCACCAGCAGAAGGTTGAGTTTCTTTTTTGGTGGTTCAAGTTCTGTAGTTTCCACGTCAGAGTGTTGCTCTTTTAAGACATCTGAAAGCATGCTCCACACGTCGTCCCTCTCAGATTTTGAAGGCACTTCAGATTCTTAAACCTTGGGTCGAGTGCTGTAGCTATCTTTAGAAATCTCACATTGGTACCTTCTTTGTGTTTTGTCAAATCTGCAGTGAAAGTGTTCTTAAAATGAACAACATGTGCTGGGTCATCATTCGAGACTGCTATAACATGAAATATATGGCAGAATGCGGGTAAAACAGAGCAGGGGACGTACAATTCTCCCCCAAGGAGTTCAATCAAAAATGTAATGAATGCATTATTTTTGTAACGAGCGTCATCAGCATGGACACATATCCTCTGGAATGGTGGCCGAAGCATGAAGAGGCATATGAATGTTTAGCATATCTGGCATGTAAATACCTTGAAATGCCAGCTACAAAAGTGCCATGTGAACACCTGTTCTCATTTTCTGGTGACATTGTAAATAAGAAGAGAGCAGCATTATCTCCTGTAAACGTAAACAAACTTGCTTGTCTTAAAATGGAGATATCCCATCTCCTAGAACTGGAAGGGACCTTGAAAGGTCATCGAGTCCAGCCCCCTGCCTTCACTAGCAGGACCAAGTACTGATTTTGCCCCAGATTCCCAAGTGGCCCCCTCAAGGATTGAACTCACAACCCTGGGTTTAGCAGGCCAATGCTCAAACCACGATTGGCTGAACAAGAAGTAGGACTGAGTGGACTTGTAGGCTCTGAAGTTTTACATTGTTTTGTTTTTGAGTGCAGTTATGTAACAAAAAAAAAATCTACATTTGTAAGTTGAAGTTTCATGACAAAGAGATTGCATCACAGTACTTGTATGAGGTGAACTGAAAAATACTTTTTCTTTTGTTTATCATTTTTACAGTGCAAATATTTGTATTAAAATAATATACACTTTGATTTCAATTACAACACAGAATACAATATATATGAAAATGTAGAAAAACATCCAAAACATTTAATAAATTTCAATTGGTATTCTATTGTTTAACAGAATGATTAAAACGGTGATTAATCACAATTAATTTTTTAAATCACGATTAATTTTTTTGAGTTAATTGCATGAGTTAACTGTGATAATCGACAGCTCTAGGAATAACCATCCTGGTTAAGGGGGGGCAGAGGTGAAGGCAGCTATAAAAAATAAAAGAAACCACTATTGGAAAAATGGAGACACTGCTAGCTGATAGCTGAGTACAAACCAGCAATTAGGAAAAGCAGACAGTTCAAAGGAAAGCTAAAGGTATCAGTGAAAAATCTGTAGCCAGTAGGGTTAAGGACAATAAAAAGAACTTCTTCAAATATACCAGGGACAAATGAAATCCTAGCTATGGTATAGGTTCACTACTGGGAAAGTATAGTAAAGTTATTAGTCATGATATAGAAAAGACAGCAGTATTTAATACATATTTCTGTATTTGGAAAATACATTTCGATGTATTAATATCTTACAGTGATAAGGAGATACTTCCTATTCCTTTGCTAACTGGGGGGGGGGCTGTAAAAAAGCAACCATTAAAATAAAAAATTGTAAATGAGTGGGGCTGGATAACTTAGAGCCAAGACTATTAAAAGAATTGGCCGAGGAGCAATCTAAACCATTAATGTTGATTTTTAACAAATCTCGGTACACGGGTAAAGTTCCAGAGGACTGGAACTATAGATCAGTTAGCCTGACATTAGTCCTTGATAAAATTATGGGAAGGTTGATATGGGATGCAATCAGCATAGGAAAAGATGGTAGCATAATTAATGCCAATCAACATGGTTTACGGAAAACAGGTCTTTTCAAGCAAACTTGATTTTTTAAAAAATGAGATTACACATTTGATTGATATCATAGATGCCGACTCCGTCGGTGCTCCGGGGATAGAGCACCCATGGGGAAAAAATGGTGGGTGCTGAGCAACCACCGTCAGCCCCCCGTCAGCTTCCCCCAGCATCTTCCGCCCTCCGCAATCAGCTGTTTTGTGGCATGCAGGCAGGAGGCTGGGAGGGAGTGGGGAGGAGGGAGGACGCAACATGCTCAGGGGAGGGGGCGGAACTGGACGGGAAGGGGTGGGAGTGGAGCGGAGGTGGGCAGAGGCGGGGTAGGGTGAGGCCTTGGGGAAGGGGTGGAGTGGGGGCGGGGTCTGGGGCAGAGCCGGGAGTTGAGGACCCCCAGCAGTTTGGGAAGTTTGTGCCTCTAGTTGATATAACATACTTGGACTTCTGTAAGGCATTTAAATGGATTAAAAATGAGTTAGCAGATGGACTGTAAAAAAAATAATTGTAAATTGGGAATTGTCATTTGATGGGCTTTTTCTAGTAGTTCCCGCAGGGATCTTTGTTCATGGCCTAACGCTATTCAATATGTTTATCAATGATCTGGAAGAAAATATAAACTAATTGATATAATTTACAATAACATAAAAATGGTTGCCATGGTAACTAATGCTGGGGATAGGCCAGTTACACAGGCCAACCTGGAGTTCCTGGTGGACCCCATGGTGGACCTCTTAGGGTATGTCTACACTACAAGAGTAGTTCGATTCTACTTAAATCGAATTTGTGGAACCGATATTACAAAGTCGAACGTGTGTATCCACACTAAGGACAGTAATTTGACTTTGTGAGTCCACACTAACGGGGCAAGCGTCGACATTGGAAGCGGTGCACTGTGGGCAGCTATCCCACAGTTCCCACAGTCCCCGATGCCCATTGGAATTCTGGGTCGAGCCCCCAATGCCTGCTGGGGCAAAAAATGTGTCGAGGGTGGTTTTGGGTAACTGTCGTCATTCAACTGTCACTCCCGCCCTCCCTCCCTGAAAGCGCCGGCAGGCAATCAGTTCGCGCACTTTTCTGGTGAGTGACAGCGCGGACACCACAGCACTGCGAGCATGGATCATCGCTGCTGTTATGGCCATTGTCAACACCTCGCACCTTATCATCCACCTTTTTCAGAGTCAGATGCTGAGAAATCGGGCGAGGAGGCTACGGCAGCGCGGTGAGGACATTAAGTCTGAGAGTGGCACAGACCTCTCACAAAGCACGGGTCCCCGCGCTGTGAACATCATGGTGGCAATGGGTCATGTTGATGCTGTGGAACGGCGATTTTGGGCCCGGGAAAAAAGCACGGACTGGTGGGACCGCATAGTGCTGCAGGTCTGGGATGAATCACAGTGGCTGCGAAACTTTAGGATGCGTAAGGGAACTTTCCTGGAACTTTGTGAGTTGCTGTCCCCTGCCCTGAAGCGCAAGGACACCCGGATGCGAGCAGCCCTGACTGTCCAGAAGCAAGTGGTCCAGACAGCTACCGGTCAGTTGCGAACCACTTTGGCGTAGGCAAATCTACCATGGGGGTTGTTGTGAAGCAAGTAGCCAATGAAATCGTTGAGCTATTGCTGTCAAAAGTAGTGACCCTGGGAAAGGTGCAGGTCATCATAGATGGCTTCACTGTGATGGGATTCCCAAACTGCAGTGGGGCTATAGATGGAACTCACATCCCTATCCTGGGACCGGACCACCAGGCCAGCCAGTACATTAACCAAAAGGGCTACTTTTCAATGGTGCTGCAAGCACTGGTGGACCATAGGGGACGTTTTACAAACATCAACGTCGGATGGCCGGGCAAGGTTCATGACGCTCATGTTTTCAGGAACTCTGGTCTGTTTAGACGGCTGCAGGAAGGTATTTACTTCCCGGACCACAAAATAACTCTTGGGGATGTGGAGATGCCTATAGTGATCCTCGGGGACCCAGCCTACCCGCTAATGCCCTGGCTCATGAAGCCCTATACAGGCGCCCTGAACACTGAAAAAGAACTCTTCAACTACCATCTGAGCAAGTGCAGAATGGTGGTGAAGTGTGCTTTTGGCCGTCTCAAGGGGAGATGGAGAAGCTTGCTGACTCGCTCTGATCTCAGTGAAACCAATATCCCCATTGTTATAGCAGCTTGCTGTGTGCTCCACAATCTCTGTGAGAGCAAGGGGGAGACCTTTATGGCGGGGTGGGAGGTTGAGGCAAATAGCCTGGCTGCTGATTACGCCCAGCCAGACAGCTGTGTGATTAGAAGAGCCCAGTGGGACGCACTGTGCATCCGGGAGGTCTTTGAAAGCTAGGTTCCTCAGTGAGCAGGGTAACCTGTGACTATTACGTTTGTTTAAAGAGAAGCTGAACCTGCCCCCGTTTCTTTACCCAGTTAATGTTGACTATCCTCTCCAGTTACATACCCCGTTCCCCCCGTTGCCTCCCTTCCAACACATGTTTAAAAATAAAATAAATGGAACTTTGTTAATGAACACCATTTTCTTTATTACGGATTTTGCGGTAAAGTGTTGAAACTGGGATGCAGACTGTGGTGGGGAGCGGGCGTAGTGATGGAAAGAACGCTTCTAAACTCGAGAAATGACAGGCTCCTGCTCCTAGAGTGGTCCGCAGTGGTGGACTGGTTGTTTCAACGGAGCCTGCCACCTCTCCTTTTCGGGGCTATGTGACTTTGTGGCGGGGGAGGACGGTTACAGATCCCCTGCTGCGTGGCTCTGTGATCCAGGCTAAGGACCGCTGCATAAGATCTCTAACCGCCCTCCCCTGCCACAAAGTGACATAGCCTACCCCCACACAGAACATGAAAACCACCTCCCAGACTGACCAGGGTGCCTAGTGACTGCAATGTGTGTGTGACCTTCTGCTGAACCTGCCCCCGTGTCTGTACCCTGGTAAAGGTGACTGTCCTCTCCAATTACCAACCTCCCCCCCCTTCAAACACACTCTCCTCTAAAAGAACATGACGGAAACATTAATGAACAGAAACGTATTTTTTATTAGCAACTACAGAGTTAGGGGATGAAACTGGGACGGGGGCTTGGTTGAGGCGGGAAGGAAAGGACTTATCAAATTTTTGGGAATGAGAGCCTTCTGGTACTTGTATCAGAGGGGTAGCCGTGTTAGTCTGAATCTGTAAAAAGTAACAGAGGGTCCTGTGGCACCTTTAAGACTAACAGAAGTATTGGGAGCATAAGCTTTCGTGGGTAAGAACCTCACTTCTTCAGATGCAAGAACATCTGAAGAAGTGAGGTTCTTACCCACGAAAGCTTATGCTCCCAATACTTCTGTTAGTCTTAAAGGTGCCACAGGACCCTCTGTTACTTCTGATACTTGAGCAGTCTTCAGGGGTGGAGTGACAGTTTTTACGGCCCCTGCTGCCCCTCCTTCTTGGGACTTTGGGTGAGGAGGGTATGGGAGTTTGTGGCGGGGGAGGGCGGTTAGAGATAGACTGCAGCGGGGCTCTGTCCTCCTGCCTCCGGTCCTGCAGAACATCCACAAGGCGCTGGAGTGTGTCCGTTTGCTCCCTCATTAGTCCAAGCAGCGTTTGAGTCGCCTGCTGGTCTTCCTGCAGCCACCTCTCCTCCCGTTCGCTGTGTGATCGCTGGTATTGCGACATGTTCTCCCTCCACTGGGTCTGCTGGGCTGCCTCGGCTCAGGAGCAGCTGTGGGATGGGAAAAAGGGAGTGAATTCCTCACAAAGATACATTTTTGTGAACAATGAACATAGTCTTTCTCTGTGAACAAGACCGTGCACAGCACCTATCACATGCGCACTCAGGACAAGGTCGAATTTTCGGCCTTCGCATTCAGTGCCTGGGGTCTTGCAGTGGAGATCAGACAAGCGGGGCAGGACAGCGGAATTCAGGTAGCAGGCTGACATGGTAAGCCGTAGACTTTTGGCTGCTTAAAACTTAAATTATAGCAGTGCCCTCCTTTCACGTTCAAAGCAATGCTCCTAGCATTGGCCAGTTCCTGCTGCCAGCAATCCGGCCAGC
This sequence comes from Malaclemys terrapin pileata, assembly GCF_027887155.1. Classification (NCBI taxonomy): domain Eukaryota; kingdom Metazoa; phylum Chordata; order Testudines; family Emydidae; genus Malaclemys; species Malaclemys terrapin. Next base: position 43,229,433 of record NC_071518.1, on the reverse strand, counting down.
ATGAACTCTGCCCCTGTCCCACCCCCTCGCGGCTGTCCCCGGGAAAGATCCCTGTATGCTGCCCCTCTCCCACCTCCACCGCATGGCTGTAAACCGCTGGTTACAGTTATGTAAAGGAACAGGCAAGCAGTCCCAATACTAACATTCCCCTAATTCAAAGCAGGTCACCATGAGCGACATCACTCTGATGAGGATTTCTGACACAGAGAAAGACCGCATCTGCGTGAAAGCCAGCAAAAACCAGGGCCATATGCCGCCATGCTCTGCGAGGCAATGATCCCAGAGTACTTGATGACAGCCTGGTGTGGAAAAGTTTCCTACCATGGAGGACGCAATAAGGCCGCTCTCCCCAGGAACCTCATGCAAAGGCTTTCCAATTATCTCCAGGAGAGCTTCCTAGAGATGTCCCATGAGGATTTCAGCTCTATCCCCGGACATATAGACCTTCTTTTCCAGTAGCTGCACTGGCAAGGACTAAAAAGTAGAGCGCCTAGGGCAAACTAATCATGATAAACCGGACATTGTTAGATTCTTTTGCAGTAGTTGCACTGCCAAGCACTAAAATGTTAAGCGCCTAGGGGAAACTAATCATGAAAAACCCATTGTTAATATTCCTGTTCTGTTCAAAATAAATGTTTACATGTTTAAAACACTTACCGACTGATCCTTCCCCTGATTCAGGGTCCGGGTTAACGCCTGGGGAGGGTTGGTAGGGGATCTCCGTGCGGGTGATGAAGAGATCCTGGCTGTCGGGGAAATCAGCGTTGTAAATGCTGTCGACTGCCTCGTCCTCCTCATCTCCTTCCTCATCTTCCCCGTCCGCTAACATCTCCGAGGAAGCGGCCATCGACAATATCCCATCCTCAGAGTCCACGGTCAGTGGTGGCGGCCGCACCTAGAATGGAATGCAATGCCTCATAGAAACGGCATGTCTGGGGCTGGGATCCGGAGTGTCCGTTTGACTCTTTGGTCTTCTGGTACCCTTGTCTCAGCTCCTTGATTTTCACGTGGCACTGCGTTGCATCCCAACTGTATCCTCTCTCTGTCTTGGCTTTTGAGATCTTCTCGTAGATCTTCGCATTCCATTTCTTGGAGCGCAGCTCCGAAAGCATGGACTCATCGCCCCACACAGCGATCAGATCCAAGACTTCCCGATCAGTCCATGCTGGGGCCCTCTTTCTATTCTGCGATTGCATGGTCACCTCTGCTGGAGAGCTCTGCATCGTTGCCAGTGCTGCTGAGCTCGCCACGATGTCCAAACAGGAAATGAGATTCAAACTGGCCAGACAGGAAAAGGAATTCAAATTTTCCCAGGGCTTTTCCTGTGTGGCTGGTCAGAGCATCCAAGCTCGGTCTGCTGTCCAGAGCGGCAACAGAGTGGTGCACTGTGGGATAGCTCCTGGAGCTATTAGCGTCGAATTCCATCCACACCTACCCTAATTCGACGTGGCCATGTCGAATTTAGCGCTACTCCCCTCGTCGGGGAGGAGTACAGAAATCGAATTAAAGAGACCTCTATGTCAAACTAAATAGCTTCGTTGTGTGGACGGGGGCAGGGTTAATTCGATTTAACGCTGCTAAATTCGACATAACCTCCTAGTGTAGACCAGTCCTTACTCGCTTTGATGAACCCTTTGCATGTGAACGGTCTATTTGACTTCAACTGACTTATTCACGTGAGCCAGGCTTTCCCAATCCAGGCCTATCGGAGAGTCTGCTGCAATACGTGGGGTCTAGTGCCCCGATTGTGATGGTTCATAAAATGTCACAATAACCTATGAACTATGAATGGTGTCCAAAGGGGTATGAACAAGAGACAGCCTGAATTAGTCCACACAAAAAGGTCTCCTGATACCACCCATGGAATGCGTTAAGGTTGTGACTGGTGAGCAAGAGGAGAGGGGAACTGGAAATTAATGGACCAAAATTTGTATGTCAGAAATTAGGGCTAACTGGTTGACAGTGTAATGAGGCAATGGACTATTGTGCCCATCATCCCTTCATGGGGTCCTTAAGCAGAGACCTTGGGGGATCACCATGCCAGGCTGGAGGGCAGGTGGGCTGGAAGAAGCGAGTTTTACCATCATAGCTATCACCCCCAACATCTGCTGGACCCTGGGATCCACAGTCGCACCATATCCGGGCATCTGACTCACCCGCACCAGGGAACGGCTCTTGCTGCCCTTTCTCTGAGCAGCCACCTCCCCTCTTGTGTTGCCTTTTTTGTTCGGGACCTGTTGAGCCCTCCCCCTCACCTGGTTTCGGATCGAGCCGTCCTGGGCCACGACCAGCTGTGTAGCCACAGAAGTGCCATGCTGCCAATAGACCCACTGTACTGACCAGTTCATCCATTGTCCACCATCCCGGCCTATGGAATTTCCTCTCCCCAGTTGCTAACTTGTAAGAGTTTGGGTGGCTACACAGTAAAATTAAGCAACATGCAGGTGTCATTCAGCATCTTCCCATTTACCCAGCTGTTTGATCTATCTACCGCAGCGTCGGCACGCACTCATTATGTGCTACTCAAGCTAGGGGTGAGCTGTTTCTCAGCTTGAGGCACATTTTAATTCCCTTTAGTCATACTCCCAACATTACTACATTCCCTTAATAATCACAGTGTGTAGCTGGGGAAGGGGAAGGGCCTCACGCAAGCTGGAACATAGGAACACTGGGGTTGCCGGACGGGATCAGACCCATGATCCGTCTAGCCCAGTAAGCTGTCTCTGACAGTGGCAAGAGCCAGATGCTTCATAGGAAGGTTCAAAACAAAGAAACAAAAACCTTGCAGTAGCAGATGTGGGATAATTCCCCCTCCCCCCCCCAAAGGCAATAAATAAATTAAAAAATGAATTATACTAAGAGATTGGCTTGAGCCCTGAAGTCTGAGGTTTTAACTTCTCAGACTCTGTAGCATTATTTATGATAACTCTGGATAGTCCTATCATCCATATAAACATCAAATCCCTCTTTAAATGTTGCTAAATTCTTGGCCTCAATGACATCATGTGGCCATGAGTTCCACAGTGAAATTGTGCATAGTATGAAGAAGTAATCCCTTTGATCAGTTTTGAATTGGCAGGAAAGGTGTTATTTCCAACTCAGGGGATCCTCCCCACTCATTGCTTAATGTATCATTAGAGACCATCAGAAGAATAATAGCCCTGAAATCACCTCTGGCTAATGGATTATCCCAAATATACAATGAACATGGCTGCTGGGATAGACTGACAACATCCTGAATGAAGTTTTAATGAATTAAGTTAAACTTTATTGAATTAGTTTTAATACTTTTGGGGTCCTGTGACAGAGCATTGGGAATCAACAGCTGAGCCAGCCTCTAATAATTTAAAACACCAATTAATTCCCATCCACCACCCACCCCAGTTGGACCTGACTATGCCTAATTAGTGAATTAGAATGGGCTGGGGAGAAGTAAAGCACTAATTAGCCCACTAATGCAGAGGATAGAAGGCAGCACAGGAAGGACGTGCTGGGTGAAGAGACAGGCTAGCAGAGCCAGAAGGATCTCTGGGTGGAGAGATCTTGTCCCCGTCTCCTCAGCAGAAGGCTGAGGAGGAACTGGGACTCTGAATGCTGTGGTGCTTGGATCAGGAAGGGGGGAGCCATGTAAATGAACTACATGGTGGTGTTTAACAACTGAGGGCTCTGAACAGTCTGTGTGGACTGAGCAGAAGGCAGGCACTAGACCCTGCCCTGTCGCACATGGGGCTTGTCCAGGGTCAGCCTTTATCTGTGCAGACAAAAGACATCAGGAAGAAGCCAGCGAAGGTTACATGGCCTGGACCACGGAGGAGACTTCTTCCCTCTCCTTGGCAGAGGGCTGAGGAGGAACTGGGGCTGTGAATGCTGTGGTGTTTGGAGCAGTGAGGTGGGGGAAAGAGCCATGTAAATGAACTCCATGGTGGTATTTCACAACTGGAGGCTTGTGACCAGAAGACAGGAGCAGGGCCTTGTCCTGTCCCAGGCCCATTGTATTAAAGATGTGTTTGTATATGTGCTTTTGTGGTGCTGTGTGAATGTACCTTCCCCGGGAGACTGGTGAATATTATCTCTGGCACAGGGAATGCCAAATGGTTTGGGGAGCAATGCTTGAAGTGAGTTACCTAGGAAGTACCTGAGGGGATGGGGAATGCAAATGATCTGCTTTGAATCCACCCTATTGAAACTACGCCCTGGGAGGAAAACTCAGTGTCTACTAACTACCTGCTCTTAGCCCACACCACAGACCACTGAACTGTATACAGCACAGACTATGCATGTTACGAACGTGCTAGTTCTGAGCTGAGGCTGGGATGGACTTGGGACCACAAACGGAAATTCTTTGGGGGCGGGGGGTGAAGTATTGCTCCTGCCATGGTTGGCGGATTCCCTAGTGAGCTTATTAGCTTGTGTGTAGGGTCTCCATTGTTTTTAATGTGTTTCCTCTGTGGTGGAATCCAATAGGCTTGCTTGAAGAGAGCTGTGTAGTAGCTGAAAACTGTTGACAATCACTCTGCTATCAATCTCTCAGCAGGAAGCAATCAGGTTCTGCTTGGGCAATAACACAGTGAAGGCTGGGAGCTGTACAGCCCAGGAATAACCCGCTCAGAAAGGATTGAGATGCAGGTCTCCATCAGAGGAAAGGAGCTGGAATCCTGTAGCTGTGTGCCCTTGTTGGACCACTGAGGGCAAATACGGGTGCAGTTTCCGTGAACTTTGGCAGTTGCCACCTCCTGTTCAAAATAAATGCAGAGAAGTCATTCTAATCAGGTGACAGAAACAAGAGCAGTAGCCCCCACAAGCACATGGAGAAGCTGAATTATGTGGCGGTGGTGTTTCACGTGCAAGGGCTGGACGTTGGATTGGTGGAACTGTGTGTATGCGTCAGAGAGTGACAGAGCAGAAGCTATAACCAGGGGTCATCCGATGAAATTAACAGGCAGAAGGTTTTACACAAACACAAGGAAGTGTTTCTTCACACTGCGCACAATCAACTGGTGGAACTCATTGCCGGGGGATGCTGTGAAGGCCAAAAGTATGACTGCATTAAAAAATGAATTAGCTAAGTTCCTGGAGGATAGGTCCCTCGGTGGCTATTAGCCAAGATGGTCAGGGACACCCCCACATGCTCTGGATGTCCCTAAACCTCTGACTGCCAAAAGCTGGGATTGGACAAGGGATGGATCACTCAATAATTGCCCTGTTCTGTTCATTCCCGCTGAAGCCTCTGACATGGGCCGCTGTCAGAAGACAGGACACTGGGTTAGATGGACCATTGCTCTGACCCAGAATGGCTGTTCAAGCAGCACAGGGAAGGAGAAGGAAAGCCAAACACAAGCTGACTGACTAAACCTGGTGCCGTGAGCAAGAAAGCTGCCTCCTGTGTTCAGAGAAGCAAGAGTTTCTATAAATTCTTTGAAAATAAACAAGATGGCATGAAAGGAAATATCAGAGTCCATTGTCAAGTTCTACTCACAACTGGAATATCCCATAGGGCCTCTAACTTTGACTAGCCACTGGGGTCAAAATGGGGAAAATTGATGTTGAGAAGTGGGATCCAGTTTCCAAATAGAGACATGGTTAAACGGGAACACCAGCTCACAAAGGTGGAACAGATAATGGAGGTGCTTGCAGAAATCAAAGATGGCCACAAGGAATTGAAACAAGACCTAAAGGCATTAAAACAAAATCTGAAACCATAGCTAGAGGCTTCACACGAGGAGCTAAAGCAGCATCTGGCAGTTTCTCAGAATGGGGTGAGGGCTGACTTGCAGGCTGAGGTGAAATCTCTGTTGGAGCAACAACTACAAAGTCTGCAGATAGGGTGGGCAGCCCCGCTGCAGCACTCCCAGGCAGGCATGGCAAGACAGAAAGAGGTGACCGGCCACCTGACTGCCGTAAGCTAGAAGATATTCACTGAAATGGGGGAGACCAAACAAGCTCTGGCCAGTCTGAAACTGGCCAACAGAGATGAGCTGCAGCAAAGGCTTACAGAGCTAAAAATTCAGCTCCAGAAGGAAATCAAAGGGTCACTGACCACAATGGGAGGCAGAAGCCTGGATGAGGAATTGAGCCACACAGAGGACTTGAGGGAAAAACCCATAAAAAGCTTAATTGGATCAATTTAACATTATGGTTCAAATGAATGGTGGGGAACATGGACAGACAGAGTTACTAGCACCCAGCATGGGTGGCCCAGCTGTGATGGTGCTGCAGAACCTTCCTCTGAGAAAAGAGGCTGACTTATCCATAGAATCATAGAATATCAGAATTGGAAGGGACCTCAGGAGGTCATCTAGTCCACCCCCTGCTCAAAGCAGGACCAATCCCCATCTAACTCATCCCAGCCAGGGCTTTGTCAAGCCAGGCCTTGAAGCCCTTTCTTTCGACTAAAGGGCCCTTTAAACCGGTTTCTTTACACCACCTTCGACAAGGGGATTAGCGATAAAATCGGCCTTTGCGGGTCGGAATTGGGGTAGTGTGGACGGAATTTGACGTTATTGGCCTCTGGGAGCTATCCCACAGTGCTTCATTGTGACCGCTCTGGACAGCACTCTCAACTCAGATGCACTAACCAGGTAGACAGGAAAAGCCCCGCGAACTTTTGAATTTCATTTCCTGTTTGCCCAGCGTGGAGAGCACAGGTGACCACGCAGAGCTCATCAGCACAGGTAACCATGATGGAGTCCCAGGATCGCAACAGAGCTCCAGCATGGACCGAACGGGAGGTACGGGATCTGCTCGCCATATGGGGAGATGAATCAGTGCTAGCTGAACTCCGTAGCAGTAAAAGAAATGGCAAAGTATTAGAAAAGGTCTCCAAGGCCATGAAGGACAGAGGCCATAACAGGGACACACAGCAGTGCCGCATGAAAATTAAGGAGCTACGGCAAGCCTACCACAAAGCCAGAGAAACAAATGGAAGGTCCGGGGCAGAGCCGCAAACTTGCCGCTTCTACGTGGAGCTGCATGCGATCCTAGGGGGTGCAGCCACCACTACCCCAACCGTGTGCTATGACTCCTTCACTGGAGAAGCACACAGTGAAGAGGGTTCGGGGAGCGAGGAAGAGGAGGATGGAGGTAATGTAGGTAGCTCACAGCAGCAAGGAAGCGGAGAAATCGGTTTCCCCAACAGCCAGGATATGTTTGTCACCCTGGACCTGGAACCAGTAACCCCCCAACTCACCCAAGACCCTGAGGGCACACAGGGGACCTCTGGTGAGTGTACCTTTGTAAATACTACACATGGTTTAAAAGCAAGCGTGTTTAATGATTAATTTGCCCTGGCAATTGCGGCCAGTACAGCTACTGGAAAAGTCTGTTAACGTGTATGGGGATGGAGCGGAAATCCTCCAGGGACATCTCCAGAAAGCTCTCCTTCATGTACTCCCAAAGCCTTTGCAAAAGGTTTCTGGGGAGGGCTGCCTTATCCCGTCCGCCATGGTAGGAAACTTTACCACGCCAGGCCAGTAGCACGTAGTCTGGAATCATTGCATAACAAAGCATTGTAGCGTATGGTCCCGGTGTTTGCTGGCATGCAGACAACATCCATTCCTTATCGCTCTTTGTTATCCTCAGGAGAGTGATATCATTCACGGTCACCTGGTTGAAATGGGGTGATTTTATTAAGGGGACATTCAGAGATGCCCGTTCCTGCTCTTCTGAACAGAAATGTTCCCCGCTGTTAGCCACGCGGTGGGGGGAGGGGTGAAGTGATCATCCCAGAGAATTGGGTGTGTGGGGGGAAGGGGGTTTAGTTGGGTTTGTGCTGCATGTTAACCCGGAAACCGCAGCCCCTCCTTTTACATTGAAAACCCATTTTAAATGGCCAACCCAATTAATCCTTGATATGGGAAATGAGGGCGCTGCTGTTTGAAACCATTCCCACATGTTAAGCAGGTTAAAAAAGCCAAAAGACTGTGGCTTACCATGGCTGCCTGCAAGCCGAAATCTGTTGCCTGGCACTGCGTGAGAGATCTCTCACACCAAACCAGCAGGCCCTCACTATAAGAGGAAAAATGCGACCTTGTAACGAAAGAGTGTACCCATTGTTCTCTAAAATGTGTCTTTTTTAACCACCTCTCCCTTCTCCTCCACCAGCTGCAAATGTTTCTCCTTCACAGAGGCTAGTGAACATTAGAAAGAGAAAACAGAGGACGCGGGACAATATGTTCACGGAGCTCCAGATGTCCTCCCACGCTGATAGAGCACAGCAGAATGCATGGAGGCAGTCAATGTCAGACATGAGAAAAGCACAATATGAACGAGAGGAGAGGTGGCAGGCTGAATCGTGGGATGAACAGAGCAAGTTGCAGGCTGAAGATGATAGGTGGCATCAGCTTGCAGACAGAAGGCAAGAGTCGATGCTCCGTCTGCTGGAGCATCAAACTGATGTGCTCCAGCGTATGGTTGAGCTGCAGGAAAGGCAGCAGGAGCAGAGACCGCCACTACAGCCCCTGTGTAACCAACAGCCCTCCTCCCCAAGTTCCATAGCCTCCTCACCCAGACGCCCAAGAACACGGTGGGGGGGCCTCCGGACACCCAGTCACTCCACCCCACATGATTGCCCAAGCATCAGAAGGCTGGCCTTCAATAAGAGTTAAAGTTTTAAACTGCAGTGTGTCCTTTTCCTTCCCTCCTCCCCCACCCATCCCAGGCTACCTTGGCAATTATCCCCCTAGTTGTGTGAGGAATTAATGAAGAATGCATGAATGTGAAATAACAATGACTTTATTGCCTCTGCAAGTGGTGCTTGAAGTGGGGAGGGGAGGGTGGGGTGGTTGGTTTACAGGGAAGTAGAGTGAACGGGGTGGGGGGTTGGAGGGTTCATCAAGGAGAAACAAACAGAAGTTTCACACCGTAGCCTGGCCAGTCACAAAACTGGTTTTCAAAGCTTCTCTGATGCGCACCGCGCCCTGCTGTGCTCCTCTAACCGCCCTGGTGTCTGGCTGCGCATAATCAGCAGCCAGGCATTTGCCTCAACCTCCCACCCCGCCATAAATGTCTCCCCTTTACCCTCACAGATATTGTGGAGCGCACAGCAAGCTGCAATAACAATGGGGATATTCTTTTCGCTGAGATCTGAGCGAGTCAGTAAGCTGCGCCAGCGCGCTTTTAAACGTCCAAATGCACATTCCACCACCATTCGGCACTTGCTCAGCCTGTAGTTGAAAAGGTCCTGACTCCTGTCCAGGCTGCCTGTGTACGGCTTCATGAGCCATGGCATTAAGGGGTAGGCTGGGTCCCCAAGGATCACGATAGGCATTTCAACATCCCCAATGGTTACTTTCTGGTCTGGGAAGAAAGTCCCTTCCTCCAGCTTTTGAAACAGAGCAGAGTGCCTGAAGACGCGAGCATCATGTACCTTTCCTGGCCGTCCCACGTTGATGTTGGTGAAACGTCCCTTCTGATCCACCAGGGCTTGCAGCAGCATTGAAAAGTACCCCTTGCGGTTTATGTACTCGGTGGCTTGGTGCTCCGGTGCCAAGATAGGGATATGGGTTCCGTCTATGGCCCCACCACAGTTTGGGAATCCCATTTCAGCAAAACCATCCACTATTGCCTGCACGTTGCCCAGAGTCACTATCCTTGATATCACCAGGTCTTTCATTGCCCTGGCAACTTGGATCACAGCAGCCCCCACAGTAGATTTGCCCACTCCAAATTGATTCCCGACTGACCAGTAGCTGTCTGGCATTGCAAGCTTCCACAGGGCTATCGCCACTCGCTTTTCAACTGTGAGGGCTGCTCTCATCCTGGTATTCTGGCGTTTCAGGGCAGGGGAAAGCAAGTCACAAAGATCCATGAAAGTGCCCTTACGCATGCGAAAGTCTACCGCCAAAAGATAGTTAGCTGCTGCTATTGTGTAGCAATGCAGTACCACGTCTGCCGGCACCCAGATGACATATGGTGACGGTGAGCTGATCTGAGCGGGCTCCATGCTTGCCGTGGTATGTTGTCTGCACAGGTAACCCAGGTAAAAAGGCGTGAATCTATTGTCTGCCGGTGCTCTGATGGAGGGGGAGGGGCCTGATGACATGTACCCAGAACCCCCCGTGACACTGTTTTGCATCATTCAGGCATTGGGATTTCAACCCAGAATTCCAATGGGCGGCGGAGACTGCGGGAACTGTGGGATAGCTACCCATAGTGCAATGCTCCGGAAGTCGACGCTAGCCTCGGTACTGTGGACGCGGACCGCCAACTAGAGCACTTAGAGCATTTTATGTGGGGACACACACAATCTGCTGTATACAACCGATTTCTATAAAACTGGCTTCTATAAATTCGACCTAATTTCGTAGTGTAGACATACCCTAAGTCATGTGCCCCAGCCCCCTGATCATTTTTGTTGCCCTCCACTGGACTCTCTCCAATTTGTCCGCATCCTTTCTGTAGTGCTGGGCCCAAAACTGGATGCAATACTCCAGATGTGGCCTCACCAGTGCCAAATAGAGGGGAATGATCACTTCCCTCAATCTGCTGGCAATGCTCCTACTAATGCAGCCCAATATGCCGTTAGCCTTCTTGGAAACAAGGACACACTGCTGACTCATATGCAGTTTCTCATCCACTGTAATCCCCAGGTATATCTAGACCTGGTATATCTGGTTTGGAATTAGCCCTCAGTCTGAGCTGGCCTGGGCACAACCAAGAGCTAAAAGGAGAAGAAAAGAAGAAACCTTGTGATGGGTTGGACACCTTGGGGAGCCACCTAATGTGTTGAGATACCACTGAGTCTACCTGTTCTGCCATCATGGGCCCCCTTTAACTTGTCTTGCTGAGCCAGGCTCTTAAAACCCCCTCTAACACACACACAGGCAGGGCCACACCCAGCTGCAGATCAGCTCTGGGAAGACTCAGCTTAAGGGACTTGCTCCAGCACTCAGCTGTCCACCTCACTTGGAGTGCAGACCCAAAGATATATTATGAAATTCACCCCCCTCCCTCAATGTAGAGAAAGCTGTGAACACTTCTTATCCTCCCCCCCCCCCAGTTATAAATTACAGAAACTGGATTTAATAATGAACAAAACCAATGTTATTAACTATAAAAGGCAAATTTTAAGTGGTAAAAGGGGTAACAAACAGAACAAAGCAGATTACTAAGAAAATGAAATCAAACATGCAAACTAAGCTGGTTTTACTAAAGAAATTGGTTACAAATAGTATTTCTCACCCTAGATATTGTTGCAGGCAGTTAGCACAACGTCTGGGGTTCAGAGTTCCAGTTATATTCCTTTTCAGACTAGACTCCTGTCTCAGGCTGGACTCCCCCCTTGCCTTCATTTTTCTTCTTGGGCAGACAGGCCATGGAGAGGAGGAGGAGACCTGTTTGCCTTCCTCCCCACCCTTAAATAGTATTTACATAAAGCGGGAATCCTTTGTTTCCCAAACTTGACACACACAACCTTCCCTCTTCCCTTACAGTGGAAAGTTACAAGAAGTTCCAGGTCATGTTTTAGTATCAGGTGACAAGACCACCTGACTCTGTAGGATCACAGCTTCCATGGGTCAGTGGCTGTATGGAGCATCCCCAGGAAGGCCAAGCTTTTCATAGCTCTTGCTGATGGGCCATCCGCCCTGTCTGTCTTTTCCACTGTTATACCTGAAGTGTTAGCAGTGGGCACCACCCAAAGTAGCATAGTTGAAATACAGATACATAGTAAATATTCCTAACTGCAGATACAGACATGATACATGCATACAAATTAGATAATCATATCCAGTAAATCATAACCTTTGCAATGAAACCTCACATGAACCATCTGGCATAAAGTACATCTCAGTTATGTCATATTCATATCATAAGCATATTTTCATAAGGAAGATGGAATGCAATGTCACAAACCCCACCAGAACTGGCTGCAGAAGACCGGTGAAGACTTGAGTTCCTGGCATATTCAGACTTTCCAGGATAAACTGGGGATGAAACAGTTTGTAGATGATCAGCTGGGACTTGGACTTGCAGGTCAAGATCAATGAAAGGACTCCAGAGACACTCAAAGGCTGTGGAATTTGTCCCCGAATTTGAATCTTTTCCTGCAGCAGTGCACCAGAAGAGAGTCTATTTAAGCCCCTGGAAACCCCTCCATTTTGTCTTCAGCTGGCTCAAGAGATAGCCTCTCCGCCCCCAAAGGATAGGAACCATGGGGGTGTGGGTGAGTGCTAGACCCAGACTAGAAGGAGGCTAGTCTGTAAAAGAGGCTTATTGGAACATCTCAGAGGGTGAGATTTTTATCTGTATTGAGTTTCTTACTGTATTAGGCATAGGCCTGCATGTTTTATTTTATTTTGCTTGGTAATTCACTTTGTTCTGTCTGTTATTACTCGGAACCACTTAAATCTTACTTTCTGTATATAATAAAATCACTTTTTACTTATTAATTAACCCAGAGTATGTATTAATACCTGTCGGGGGCAACAGCTGTGCATATCTCTCTATCAGTGTTATAGAGGACTGTAACAAGGTGCTGGCTAGGAGATCCAAGCCAGGCTCCTGTTAGCCCAGCTCCACTTAAAAGGGGGATTAGTTAGGACTGGCCGGGGAGGCAACGCCCTAGTCACCTGAGGGGATGCACCTGTGGGCCTGAGTAGCCCGCCTGCTATATAAAGCTGGCTGGGAGGAAGCAGAGGGGGGAGACAGGAAAGGGAGGAGCAAAGAGCGCTAGATCCCTGCTGGCAGGAGATGCTAGGGGTCTGCAAGATATGTAAATAGTAGGTGGTGGGGATAGGCACAAACAATAAAAGAGCACTGGTGCATGTACTTTGGAGTGGTTTCCCACTGAGTTTGTGGTGGGGCTGGGAGAAGGCACCGCTACAAGGACGAACAATTTATGAGTTTATCCTGCATAAGCTTTATACAGGATAAAACGGATTTATTTAGGGGTCTGGACCCCATTGGGAGTTAGGCATCTGAGTGTTGAAGACAGGAACACTTCTTAAGCTGTTTTTAGTTAAGCCTGCAGGGTTCAGGGGACATGGTTCAGACCTGGGTCTGGGTTTGCAGCAGGCTAGTGTGTCTGGCTCAGACCAAGCAGTGTTCTGAAGTCCCAAGCTGGCAGGAGAAACAGGCTCAGGGGTAGTCTCTCAGCCAGGGCCGGCTCTAGGATTTTTGCCGCCCCAAGCAAAAACAATTTTGGCTGCCCCCCTCCCGTTTTTTTCTTACCCCCCTGGCCCTGCCTCAACTCCGCCCCTTCCCTCAACTCTGCCCTGCCTCCTCCCACTAGGCTTTCAAGCCTGGGAGGGAGAGGGAGAAGCAGCGCGTGCGCCGCGGCCACTCGGGGTCTCCCCCTCCCTCCCAGGCTCTCAAACCTGGGAGGGAGGGAGGGGGAGATCCCAAGCGGCCACGGCGCGCGAAACAGCTGATTCGCGCGCCGCTGCTCGCCCTCCCTCCCAGGCTCTCAAATCCGGGAGGGAGGGGGAGATCCCGAGCGGCCGCGGTGTGCGAATCAGCTGTTTCGCGTGCCGCGGCCACTCGGGATCTCCCCCTCCCTCCCATGTTTGAGAGCCTGGGAGGGAGGGGGAGCAGCGGTGCGCGAGCAGCAGCAGCGGAAGTGAGTTAGGGCGGCCGGGGCACATTTTTAGGGGCGGCATGGCCCGCGCCAGAATGCCGCCCCTAAAAATGTGCCGCCCCAAGCACCAGCTTGTTTTGCTGGTGCCTAGAGCCGGCCCTGCTCTCAGCACATCAGGTGGCAGTTCCCAAGGGTTTTCTGTGATCCAACCCATCACAGAAGGTTCATTTGAAGGCTTTTTGTTGCCAAACCACTGCATAGGCTGGGTGAGAAAGGGAAGCCATTTCAGTGCTCAGCAGAGGGTGATGGAGCATTTTCAGAGTTGTAAAGGCTCTTGTACCCGCTCCTGTCTTGGCCTCCCCAGGGTTCAAAACCCCGCTCGTATTGGACACACATGCTCATGCTTGTGGTCTGGGGGCAGTATTGACCCAAGAACATGAGGGACTTGAGAGGCTGGTGGCTTATAATAGCAAAAGTGGAAGCTCTCCTGAGATAAACTAGTGCGCACCCGAAAGGCAGTGGTGCAATCAATAGAACACTTTCATCACTATTTGTATGGGAGGAAATTTATGGTCAGGACAGATGAGACCAGGCTTCCCGTAATGGCCCTTTAGATTTAGGAATCCCGAGAGACCACTCAACTGCTGTTTGGGGAAACAACAGTGCTATGTTTTCAGTCACACACTGGCCCAGCCATACGCATGGCAATGCTGATGTCAGACGGCCTTGTTGGGGAGCTAATTGCAAACACTGCCATAAGCAGGAGAGCAAGGAATTAATTGCTGGAGGAAAAGGTGTGCGTCTCTTCCTCTAATTCACAGAATGGTCCTGTTTCATCCAGTGGATGACGACCTCCCAAAGCAGATCCAGTAGGAAAGCTTGGACTTTCAAGATGAAATCATGTATAGGAGCTGCGGGAAACCAGTGGGTGATGGGCACCACCTTCCTGTACTGGATACCGTGGAAAAGGAGTGTCTGAGGTTGTGCTATGATCTTAAAACTGCTGGATATTTTACAGTTGCAAAAACCTTAGCCAAGCGAAGGGAGAATTTCTGCTGGATTACAATGCAGGCAGGATGTAAAAAGCTGCTGCAGAAAATGGGATGCTTGTGTTGCAAAGAAGGATCGCCCTAAAACTGGGAGAGCTCCTTTGCAGCAGCGTGGTGTGGGGGCACCAGGGGAGTGCATTGCTATTGGTGTTCCTGGGCCCTTGCCTGAGACAGAGACTGCTGGGAGCTATGGACTACTTCACAAAATAGCCTCAAGCTTATCAAGAGGGTGAGACAGTAGCAGGGGGTCTCAGGGAATGAATTTGTCACCAGATCTGGGGTCCCAGGGGAGTTATACCCAGATCAAGGGAGAAACTTTGATTTCAGTGTTTCAACAGGTTTCTGAGATGTTAGGGATCCATAAAACTCACAGCACACTCAGTTTGATGGGACTGTGGCAAGGTTCCATGGGACTCGGGTTCGGCAGGCTAGCTTTGCAGAACAGCACCAGAGGGACTGGGACCAGTATCTCCTATTCCTCTTGATGGCTATTAGGACAGCAGTAGTCCATGAGAGCACAAAGTGTACCGCAGCACTCTTCATGTCTGGGCATGAGCTAATGACCCCAGCAAACCTCTTGTACGGAGTTCCTGGAGAGAGAAAGATTTGGACTATGTGGAAACCCAGCAATCCAAAACTGAAAAAGTTTCCACATTTATTTGGGAAAATTTTGAGGATAGCCTCTGACGAAATGAAAAGACTCTGTGGGCTAAGGTTATGTGGAGAAACTTTTAAAAGAGGGGGAGTTTGCTCTGGTTTCACAATCCTAGGAGAAAGGCTAGGAGCCCTAAACTGGATAAACTGACCTGAATGAATGAAGTGGTGTACGGGGTACAACTGGGTTACAGAAGTAAACCCAGTTATCCATATGGACCCTCTGAGGAGGCACTGGGGACAGGATTCCAGCTTTGCGGTCCGTGGAGATAGACTGCTGCTGTGGAAGCTGAGGCTGGAAAAGTTGTGACAGAAGTGAACTGCAAGCCCAGAGTGCCCACATGGCTAGGAGAGGATGTGCTTGAATGACCGGAGAGGAGAAGGGGGGGGAGAAGGGCGGGAGTCAGCAGTGGTCCTGGAGGCCTAGGGCAGATGGGAAGAGATAATGTGCCAGAGAGACCAGGCAGAGAGTGCTGCAGCATACCCCGATAAAGGGAAGCTGAAAGCGCACACGTCCAGTGGATCGGGACCCCATACTGCAGCCCGAGGAGTGTCCAGCAGAGGGAGTTTCACCAGGACTGTGTGTGAGACACTTCATTTTACAGGTAGGGAAACTGAGGCACGGTTTAAGCTGAGGATGCACTTGATTGGGGTGAGAAGTCCTGTGCCATCACAGGAGGGACAGACCCCCTTTGCCCTCAGCAGTTCGGCCTCGCCAAAGAGCCTATGAATGTGACCTGCTGATTTTGATTCCTGGAACCAGAGCTACCAACCTAGCAGCTTTCTCAGTAGAGCTGGGCAGGCTCCTTAGTGTAACACAGGGCTTGGGCTAGCTCGGTGATTCTGGCAGCGCAGAGGCAGTGAAGTGCTCAGCCTGTGGGACCAGGAATGCTCTGGGGGATGCAAGGAGCAGCACTGGCCCGGTGTGGGTGCAGTGATGTCCTTGCCGCTCTGCAGAGGGCTGGAGCACGGGACAGCCATCGGGAGCTCTGCTGGGGGTGTTTGGCTGATCCAAAGCGGCTCTTGTTCAGCGTGTCCATGTAAAGGTTTGAGCCGTTCTGCACGTGGCTGTTTTACTATTGACATCACCGGAGTAAATTCTAAGCATGCCCTTGCTCTGCCCCGCAGCAGTTACCCCGCATACCCTGGCTGTGGCTGAGTTCTGCTTTCCCCCCCGTTTTGATTGGATCCAAACTCGGATGGGCTGGGTTCTTTCTCCTCTGCTTCTCTCCCCCATTTCATTTTCTCCCCCACACTTCATTATTTCCCCTCTCCTTTTCCTCTTCACCCATCGCTCTTATTCAATCCTCCTGACACCCAACACGCCCCCAACCTATTTCCCAGCACTCCAACTTCCCACCACTATCAATACTCTCTGGTCCCTCCCGTGTCCCTGCCTTCCCCCCACACCATTTCCATTGCCCTCTACTTCCCCCATTGCGCTGTCCCTCCCACAGTGGGGTTCATCTCAGCCCCTTCCTTCAGGTTCCCCTCTACAGTGTGGGGGAGATGCTAAGACAGAGCTCGTTCTTTATGAACAGTCTGGGCCTGTAGGACAGGGACGGTAGTGGTTGCTGGGCACTGTACACAAGCAGGAAAATGCCTCCCCAAATCTCTTGCTCGAACTACACATTGAACCAAGATTTCGTAGCCCCCACATTGATCCCAGAGACTCTCCCTTTCCTATGGTTTGCTCACTGCAGATATCCCTACACTGCACTCAGGAGGTCTGACTGCAGCTTGTGTCGACGTGCCCAAGCCTGCTAGGATCTCCAGGAGCAATAGCTGTCAAGCTGCAGCAGCATGGGTGGCACATGTGCTACCTCAACCCAGGACCCTGGGTATATATATGAGTGGCCCCCCACTGCCAGGATTTCCCATCTATGGTTACTGAGCTAGCTTGGAAACCTAGCTCAAGAATGTCTGCACAAGCTGCAGTCACTCCTCTGGACTGCAAGATAGACGTACCCATAGGAGCTTGCATTGGCCGACAAATGGCAGGCAGGTGGGAAACTCCTCAAGGCTTGGGAGTTAACCTTCAAACTGCTTCTCTCCTTCTCCTTTTAGTGGTGCTACAGTCACCAAACTTCTGTCTGTGGCTGAGAGCCCCAGAAGCGAGTGGAGAAAGCACCCAGCATGTTTGAATTTGGATCTGATCAGCCCAAGTGTGTGTGTGTGTGTGTGTGTGTGTGTGTGAAAAGCAGAGTTCAGCCACGGCCAGGGTATGCATCAATGAGGGGTAACTGCTGTGGGACAGAGTAATCAACTTTACTCATCGGCCCGGCCCCGGGGGAGGGAGCCAGAGCCTGTTCCTGTGGGCATCCTTCTTGAATTGTGTACACCACAACTGGACACAGGATTCCAGCAGTGGTTGCATCAATGTCAAATACAGAGGTAAAATAACCTCTCTGCTCCTCCTTGAGATTCCCCTGTTTAGCCATCCCAGGATCACATTAGGTCTGCTTAGCTACAGCGTTGCACTGGGAGCTCATGTTCAGCTGATTACCCACCATGACCCCCAAATCTTTTCAGAGTCACTGCTTCCCAGGGTAGAGTTGTAAGTATGGCCTGCCTTATGGTCTCTCAAGACCCAGAGTAGCCCCCCTAACCATTGGATTGTTCTCCCTCTCTAGCAAACATCAGTCGAGACCACAGTCTGGACTTAAGGGCTGCATGAAGGAAGGCCCAAAGTCACAAGAGGGCAAAGGAGACAAAAGAAGCCATCAGCAGAGAAGCTTGTGAGACAGAGCAGGAAGGGATGAGGCAAGAGAGACACCAAGGCAGAGTCATATCCAAACTTGATGAATGGACTAGCTTGAACTTGACATGGCAGCTAGGTGGAACGGGGAAGCAGGAGAGAAAGATTAGCTGACAAGATGTTTGAAGTTGAAAAGTTCAGTCATCTTTGATTGCACAAAAATGTCACAAGATTTCCCCCACCCTTCCCTTTCCACAGACTCTCTCATCTCACAAACCACTGTAGGAATTTTCCTCACACCCCCATGCATGTGCCCCTTTGGGCTGAGACCAGGCTTGGAAACGTCAGCCCAAAAGAAGGCGGTTTGGGAAAGCTATGAGGCAATGCAAAGTAAGGGCTTAGAATAGAAACTGTTTTGCAACCTGTTTGAAAGCAGGAGACTGCTATAATTTAGACCTCTACAAATCCTACACCAGTTGAGCCACCTGCCTGATTGAACAGTCTTGACTGTGTTCTCTAAAGGCCCAGTGGGGACATGGGTCACTCCATTTGGGGCTGGGAGAACTCATGTGGCCTGATTTTGAACTCATGGGCTCTAGATTCCATCAGCACTCAGAACATTCTAGAGGTTTGAGTTCCCTTTGGTTTTGTCAATGTCTGGAGAGGCCAAGGAGCAGGCTGGGCCCTGTGGAGTGGTGTGTGACCCAGGCTGCAGTTCCTGTTGATGGGAAGGAATGGGCACCTCAGCTAGGAGAGCTGTGTTGGAATCCAACTGTTCTACCTCTCTAGACCCAACTGTTGGCAGTTCCAAGCCTCTTCCCTACACCTCAGTGCATGGAAATGGTGAGATGGGCCTATGAGAGCACTTCATCCTCAATTAGTCCCTCAGGGGTGCATGAAAGATAAGTGCGAAGAACTTCTCTCAGGAAGGAAAAATCAAATGCACAATTATAAAATGGGGAATAACTGGCTAGGTGGGAATGCTGCTGGAAAGGGCCTGGCTGGTTTAGTGGATTACAAACTGAAGGAGTCAGCAGTGTGATGCAGTTGTGAAATAATGCTAATATTGTTCTGGGGTGTATTAACAGGAGTTACACATCAGGAGTTTCTGATGGTTTCACAGGAGTTAATACGCAAGACACAGGAGGTAACTGTCCTGCTCTACTTGGCGCTGGTGAGGCCTCAGCTGGAGTCCAGTTCTGGGCACCACACTTCAGGAACAATGTGGACAAATTGGAGAGTCCAGAATAGAGCAACAAAAATGAGAAAAGGTTTAGAAAACCTGACCTGTGAGGAAAGGGTAAAAATCTGGGCCATGTTTAGTCTTGACAAAAGAAGACTGAGGGGGGATCTGCTAACAGTCTTCAAACATCTTGAGGGCTGTTATAAAAAGGACAAGGATCAATTTTTCTCCATGTCCACTGAAGTTAGGACAAAAAGTGATGGGCTTATTCTGCAGCCAGGAGATGTAGGTAAGATATTAGAAAACCTTTCCAACTCTCAGGGCAGTTCAGCTCTGGAACAGGCTTCCAATGGAGGCTGTGGAATCCCTGTCACTGGAGGTTTAAGAACAGGTTGGACCAACCCCTGTCAAGGCTGGTCTAGGTTTAACGGTCCTGCCTTAGCACAGGGAGTGGACTGGATGACTTCTCAAGGTCCCTTCCACCTGACATTTCCATGATTCTAGGATGACACTCCTTGTCTTGGCTCACCGAGTCTTTATCAGCTTGCCTATACATGTCACACCCGTTAGGGAAGAAATCAGATTTCAGACAGTGAGTCACTGGAACTGGTCTTCATAGTACATGAGAAAGGTGTGGGATTTGCCTTGGGACAGGACTTCAAAACATATTTAATGCTCAGAGGTTGGGTGTAGTCTTGAGCCCTGAAGCATTCACTAGCCAAGTTTTTAGAGCAAAAGTCCAGAAATTCAGGGCCGTTGAACCACCCCACTGCTGGCCCTTAGGCACTCCTTCCTTGGTCTTATTTAATAGAGCTAAGGAGCCCCCAGCTAATGGTGTCTTGGGGAGCAGTGAGAGGAAAGGGAGAGAGCTCTGTGGCAGGTGTTGCAGACCAGCTCTCCATGTGCTGATGTCTTTTTTTGTTTCACATCCGGAATCCTCACTGGAGGCTATTTGAATAGAAGGACTGGTGCACCCTCGCCTGAAGTACTACAGCTGGGAAAGGCGCTGACACTCCAGTGTGATGCAGCAGAGATAGGACTGGGTATAGCTCTTTTGCAGGAGCGGACACTGATGCCAGCAGAGACTGCATAGGGATAGGCCCAAACAGAAGAAGAGTTTCTGATGGTGGTATTAGGAGTGGGGTGATCCCATCAATACATCTACGGCCATCCAGTGATAGTGCAGTCAGACAATCATGGCCAAGCCCCTTCTTAGTGGTCCAAAGAGACAGCAGCGCATGTTGATGTACCTTTGGTGCTACCGGGTAGATATCAGACATTGTCCAGGACAATCACTGGTGTTGGCTGACCCCTCAAGCAGGCCTATAGATCCAGCATCAGCGAGCTGGAGGAAAGGGGTCAGGACATAGTGCAGCATGTCAATGGATTCAATCTCCCAGTTTCAGCAGGGAAGCTGATAGAAATCAAAGAGGCTCTTGAAAAGGCCATCCAACTACAGGCAGGCCAGAGAGCAATCCCAGCAGTGTGGCCAGAGAGCAATCCCAGCGGTGTGGCCAGAGAGCAATCCCAGCGGTGTGGCCAGAGAGCAATCCCAGCGGTGTGGCCAGAGAGCAATCCCAGCGGTGTGGCCAGAGAGCAATCCCGGCAGTGTGGCCAGAGAGCAATCCCAGCGGTGTGGCCAGAGAGCAATCCCAGCGGTGTGGCCAGAGAGCAATCCCAGCGGTGTGGCCAGAGAGCAATCCTGGCAGTGTGGCCAGAGAGCAATCCCAGCAGTGTGGCCAGAAGACACTAGCCAAGTACTGGCAGGAGCAGAACCGTATTTTCAAATTTTAAGATGAGCTGCGTGTGCAGGATGGACTCTCATTTCCAGGACTGGGCGTTGTTGTCCCCACGTTACATAAGGATGTCCTGCGAAACATGTCTCATGCCTCAGCAATGACCCCCGTCAAGAGCGTGTTTACTGGCCAGCAAGGAATAAGCAACTCTGGTCCTTGATAGCAGGGTGTGACACCTGCAGCTCCAGTGATAACTGTCAGCAGAAAGAGCGAGAACAGCTGGGTGAGGCAATATCTTTTATTGGCCCTTCTGTTGGTGAAAGAGACCAGCTTTGGTGGTCCTGAAGAGCTCCTTAAGCCACAGAGCTCCTTAAGCCTAGGGAAGGTAATCAAAGGCCTTGGCTACACTGGCGCTGTGCAGCGCTGCAACTTGCTGCGCTCAGAGGTGTGAAAACGCCCCCCGCCCCCGAGCGCAGCGAGTGCAGTGCTGGAAAGTGCCAGTGTAATCAGAGCCTGCAGCGCTGCGAGCTATTCCCCTCGGAGAGGCGGAGCACGTACAGCGCTGCGAGCTGTTCCCCTCGGAGAGGCGGAGCACGTACGGCGCTGCGAGCTGTTCCCCTCGGAGAGGCGGAGCACGTGCGGCGCTGCGAGCTGTTCCCCTCGGAGAGGCGGAGCACGTGCGGCGCTGCGAGCTGTTCCCCTCGGAGAGGCGGAGCACGTGCGGCGCTGCGAGCTGTTCCCCTCGGAGAGGCGGAGCACGTGCGGCGCTGCGAGCTGTTCCCCTCGGAGAGGCGGAGCACGTGCGGCGCTGCGAGCTGTTCCCCTCGGAGAGGCGGAGCACGTGCGGCGCTGCGAGCTGTTCCCCTCGGAGAGGCGGAGCACGTGCGGCGCTGCGAGCTGTTCCCCTCGGAGAGGCGGAGCACGTGCGGCGCTGCGAGCTGTTCCCCTCGGAGAGGCGGAGCACGTGCGGCGCTGCGAGCTGTTCCCCTCGGAGAGGCGGAGCACGTGCGGCGCTGCGAGCTGTTCCCCTCGGAGAGGCGGAGCACGTGCGGCGCTGCGAGCTGTTCCCCTCGGAGAGGCGGAGCACGTGCGGCGCTGCGAGCTGTTCCCCTCGGAGAGGCGGAGCACGTGCGGCGCTGCGAGCTGTTCCCCTCGGAGAGGCGGAGCACGTGCGGCGCTGCGAGCTGTTCCCCTCGGAGAGGCGGAGCACGTGCGGCGCTGCGAGCTGTTCCCCTCGGAGAGGCGGAGCACGTGCGGCGCTGCGAGCTGTTCCCCTCGGAGAGGCGGAGCACGTGCGGCGCTGCGAGCTGTTCCCCTCGGAGAGGCGGAGCACGTGCGGCGCTGCGAGCTGTTCCCCTCGGAGAGGCGGAGCACGTGCGGCGCTGCGAGCTGTTCCCCTCGGAGAGGCGGAGCACGTGCGGCGCTGCGAGCTGTTCCCCTCGGAGAGGCGGAGCACGTGCGGCGCTGCGAGCTGTTCCCCTCGGAGAGGCGGAGCACGTGCGGCGCTGCGAGCTGTTCCCCTCGGAGAGGCGGAGCACGTGCGGCGCTGCGAGCTGTTCCCCTCGGAGAGGCGGAGCACGTGCGGCGCTGCGAGCTGTTCCCCTCGGAGAGGCGGAGCACGTGCGGCGCTGCGAGCTGTTCCCCTCGGAGAGGCGGAGCACGTGCGGCGCTGCGAGCTGTTCCCCTCGGAGAGGCGGAGCACGTGCGGCGCTGCGAGCTCTTCCCCTCGGAGAGGCGGAGCACGTGCGGCGCTGCGAGCTCTTCCCCTCGGAGAGGCGGAGCACGTGCGGCGCTGCGAGCTCTTCCCCTCGGAGAGGCGGAGCACGTGCGGCGCTGCGAGCTCTTCCCCTCGGAGAGGCGGAGCACGTGCGGCGCTGCGAGCTCTTCCCCTCGGAGAGGCGGAGCACGTGCGGCGCTGCGAGCTCTTCCCCTCGGAGAGGCGGAGCACGTGCGGCGCTGCGAGCTCTTCCCCTCGGAGAGGCGGAGCACGTGCGGCGCTGCGAGCTCTTCCCCTCGGAGAGGCGGAGCACGTGCGGCGCTGCGAGCTCTTCCCCTCGGAGAGGCGGAGCACGTGCGGCGCTGCGAGCTCTTCCCCTCGGAGAGGCGGAGCACGTGCGGCGCTGCGAGCTCTTCCCCTCGGAGAGGCGGAGCACGTGCGGCGCTGCGAGCTCTTCCCCTCGGAGAGGCGGAGCACGTGCGGCGCTGCGAGCTCTTCCCCTCGGAGAGGCGGAGCACGTGCGGCGCTGCGAGCTCTTCCCCTCGGAGAGGCGGAGCACGTGCGGCGCTGCGAGCTCTTCCCCTCGGAGAGGCGGAGCACGTGCGGCGCTGCGAGCTCTTCCCCTCGGAGAGGCGGAGCACGTGCGGCGCTGCGAGCTCTTCCCCTCGGAGAGGCGGAGCACGTACGGCGCTGCGAGCTCTTCCCCTCGGAGAGGCGGAGCACGTACGGCGCTGCGAGCTATTCCCCTCAGAGAGGTGGAGTACTTGCGGCGCTGAGAGAGCTCTCGCAGTGCTGGCGGCGCGACTACACTCGCGCTTCACAGCGCTGCCGAATCCCCAAGTGTAGCCAAGGCCAAAGTGTCCCAGCTAAATACAAGGTGGACCAGATTGTTAAGCGTAAAGAGGTAACACATGTTGCAAGAGACCATTCAAGATGAATTGGGCAATTAACACCTCTGCATTCATGGAACTAAGGAGGGTTAGTAGGTTACAGAGGCCTTGGCTACACTTGCAGATGTCCAGCGCTGTGAGTTAAACCTGACTTCGTGCAGCTGAGTAGGGAAAGCGCTGCAGTCTGTCCACACTGACAGCTGCCCAGCGCACTGTCATGGCCACATTTGCGGCAATTGCAGCGCTAGTGGGAGCGGTGCATTATGGGCAGCTAACTCACAGAGCACCTTTTCCCATTCTGGCGCCGTGGGTTGTGGGAAGGGGGCGTGGGTGCGGGGCATTCTGGGTCCTGTCCCAACGCCCCGTGATGCATTGCTTCGCATCCCAGAAATCCCTTTGTTTCCGTCCACCTTTGGCGCCATCTTTCAACGGTTTCTGTGCAGCGCGATCTGTCTGCGGGAAATGGAGTCTGAACTGCTGAGACGTATGCTGACGAGTCTCTCCAGCACGTCACATTTGGCTGTTGAACTATTCCTTAAGATCCAAAGTGACAGTGAGGGTGAGGAGTCCGACGATGCTATCGAGTCGCGTAACGCGTACGACACGAAATTGCTTGTGGCATTCACGGACATGCTTAGCACCGTGGAACGCCGCTTTTGGGTTCGGGAAACAAGCACCAAGTGGTGGGATCACATCGTCATGGAAGTCTGGGATGACGAGCAGTGGCTGCAGAACTTTCGGATGAGAAAAGCCACTTTCATGGGACTGTGTGAGGAGCTCGCCCCCACCCTGCGGTGCAAGGACATGAGATTGAGAGCTGCCCTGCCAGTGGAGAAGCGAGTGGCTATTGCAATCTGGAAGCTGGCAACTCCAGACAGCTACCGGTCGGCTGCAAACCAGTTTGGAGTGGGAAAGTTGACCGTTGGAATCGTGTTGATGCAAGTTTGCAAGGCCATTAATCGCATCCTACTCAGAAGAACCGTGACTCTGGGTAACGTGCAAGAAATAGTGGATGGCTTTGCACAAATGGGGTTCCCTAACTGTGGAGGGGCGATAGATGGGACGCACATTCCTATTCTGGCACCACCCCACCTAGGATCTGAGTACGTTAATCGGAAGGGGTATTTCTCTATGGTTCTCCAGGCGCTTGTAGATCACCGTGGGCATTTCATTGACATTAACACAGGCTGGCCCGGAAAGGTGCATGACGCACGCATCTTTCAGAACACTTGGCTGTTCAGGAAGATGGAGGCCGGGACTTTTTTCCCAGAGCAGAAGATCACAGTAGGGGAAGTTGAAATGCCCACTGTGATCCTTAGAGATCCCGCTTACCCGTTAATGCCGTGGCTCATGAAACCCTACACAGGGAGCCTTGACAGCAGCAAGGAACGGTTCAACTACAGGCTGAGCCGGTGCCGAATGACACTGGAGTGTGCCTTTGGCCGTTTAAAGGCCAGCTGGTGATTTCTGTATGGGAAGCTGGACTTGGCTGAAAACAGCATCCCCGCGGTTATATCCGCGTGCTATGCCCTCCATAATATTTGTGAAGGGAAGGGTGAAAGCTTCACTCAGGCATGGACCTCTGAGGTTCAACACCTGGAGGCTGAATTTGCACAGCCAGAGAGCAGGGCTATTACAGGGGCCCAGCGCGGGGCTGCAAGGATTAGGGATGCCTTGAGGGAGCAATTTGAGGCTGAAAACCAGCAGTAATATCTGGTGCCCTGCACGGGAGTGAAGTGCAGTAGTTCCAATCTTTAGGAATCAGTGTTTGCTAAGCAGACTTGCAGTGCCTGTTTATTTCCTGGGCTAAGGAGTCTTTTACTTTATGCAATAATAAAGAATGTTTTCAAAGCCAAAAAATCCATTTATTGAAAAGAAACAAGGGGGTGGAGTGGGGAACGGTACAATCACAGATTCGTGTATGTCCTGTCTGGTGTGCTGTGCAGTGAGTGCTGCACTTCAGGATAGCTATACTGCATGGTGATGGGGGTTGAGTGCAGAGGGAAGGGTCGTGGTTTTCAGGGCTGGGTGGTGAAGATACTGGTGTTGGAGGCAGCGGGTGGCGTGAAGAACATGGAAGTTGGGGAAAGTGGGTTGGAGGTGACAGTGGGGCACAACGGAAAGAGTTTTGGGACTAGGGCTGTGGGGGGGTGGCGTTTGCGTTTGCGGTACTGCTCCTCTTTCTGCATGGCTACGAGCTCCTGGATAGCATCTGCGTGGTGCTCCAGGATGCTTATGAGCCGATCTGTGCTTTGCTGCCGGTGCGCTGCGTTTTCCTGGCGGATCCTGCTTTCTCTCTCCCTCCAGTTCTGTGCTTTTTCATTCTCTTTAATAGATTGCCGCATCACTTCTTGCAGCATGTCTTCTTTGCTTTTTCGCGGTCCCTTCCTCAGTCTTTGCAGTCTCTGAGCAGGCGATAAGAGGGATGGCTGAGGTCTCAAGGTTGATGCAGCTGTATAGGCAAAATGCAACATTTAACAGAGGCAGCATTGTTTATACCCGACAGAGTAATGATCCCCCCACCCCGCCGCACTTAAGGAGTAGAAAACACACAGAGTCTACACAATAGCATAATTTTCCAGTCCGAAACAGAGCGCAGATATACCATGGGAGCCTCAAAATGGTGAGTAAGGGGGACTGATTGTTTCAGGGCTGCACTGTCCTCTGGGTTTCTGTGCCTTGGGGAGAGCCAGCAGCTTCAGGGGGCACCTACACTGAACACTGTCCCAACATTTTCCACAGGAGTTCGTCCTGGACGATATCTCGCTGCTGAGGGTGACCTGGGAAGCAAGGGAGGGTCTTCTACTGCAATGCAGCTTCCGCCCTGGCCCATATGCAGCTTGCCTGTGTGCAGCAATGGTCCCCTCGCGGCACAGTGGCGCGGACACGTTAGCCTGGCTGGGACAATGACCACAGTGGCTCTCCCGATAAACCTGCGCAAGCGCATTGCACACGTTCTGGATGAGACATTCGAGGAGATTACCGAGGCTGATTACCGCGATGTGATAAACCACATCAATGCACTATTCCGCATCTAGGCATGCATGCCTAACCCTCCTCTCCCAAAGAACCCCCACTGAAAAAATTCCTTCCCGAAAAAACCCCGCTTACCGGGAACCTGCTCTTCTGTTTGTCCTCCACCAAGTACCGGCTGCTGCGACTGGCTACCTTCCTCCTGGCTCGAGAAGAGCTCCTGGCTGCATGGCTCCAGGGATTCCGGGGTGTCTCCATCCGGCCCACCACCCTCACTCCCGTTTTCCTCCTCCTCCTTCTCTTCCTCCCCACCCCCCCCGTCTCTGAAGTGTCCTTGGTGGTGCTCGGAGTGGAGGTGGGGTTAACCCCAAGTATCGCATCCAGTTCTTTGTAGAATCGGCAGGTCGTGGGGGAAGCACCCGAGCGGCCGTTTGCGTCGCGGGCTTTGCGGTAGGCACTCCGCAGCTCCTTCACTTTAATCCTACACTGCAGGGCGTCCCGGTCATGGCCCCTTTCCATCATGTCCTTTGTTACCTTCCCGAAGGTATCGTAATTCCTACGGCTGGAGCGCAGCTGGGACTGGACAGCTTCCTCCCCCAAACACTGATGAGGTCCAGCAACTCGCCATTGCTCCATGCTGGGGCTCGCTTGGCGCATGGAGGCATGGTCACCTGGAAAGATTCGCTGATAGCACTCCACGCCACGTCGGGCTGAGCAAACAGGAAGGGGATTTTTAAAATTCCCAGGGAATGTAAAGGGTGGGTCACATGGCTGGTTACCTGAGGCCAAGGCAATAGAGTTTGAACTGATGACCAGAGTGGCTAGAACAGGCATTGTGGGATACTGCTGAATAATTCTAGAGGCCATTCACAGCGCATTGGGCGGCCACACTGGCGCCGCAGCGGCAGCGCAATACTCACTATTCCTCTTGGGGAGGTGGAGTACATGCAAGATATGAGAAGTAATTCTTTCGCTCTACTATGCTCTGATTAGGCCTCAACTGGAATATTATGTCCAGTTCCGGGTGCCACATTTCAGGAAAGATGTGGACAAATTGGAGAAAGTCCAGAGAAGAGAAACAAAAATGTTTAAAGGTCTAGAAAACATGATCGATGAGGAAAGATTGAAAAAATTGGTTTTGTTTAGTCTGGAAAAGAGAAAACTGAGAGGGGATATGATAACAGTTTTCAAGTACATGAAAGATTGCTACAAGGAGGAGGGAGAAAAATTGTTCTTAACCTCTGAGGATAGGACAAGAAGCAATGGGGTTAAATTGCAGCAAGGGAGGTTTAGGTTGGACATTAGGAAAAACTTCCTAACTGTCAGGGTGGTTAAGCACTGGAATAAATTGCCTAGGGAGGCTGTGGAATCTCCAATATTGGAGATGTTTAAGACCAGGTTAGACAAACACCTGTCAGGGATGGTCTAGCTCAGAGGTGGGCAAACTATGGCCCACGGGCCACATCCAGCCTGTGGAACCCCCCTGCCCGGCCCCTGAGCTCCTGGCCCAGAAGGCTAGCCCCCAGCCCCTCCCCCCCTGTTTCCCCTGGCCCTGCAGCCTCACCACGGTGCTCCGCCGGCACAAATGCTCTGGGCAGCAGGGCAGTGCAGCTGCAGAGCCGTGGCCTGACCTGGTGCTCTGTGCTGTGCAGTGGTGTGGCTGGTGCCAGCTGGGCGGTGCAGCTGTAGCACCACCAGCCACCAGTGCTCTAGGCAGCGTGGTAAGGGGGCAGGGAGCGGGGGGTTGGATAGAGGGCAGGGGAGTTCAGGGTGGTGGTCAGGTGATGGGGGTGTGGATAGGGGTTGGGACGGTCAGAGGGCGGGGAACGGGGGTGGGGGGTTTGAATGGGTGCAGGAGTCCCGGGGGGCAGTCAGGAAGGAGAGGGGGGTTGGATGGGGCAAGGGCCCTGGGGGGAGGGGTCAGTCAGGAATGAGGGGAGAGGTTGGATGGGGCGGCGGGGGCAGTCAGGGGTGGAGGTTCTGGAGGCGATCAGGGAGCGGGGGGGGGGGGGGTGGATTGGGCAGGAGTCCTGGGTGTGGGGGGGGCTCATACAATTTCCGAAACCTGATGCAGCCCTCAGGCCAAAAAGTTTGCCCACCCCTGGTCTAGATAATACTTAGTCCTGCCATGAATGCAGGGGACTGGACTAAATGATCTCTTGAGGTCCCTTCCAGTCCTATGATTCTATGATTTCCACATGGGGTGAAGGAGTGTACTGTCCCTTTAAGGAACAGGCTGGAGCCTTTTTTGTCTTGCAGAAACTTTTGATTTTCATCTCATAGAAAAGTTTTGTTTAGAATCTGATGAAATTGAAAAATAAAGTGGTAGGGAGTTTCCCCCCTTTCTCACATGTTTCCCCCTGGAAAAGGGGATGAATTAAACCCCAAAATGAAAACTAAATATTTTTTTGTTTTGCTGTGAATCCAGATGAATGGAAATTGGGAACCAGATTTTATTTAGATGGTACCTAATCCCAGAGCAATGACACAGTTTAGAGCAGAGTGTCTGAAATCTCCTTTACGCACACTGGTGTGCTGGAGCCTGCCCATAGCACGCTTCTAGGGAAAGATATAGGAAATACTATGGGACAATATTCTCTGTGGTGCTATCTCTCACAATTTTATCACTTGTTTCGAGATATTTGGTGGGGGGGGTTTCTCAAAGCCCCAGATCCTGGAGTCATGTTATTTTTCTAGCCTGGCTGGTTGCAGAGAAAAGATTGAAAACATGAAGCCCACACCCAGCTTCTGGCAAACAGAGGCTAGGGACACCATCCCTGCACATCCTGGCTAATAGCCATTGATGGACCTATCCTCCATGAACTTATCTAGTTCTTTTTTGAACCCTGTTTATAGTCTTGGCCTTCACAACATCCTGTGGCAAAGAGTTTCACAGGTTGACTGTGTGAAGAAAAACTTCCTTTTGTTTGCTTTAAACCTGCTGACTGTTAATTTCATTTGGTGAGCCCTAGTTCTTGTGTTATGAGAATGAGTAAATAACACTTTCTTATTTACTTTCTCCACACCAGTCATGATTTTATAGACCTCTGTCATATCCCCCTTAGTTATAGAATCATAGAATATCAGGGTTGGAAGAGACCTCGGGAGGTCATCTAGTCCAGTGCTTCTCAAAGTCGGGCTTGTGCAGGGAAAGTCCCTGGCGGTCCGGCCCCGTTTGTTTACCTGCCGCATCTGCAGGTTTCGACCGATCGTGGCTCCCACTGGCTGCGGTTCGCCGCTCCAGGCCAATGGGGGCTGCAGGAAGGGCAGCCAGCACATCCCTCGGCCCACGCCACTTCCCACAGCCCCCATTGGCCTGGGACGGTGAACTGCAGCCAGTGGGAGCCACGATCGGCCGAACCTGCGGACACGGCAGGTAAACAAACCGGCCCAGACCTCCAGGGGCTTTCCCTGAACAAGCGGCGGCCTGATTTTGAGAAGCACTAGTCCAACGCCCTGCTCAAAGCAGGACCAATCACCAACTAAATCGTCCCAGCCAGGGCTTTGTCAAGCCTGACCTTAAAAACCTCTAAGGATGGAGATTCGACCACCTCCCTAGGTAACCCATTCCAGTGCTTCACCACCCTCCTAGTGAAAAAGTTTTTCCTAATATCCAACCTGCTTCTGATGTACTTTAAAAAAATTTTGCTATTACTTTTTGAGTCTTTGTCTAGCTGTTCTTGAAATACTTTTTTGGCCTTCCTAATTATATTTTTACTCTTCATTTGCCAGAGTTTATGCTCCTTTTTGTTTTACTCACTAGGATTTAACTTCCACTTTTTAAAGGATGTCTTTTTGCCTCTCACTGCTTCTCTTACTTTGTTGTTTAGCTGTGGTGGCTCTTTTTTGGTTCTCTTACTATGTTTTTTAATTTGGGGTATACATTTAAGTTGAGCCTCTATTATGGTGTCTTTAAAAAGTTTCCATGCAGCTTGCAGGGATTTCACTTTTGGCACTGTAACTTTGAATTTCTGGGTCTTTGTCCCAGAGCTTAAGATGGTCTTTTAGATATCCTGGGCCCAGGCCACGGAGCACTTTGAAGATAAGGACCAAGACCTTGAGCTTGATTAGACATTCTTTGGGATGCCAGTGCAGAGAGTGGAGGAGAGGTGCAATGGGCTTACAGAGGCTGTGTTGCTGAGGAGATGCACTGTAGTGTTTTGTACTACTTGGAGTTTCCTAGGCACTGAAAGTTTAATGCATCGCTGTCATTCAGCTCATAGGTGACAAAGGCATAAATAACTGAGGCCAGGTCATTGTCCACCAGGATGGCATTGGCGTCTCCTAGCCAACTGGAGATGGTGGAAGGGCTTACTTGCAGACACTGGTGTGTGAGAGCTCACTGTTAGCAAGGAAACCAAAAGGGCTCCTCAAGTACAGACTGAACTGGCCAAGTGTGAGTGTGAATCTTCACTGTGGCTGTGAGCTCATGTCCCTGGTATACACCAGAGCCGACCAGGGGGTTGCTCTA
This sequence comes from Malaclemys terrapin pileata, assembly GCF_027887155.1. Taxonomy (NCBI): domain Eukaryota; kingdom Metazoa; phylum Chordata; order Testudines; family Emydidae; genus Malaclemys; species Malaclemys terrapin. The sequence goes on along the minus strand of NC_071518.1, from coordinate 43,198,549 downwards.
ATTTACAGCCTCTTTACCCAGACTACATATGGGCCTGGTCATCACCCAGAATCTGTTATGCCATGTGCTATGGAGATGTCCCCTCCCATTCCTGCGTGCCTCTTCCTGCCCCGTATGCTGGGGCCTGCAGGAGCTGCAATGCCGGGCTGATCATATCAGCCCTACACTGCTTCTGCACTGGAGGAACTCTCCCCCAGCCCCTTTCAGACCCTGTCTAGGGTGGAGAGAATCCCTTCCCTGCAACTTCTCTCTGGGCCACATTTGGGCTCTCTGCCCTGCCCTGCTGAGGCTCAGAGATATTTTAAAATCATATTTTTGCTCTCACAGCCCAAACCAGCTGCACTATTTTTGCTCAGAACTTGCAGAAGACATTTTCCCTAGGGCAGGAACCTGCCCTTGGAGAGGTGAGATGGGTGTGGTAACCCACAAGCTGGAAATACAAGTCCAATCACTGTGAATGTAACCTCCCTGAGAAGGGAAACTGGCTTTAACCAGCCAACTACCCTATTGAAAAAGAGAGAAGAAAAATGCAATTGAGCTGCGCCAGGAACTGGCCCAGTGACAATCCTCAGGCTTGGCTGGAAGACACCAGGCCCCATCCCTAGAATACTCCCGTGGGTGAAAGAGAGAGGGGAGATTAAAGTCAGTTCATGCCTCAGGGGCCCACATGAATAGGAGTGTCTGGCCTGGGCTACACTTAAAACTTAGGTTAACGCAGCTACAGGGCTCAAGGCTGTGAAAAACCCACACCCCTTAGCCCGGTAGCTCTGTTGTCCTAACACCCAGTGTAGACACAGCTGGGTCGATGGGTGAATGCTTCCGTTGCCCTAGCTACCATTGCTTGGGGGAGGTGATGACAAGAATCTTTCCAACACTGTAGTAAGTGAGTACGCTGCAGGGTTTCAGTGGCATAGCTGTGCTGCTGTAGTGTAGTCATGGCTGGAGTCATTCTGGCTTGAAGCCTGGGTACAACACACTGTTTCACAATGAGTGCAGTATCAGCAGATTTCACCCTCCCACGTCTTCGCTCTTTTATATGACTTGGCAACAATTTATGTCTTAGCATCCTGGATCCATTTGATTTCCAGCAGTCTATACGGAAGAGGCAGCTCCCTATCCTTTGCTCCAGGAGTCCTTGACACAACTATAGACACAATGAATCAAGAGAGAGCCCAGCAGCCCATGGAACACCACAAAACACCCTCCTCCGTCAAAACTCTTCTGCCTCACAGACAGCAGCCCCCTCCCCAAGGCAGAGCAAACAGAGAGGCCTTGCAGCACTCTCTGAAACGCAACAGACCTGGGCTATGTAGGACCAAGGCGGGGAGCTGGGACACCAGAAGGGGCAGGCTCTGAGTCACTACAGGGAATTCTTTCCCAGCTGTCTGGCTGGTGAGTCTTGCTCACATGCTCAGGGTCTAATTGATCACCATATTTGGGGTCAGGAAGGAATTTCCCCCCGGATCAGATTGGCAGAGATATTGGGGGAGGGGGTTGCCCTCCTCTTCAGCATGGGACAGGGGTCACTTGTGCAGCATTGTATTGTATTGTTAAGTGAGTTGGGTTAAATGTCTTAACTGTTGTGACTTCCACCCCTCATTTAAGATAGCTGTGGGAGACCACTAAACATCTCCACCTAAGACAAAGGTGGAATGCAAGCCCACCAGTAATTTGGACCACCCAGGGCACCATAGTCAGGGAGGAACGCCATCTAAGTGCCGCAAGCTGGTGGGCCTTGTCTGACAGAGGATGAGTACCATGAGATCCACCACCCAGATCTCTGATGCTTGAGTTGATGGAATAACTTTTAGCAGTAGTAGGTTGTTGCCCTCTGTGTGGACCAGCACTAGAGGGGGGTGGTGCACACATTTTGCCGGTGGTTTTCACAGGTATTTGCTGACAGCAGAGGAAGGATGAGACTCCAGAATCCTGGGTTCTATTCCAGGTTCTGATGGGACTGTATGCTAGCAGTTACAGACCCTTCTGCCCCTATCCCCCAGAAGCCTGACCCATTTTGTCCCTGCCTCCTCCAACCTGTTCTTGGCCCAGTCTTCTCCTCCCACCCCATATCTCCACATAGCTCTTTGTCCCGGTCTCCCCACACACCCTGGGACTCTTGTCCCAGTCTCCCTTCTTACCATTCCCACAGGCCTGGCTCCTCATTCCTCTGCACTCCAGTCAGAGTGCTTCTTTCTCCTCCTCACAGCCTTGGCATCAGCAGGGGGCAAGGGGGAGTGTGAGCACAGAAGAGACAGTGTCAGCTCTCAGTTCCTGTGCCCAACAGCAGGGAGAAACAATTGCAGAAAAAGTCCTGCTCAGCCCCTGCATCCCAGGGCTGGAGCATGTTCAGAGCAGATGAAATCTTCAGAGAATTTAGGTGCCAAACTCTGACAAGTCTCTACGGAGCATGTGCAAAGTGAGCTTTTCAGAGGCTCATAACTTGGCCAAATTTCATTGAATGTCCTCTTGTTCTTGTGTTATGAGACACTGGGACAAAGTTCTGAGGCCTAGTTCTCTGATCATTGTAGCCTCATTTGGTTTCCCCAGAGATGGTTGGTTGAGGAACTAGGGAGGAATTAGCTAATCAGATGGGGAAGCTGGGTGAGGTAAGGAACAAACAGGCCCATCAGCTGACTAGCTTGAAAAAAGGCAGGAAGGAAGTGTTAGAGGGGAGGGGGAAGAGGACAGGACAAGGCAGGGCTAGGCTAGGCTAGGCTAGCTGTGCTCAGACAGAAGGAGATCCCAAGGAAGGGAGATTTCCTCCCAGGGCTTTGATGAACAGGGGCTGAAGACAATACAAAGGATCACTTGACGATTCCCTGTTCTATTCATTCCCTCTGGGGTACCTGGCCACTGTTGGAATACAGGATACTGGGCTAGATGGACCTTTGGTCTGACCCAGTATGGCCGTTCTTATGTTCTAAATAGGGTCATAGATAGTAGAATTGTTGTGTTACACTGTGCAAGTGTTGGTGGAGGGGACATGACTATATTCTATGTAGTGGACACTAAAAGAAGAGAGTCTGAGCAGTTTCTGTCAACCAATTCTCCTTTATCCACTAATTTACTGCACATTCAAAGAAATCTAAGATAATAGTGCGATGCATTTTACTTGGTAGAAACTATGCTAGTTAGACCATGTCGGATGATGATCTTCCAGGTAGTTTCTTACTCTGTTTTTAATTGTCATCTCAACCAATTTGCCAGTTGTAGATGGAAGGTCTTACTGATTTATAATTCCCCAGATCACATTTTAAAACATAGGGAGGCTTGCTACCCTCCAGTCCTCTGGAATGGTGGCTCTTTGTAATAAGAGGTGGTATATTTTTGATAGCAGCTCAGCTACTTCATTCTTGAGCTCCTTCACAGCTGTTGGCTTGACCATCTGGGCCTGGCAACTTATTGGAATTTAAATGATCAGTTTGCTCCAGCACCTCTTCTTCTGTCCCTGCAATCTCTGAGAGCGCATCACCTTTGTTGGCAGAAAAGAGCTGGTCGGGGTGGTGAAGACTGATGTAAAAAAATGATGTAGTTTCTCAGAAGAAAGGGAAATGTGTGGCTTGGTAGGTTGTTACCCACCTAGATAGCTCCTCTGCCTCCCTCTCCTCTTACCATCCATAACACTCCCTTCTAGCTTTGTTCCTCCTGTGATGGATTTGGGCCCTTTGGGGTATCACCTGATGTGCTGAGATACCACTGAGCCTGCCTGTTATGCCAGCTTGGGCACCCTTTTTACCTGTCTTGATCAACTAGGCTATTAAGCCTCTTCCAGCCAAGCACACAGGCAGGGCCACACCCAGGTGCACAAAAAGACAGAGATCTGCTCTGGAACGATTCAGCCTTAGGGGCTCGCCTCAACACTCTGGTGCCCACTCCCTTTAAGGGGCACAAACCCAAAGGTTTTATGAAATTTGCCCCCAACCTCAATGTGAAGGGAAATATGCACAACTTCTTGGCCGCCCCAATTAGATATTGCATAAACTGGGTTTCATTATAAACAAGAAACAAGTTTATTAACTACAAAAGGTGACTTTTAAGTGAATATCAGAGATAACACACAGACCAAAGCAGATTATTGAGCAAATAAAACAAAGGACACAAGCTAAGCTCAATACACTTAAGAAACAGGTTACAAAATGTAATTTCTTACCCTAAATGTTATTTTAGGCAGCTTGCAAAGTTTCTGTGATTCAGAGTTCCAGTTATATTTCTTTTCAGACTGGATCCCTGTCTCAGTCTGGACTGCCCTCCCCTCACCCCGCATTCCCTTCAGGTGGCTTTAGCAGTCTTTCTTCTTGGGCAGACAGGCCGATGGAGAGGAGGAGACCTGTTTGCCTTCCTCCCCACCCTTAAATAGGATTTACATAAGGTGGGAATAATATGTTTCCCAAACTTGACCCCTCTTCCCTTCCAGTGGAAAGTTACAAGAAGTTCCAGGTCATGTTTTAGTATCAGCTGACAAGACCACCTGACTCTGTAGGATCACAGCTTCCATGAGCCAGTGGCTGTATGGAGCATCCCCAGGAAGGCCAAGCTTTTCACAGCTCTTGCTGATGGGCCATCAGCCCTGTCTGGCTTTTCCATTGTTGTACCTGAAGTGTTAGCAGTGGGCATCACCCAAAGTAGCCTAGCTGAAATGCAGATACATAGTCAATATTCCTAACTGCAGATACATATATGATACAGGCATGCAAATTGGATAATCACATTCAGTAAATTACAACCTTTCTAATAAGCAACAGAGAGTCCTGTGGCACCTTTAAGACTAACAGAAGTATTGGGAGCATAAGCTTTCATGGGTAAGAACCTCACTTCTTCAGATGCAAGTAATGGAAATCTCCAGAGGCAGGTATAAATCAGTCTGGAGATAACGAGGTTAGTTCAATCAGGGAGGGTGAGGTGCTCTGCTAGCAGTTGAGGTGTGAACACCAAGGGAGGAGAAACTGCTTCTGTAGTTGGATAGCCATTCACAGTCTTTGTTTAATCCTGATCTGATGGTGTCAAATTTGCAAATGAACTGGAGCTCAGCAGTTTCTCTTTGGAGTCTGGTCCTGAAGTTTTTTTGCTGTAAGATGGCTACCTTTACATCTGCTATTGTGTGGCCAGGGAGGTTGAAGTGTTCTCCTACAGGTTTTTGTATATTGCCATTCCTGATATCTGACTTGTGTCCATTTATCCTCTTGCGTAGTGACTCTCCAGTTTGGCCAATGTACATAGCAGAGGGGCATTGCTGGCATATGATGGCATATATAACATTGGTGGATGTGCAGGTGAATGAGCCGGTGATGTTGTAGCTGATCTGGTTAGGTCCTGTGATGGTGTTAACCCACCGACCGCTACGCCTACCTTCATGCCTCCAGCTTCCACCCCGGTCACACCACACGATCCATCGTCTACAGCCAGGCACTGAGGTACAATCGCATCTGCTCCAACCCCTCAGACAGAGACCAACACCTACAAGATCTTCACCAAGCATTCTCAAAACTACGATACCCACACAAGGAAATAAAGAAACAAATCAACAGAGCCAGACGTGTACCCAGAAGCCTCCTGCTACAAGACAGGCCCAGAAGAGAAACCAACAGAACTCCACTGGCCATCACCTACAGTCCTCAGTTTAAACCTCTCCAACGCATCATCAGTGATCTACAACCCATCCTGGACAATGATCCCTCACTTTCACAGACCTTGGGAGGCAGGCCAGTCCTCGCCCACAGACAACCTGCCAACCTTAAGCATATTCTCACCAGCAACCACGCACCGCACCATAACAGCTCTAACTCAGGAACCAACCCATGCAACAAACCTCGATGCCAACTCTGCCCACATATCTACACCAGCGACACCATCACAGGACCTAACCAGATCAGCTACAACATCACCGGCTCATTCACCTGCATGTCCACCAATGTTATATATGCCATCATATGCCAGCAATGCCCCTCTGCTATGTACATTGACCAAACTGGACAGTCACTACGCAAGAGGATAAACGGACACAAGTCAGATATCAGGAACGGCAATATACAAAAACCTGTAGGAGAACACTTCAACCTCCCTGGCCACACAATAGCAGATGTAAAGGTAGCCATCTTACAGCAAAAAAACTTCAGGACCAGACTCCAAAGAGAAACTGCTGAGCTCCAGTTCATTTGCAAATTTGACACCATCAGATCAGGATTAAACAAAGACTGTGAATGGCTATCCAACTACAGAAGCAGTTTCTCCTCCCTTGGTGTTCACACCTCAACTGCTAGCAGAGCACCTCACCCTCCCTGATTGAACTAACCTCGTTATCTCCAGACTGATTTATACCTGCCTCTGGAGATTTCCATTACTTGCATCTGAAGAAGTGAGGTTCTTACCCACAAAAGCTTATGCTCCCAATACTTCTGTTAGTCTCAAAGGTGCCACAGGACTCTCTGTTGTTTTTTACAGATTCAGACTAACACGGCTACCCCTCTGATACTTGCAACCTTTCTAATGTATCAGAGGGGTAGCCGTGTTAGTCTGAATCTGTAAAAAGCAACAGAGGGTCCTGTGGCACCTTTGAGACTAACAGAAGTATTGGAGCATAAGCTTTCGTGGGTAAGAACCTCACTTCTTCAGCAAGAGACTTGCATCTGAAGAAGTGAGGTTCTTACCCATGAAAGCTTATGCTCCAATACTTCTGTTAGTCTCAAAGGTGCCACAGGACCTTCTGTAACCTTTCTAATGAAACATTACAAGACCCATCTTGAATAAAGTACATCTCAGTTATACCATATTCATATCATAAACATATTTTCATAAAGAATATGGAGTGAAACGTCAGACCACCCCCTCCACTCAATTAAATGTGCTCTTGCTAAGATCCCCCTTCTAGCCATGTCCAACGGCCTCTATTCTTGTCTCATCCTCCTTGCATCTCCACTGGCTTGCTGCCCCAAGTACAATCCTATCTAAAACCCTAGGTATGTCCTTGGGCAGCCAGCACCTCCCACCACTCGCACCACCATGGCGATGCTTCTCTGTGTAGCGCACTAGCTCGATCAATGCTAGCACGTGTACATCAACGGAAGCTGGAAATGACACTCCCAGCCGCAGTGTAGATGCATGCAGAGGTCACATCCTGGATGGCTCACCAGCTGCTCAGTCTCAGCACACTGAAAGCTAAGTTCCCTTTCCTCCCAAGGCTATTTGTCCTTCTCATTGCTGCCAATGGCACCCCTTTCCCTCCTGCCACCCAAGTACGCCACCCTGGTGTCCCATTCATGTTTTCTCTCTTCTCCCTACATATTTCTGGTGTCACCAAATCCTGTTGCTTCTTCCTCCAAGCTCTGCTTTTGTCTCCATTGCTACGGCAATGGCCCTTGTCCCTGTCCCACCTTTGCTCATTGGCTTCCCTGATTCTGACCTCTTCCTCCTCCAGCCCATCCAGGGTGCAACTGCTGAGCTCAGTTTCCTTTCCCACTGCTGCCGCCTCGTCACTCCCCTATTTGAATCACGTTGCTGACTACATTGCCTTCTACATGCAGTTCAGACTGCCGGTCCTCATGGCCAAGACTCTACACAACTCCATTCATGACTCTCTGGCCTTGTCACCACAGGTGGAGGCGTGTAGGGTATTCATAGATTCTAGGACTGGAAGGGACCTCGAGAGGTCATCGAGTCCAGTCCCCTGCCCGCATGGCAGGACCAAATACTGTCTAGACCATCCTTGATAGACATTTATCTAACCTGCTCTTAAATATCTCCAGAGATGGAGATTCCACAACCTCCCTAGGCAATTTATTCCAATGTTTAACCACCCTGACAGTTAGGAACATTTTCCTAATGTCCAACCTAGACCTTCCGTTGCTGCAGTTTAAACCCATTGCTTCTGGTTCTATCCTTAGAGGCTAAGGTGAACAAGTTTCCTCCCTCCTCCTTATGACACCCTTTTAGATAGATATGTGTATCTTCATGCATCGCTGCAGTACAAACTGACTGCAGCCATACTTTGGTGTGTAGCCACATGCTGCAGTGAAAGGCTCTGGCAGCAGGGAGGCAGCAAGACACAACACTGATATGGGAGGCACCCCTTGGGTGTGTGCTGTGTAGTGTATATACCCTAAGGTTCTGGGGTGTCTTTATTCACCTAAGCCATGCCTCTCCATATACAGTGGTATTTATATCCATGCGGGGGGGCGGGGCGTGCAGTGTATGTGTGTATGTTCTCGGCATGCGGCCATAAGGCTTTGTCTACACTTGCATGTGTCCTCAGGTACTTGTCCTGTAGTGACAGCACAGGCACCCCACATCTGAAGTGTCCACGTTTGCTGTGCTGGGCATGGGTACACACTGTGTACACGCATATACCCACGTTTACACTGCCTCTTTTTGGTACACGATGCTAGTGCTACCATTTCCGGGGCAGTATCCCAGAATTCTGTGCAGCACAGGAGACACTCTAGGTACTCATAGACTTAAGGTCAGAAGGGACCATTATGATCATCTAGTCTGACCTCCTGCACAATGCAGGCCACAGAATCTCACCCACCCAAGTCCTCAAATCGTGGTTTAAAGACCTCAAGGTGCAGAGAATCCTCCAGCAAGTGACCCGTGCCCCATGCTGCAGAGAAAGGCGAAAAACCTCCAGGGCCTCTGCCAATCTTCCCTGGAGGAAAATTCCTTCCCGACCCCAAATATAGTGGTCAGTTAAACCCTGAGCATGTGGGCAAGACTCACCAGCCAGCACCCAGGAAAGAATTCTCTGTAGCAACTCAGATCCCACCCCATCTAACATCCTATCACAGACCATTGGGCCTAATTACCTGCTAATAATCAAAGATCAATTAATTGCCAAAATTAGGCTATCCCATCATACCATCCCCTCCATAAACTTATCAAGCTTAGTCTTGAAGCCAGATATGTCTTTTGCTCCCACTACTTCACTTGGAAGGCTGTTCCAGAACTTCACTCCTCTAATGGTTAGAAACCTTCGTCTAATTTCAAGTCTAAACTTCCTAGTGGCCAGTTTATATCCATTTGTTTTTGTGTCCACATTGGTACTAAGCTTAAATAATTCCTCTCCCTCCCTGGTATTTATTCCTCTGATATATTTATAGAGAGCAATCATATCTCCCCTCAGCCTCCTTTTGGTTAGGCTGAACAAGCCAAGCTCTTTGAGTCTCCTTTCATAAAACAGGTTTTCCATTCCTCGGATCATCCTCGTAGCCCTTCTCTGTACTGCCTTGCTGCGTGTTACTGGTATCATAAGCCACCCTCACACATATAGTGATGACAGCTCCTGCTCATCTCTTTCCTGTGCCAAACTGGACAGTCAGAGGCTTTCCCTTCACCCCCACCCCTGGTTCTTGTCACGCAGACAGAAAGCAGAAGACCAGAAGTCCGAAGTGCGGACAATGCGGTGCTTATTGGGGTTAGTTCCAAGCAAACATATCCAGAGGTCTACACGCAGCAGAGTCTGTTTCCCAGTGTTCTGTTCCCAGCTCTCACACCGCAGAGCCTTTACCCCATGTCCCCCTTCCCAGCTCTGACACCGCAGAGCCTTGCCTGTGTCTCCATTCCCCATCCCCCCTTATCTATTCCCACCTCCTCCTCCTTAGCAGGCCCAAATATACCTGCAGTGCATGCCCCCTAGTTACACCCCTTACAACTTACGGTCATGTTCCATTTTGGAGGGTCTTGAGTCTAGGGTCTTCATCCCACCTCATCCCATGGGTGGGGTAAGGAGTGAGGTTGTCTTCTGGCCAAGAACAGGCTTTTCTTTGGCTTTTAGTGTTTCTTATGCCTCCCCCCATCCCCTTGCCCTTCCTAACTGGTTGCTTGACCTTGGCTTGAGAAAGGAGCCAGGCAGCCTTTCAGTGTATTCATAGATTCATAGATTATAGGACTGGAAGGGACCTCGAGAGGTCATCGAGTCCAGTCCCCTGCCCGCATGGCAGGACCAAATACTGCCTAGACCATCCCTAATAGACATTTATCTAACCTACTCTTAAATATCTCCAGAGACGGAGATTCCACAACCTCCCTAGGCAATTTGTTCCAGTGTTTAACCACCCTGACAGTTAGGAACTTTTTCCTAATGTCCAATCTAGACCTCCCTTGCTGCAGTTTAAACCCATTGTTTCTGGTTCTATCCTTAGAGGCTAAGGTGAACAAGTTCTCTCCCTCCTCCTTATGACACCCTTTTATATACCTGAAAACTGCTATCATGTCCCCTCTCAGTCTTCTCTTTTCCAAACTAAACAAACCCAATTCTTTCAGCCTTCCTTCATAGGTCATGTTCTCAAGACCTTTAATCATTCTTGTTGCTCTTCTTTGGACCCTTTCCAGTTTCTCCACATCTTTTTTAAAATGCGGCGCCCAGAACTGGACACAATACTCCAGCTGAGGCCTAACCAGAGCAGAGTAGAGCGGAAGAATGACTTCTCGTGTCTTGCTCACAACACACCTGTTAATGCATCCCAGAATCATGTTTGCTTTTTTTGCAACAGCATCACACTGTTGACTCATATTTAGCTTGTGGTCCACTATAACCCCTAGATCCCTTTCTGCCGTACTCCTTCCTAGACAGTCTTTTCCCATTCTGTATGTGTGAAATTGATTTTTCCTTCCTAAGTGGAGCACTTTGCATTTGTCTTTGTTAAACTTCATCCTGTTTAACTCAGACCATTTCTCCAATTTGTCCAGATCATTTTGAATTATGACCCTGTCCTCCAAAGTAGATGCAATCCCTCCCAGTTTGGTATCATCCGCAAACTTAATAAGTGTACTTTCTATGCCAATATCTAAGTCGTTGATGAAGATATTGAACAGAGCCGGTCCCAAAACAGACCCCTGCGGTACCCCACTCGTTACGCCTTTCCAGCAGGATTGGGAACCATTAATAACAACTCTCTGAGTACGATTATCCAGCCAGTTATGCACCCACCTTATAGTAGCCCCATCTAATTTGTATTTGCCTAGTTTATCGATAAGAATATCATGCGAGACCGTATCAAATGCCTTACTAAAGTCTAAGTATACCACATCCACCGCTTCACCCTTATCCACAAGGCTCGTTATCCTATCAAAGAAAGCTATCAGATTGGTTTGACATGATTTGTTCTTCACAAATCCATGCTGGCTATTCCCTATCACCTTACCACCTTCCAAGTGTTGGCAGACGATTTCCTTAATTACTTGCTCCATTATCTTCCCTGGCACAGAAGTTAAACTAACTGGTCTGTAGTTACCTGGGTTGTTTTTATTTCCCTTTTTATAGATGGGCACTATATTTGCCCTTTTCCAGTCTTCTGGAATCTCTCCCGTCTCCCATGACTTTCCAAAGATAATAGCTAGAGGCTCAGATACCTCCTCTATTAGCTCCTTGAGTATTCTAGGATGCATTTCATCAGGCCCGGGTGACTTGCAGGCATCTAACTTTTCTAAGTGATGTTTAACTTGTTCTTTTTTTATTTTATCCGCTAAACCTACCCCCTTCCCATTAGCATTCACTATGTTAGGCATTCCTTCAGACTTCTCGGTGAAGACCGAAACAAAGAAGTCATTAAGCATCTCTGCCATTTCCAAGTTTCCTGTTACTGTTTCTCCCTCTTCACTAAGCAGTGGGCCTACCCTGTCTTTGGTCTTCCTCTTGCTTCTAATGTATTGATAAAAAGTCTTCTTGTTTCCTTTTATTCCCGTCGCTAGTTTGAGCTCATTTTGTGCCTTTGCCTTTCTAATCTTGCCCCTGCATTCCTGTGTTGTTTGCCTATATTCATCCTTTGTAATCTGTCCTAGTTTCCATTTTTTATATGACTCCTTTTTATTTTTTAGATCGTGCAAGATCTCGTGGTTAAGCCAAGGTGGTCTTTTGCCACATTTTCTATCTTTCCTAACCAGCGGAATAGCTTGCTTTTGGGCCCTTAATAGTGTCCCTTTGAAAAACTGCCAACTCTCCTCAGTTGTTTTTCCCCTCAGTCTTGATTCCCATGGGACCTTACCTATCAGCTCTCTGAGCTTCCCAAAATCTGCCTTCCTGAAATCCATTGTCTCTATTTTGCTGTTCTCCCTTCTACCCTTCCTTAGAATTGCAAAGTCTATGATTTCATGATCACTTTCACCCAGGCTGCCTTCTACTTTCACATTCTCAACGAGTTCCTCCCTATTTGTTAAAATCAAGTCTAGAACAGCTTCCCCGCTAGTAGCTTTTTCAACCTTCTGAAATAAAAAGTTGTCTCCAATGCAGTCCAAGAATTTGTTGGATAGTCTGTTCCCCGCTGTGTTATTTTCCCAACATATATCCGGATAGTTGAAGTCCCCCATCACCACCAAATCTTGGGCTTTGGATGATTTTGTTAGTTGCTTGAAAAAAGCCTCATCCACCTCTTCCACCTGGTTAGGTGGCCTGTAGTAGACGCCTAGCATGACATCTCCCTTGTTTTTTGCCCCTTTAAGCCTAACCCAGAGACTCTCAACACTTCCGTCTCCTATGTCCATCTCTACCTCAGTCCAAGTGTGTACATTTTTAATATATAAGGCAACACCTCCTCCCTTTTTCCCCTGTCTATCCTTCCTGAGCAAGCTGTACCCATCCACACCAACATTCCAATCATGTGTATTATCCCACCAAGTTTCAGTGATGCCAACAATGTCATAGTTGTATTTATTTATTAGCACTTCCAGTTCTTCCTGCTTATTCCCCATACTTCTCGCATTCGTATATAGGCATCTAAGATACTGGTTTGATCTTTCCTCCCAGTTTTTTCCTGACTCTCCTTTCTCTCTGCCAATATAGCCCACACTCCCTCTTGTTTCCGACTCATTTCCCCGGTCTCCATGTTCCCCACTTACCTGTGGGCTTTGCTCACCTGTCCCCGTCGAACCTAGTTTAAAGCCCTCCTCACTAGGTTAGCCAGTCTGTGTCCGAATAGGGTCTTCCCTCTCCTCGAAAGGTGAACGCCATCTCTGCCTAGCAGTCCTTCCTCGAATAGCATCCCGTGGTCTAGGAAGCCAAAGCCCTCCTGGCGACACCATCTTCGCAGCCAGGCATTCACCTCCATGATGCATCTGTCTCTGCCCGGACCCCTACCTTTAACAGGAAGAATTGAAGAGAATACCACCTGTGCTCCAAACTCCTTCACCCGTGCTCCCAGAGCCCTGTAGTCACTCTTGATCCGCTCAGTGTCACACCGCGCAGTATCATTTGTGCCCACATGGATGAGTAGCATGGGGTAGTAGTCAGAGGGCCGGATAATCCTCGACAATGCCTCCGTAACGTCTCGGATACGGGCCCCCGGCAGGCAGCATACCTCCCGAGATGAAATGTCAGGGCGACAGATGGGCGCCTCCGTCCCCCTCAGCAGAGAGTCTCCGACCACCACTACCCTACGTTTCCTATTCGCAGTGGTGGCAGCAGACTCTCCAGCCTTAGGGGTACGAGGCTTCTCCTCCTTTACTGTAGGGAGTGATTCCTTCTTTCCTGTATCAAGAAGAGCATAACGGTTACCTATAACCACGGCAGGAGGGTTCGGAGCAAGGGTGGAGCACTGCCTGCTGCCAGAAGTAACCAGCTGCCAGCGTCCACCCTGAGCCATCTCCTCCTCCACCAGTGGTGTATCAGCAGTCCTGTGTACTGGGACAGCTACCTCAGCTGTCTCCACATGGACACTGTCGAGGAATTGCTCATGGATACGGATGCTCCTCAACCTAGCCACCTCCTCCTGTAGCTCTCCCACCTGCTGCCTGAGAGATTCCACCAGCAGGCACCTTTCACATTGGATGGTCCCCCCAGCCTGGATATCAGTAAGTGGAAATTGCAAGTTACAGTCTTTGCAAAACCACACCAGGATCTGGGTAGAGGCATCCATGCTTAGGCACTCTGTCTGGCTACAGGCACAGGTGGAGGAGACAGCAGCAGTGCTGGCACAGGTGTTGTGGGTCTTCCTAACCATCGTAAGCCTCCCTCTGTCAAACTCCCGTCTGCAGCCCCCTGTCAGCTGAAAGGGTTGTTTAAGCAAACAGTTAGAATGCAGTTGCTTTATAGGTATTAAGGGGAATCAAGAGAAAACAGATGGAACCGGCAAGGGACCCTCGCCCCCTTCCTGCTCCCTTCCAAACTCCATATATATGAGCATATATGTATGCTCATATATTACACTCCCACCATGCCCTGTAACACTTTAACTGCTCTATCCCTTATCTCTTCCCATTTTACTGAAAGTCTCATCTGGTTGTGGGAAATGCAACACACGGTGTCTTTGTTCATTGTTCTTCACACATATTGGTATAAGATACAAGAGTATTAAAAAGTCAAACCCAAAATTGTGCATCAGGTAGACAAACAAGCCTATATACTAACAGGCGGAAGACATGGAGCAAGTTCCTGACAATATGGTTCTGCTCCTGTTCACGGGACAAATGTTCATGGTGCAGTACCGGATACTGGATGGAATATTTGAGACACCGAAGATGGCTGACCGAGAGGGTGAATGAAGATCCAATGGGCTCCCATCGAACAGATGTATTGAATGCCACCGGGATTGCAATGGTATGTCCCTGGTGTTACCGACACACTCTAGGGCACGCCACCTTTTTCTCTTCTGTGGGCTCAGGGTATATCCTGGTTAATTTCTGCTCTCCCACCTTTACCCAGTTCCTAGGGCTCAGGGTGGAACCTGTTGGTTAGTGTAGCAGTGGAGATATGTCTGTAGATTTTGCATCTGTTATTCTGGCAGATCTGGTGCAGCTTTGAATTGGTGTGTCCTGGTCTGTGGGCGGCTTGCTTCTGATGAGGAGCTTGGAGAGGTTGGGGGGTTGTCTGAAGGCCAGAAGAGGGGGTTCAGGAAAGATTTCTTTCCAGATGGAGTTCTGATTATGGGTTGTAATTTGATGATATGTATAGGTTCCATTGTGGGGTGCTAAGTGACAGATAGAGGTGTGGAAATGTTTTTGTTATATGTTAAGAGCTGTCTAAGGTTGCTTTTTGGTGAGCACCAATCATTGGTAAAATATGTGAAAACAGGTCAGTAAGGTTTGGGAGGGGCTTAACACATTCCTTCTTCCCACTCTTTTCTGCCACCAGTGCCCACAGCACTTCCAAGGTTTCAAACAATGAATGTTTGTTGAGGATGGAGGAAGAGAGGCAAGGGTGACAGATTTTCATGGCTTTTACCCTGACCTGGCTCTGGCTTCTGGCCTGGCATGAGGGCGGGGTCTTGGGACCAAACAGCTGCAATCAGGCCATGGTAAAAACCTCCCAGGCAGCTGTGGGGCGCTGCAGACCTTCCACCTGCCCTAGGCTGGGACCCAGGGGGCAGGGAGCTGCTCTTGCTCCTCCCACCCCAGGCAGGAGGAGGGTCTGTGGCTCCCCACAGCTGCCTGGGCTGGGCTCCAGCTTCTGGCCTGGCCGGGGGGTGGGGCCTCAAGGGGAAGAGTTGGGGCAGGGGGCCAGGCCCATGGCAAAAAGTGGAGATACCAGGCCCATCCACATTCAAAAGTGGAAGAGCCATGGCCCCTTGGCCCCCCTGTTTCAGTGCCCTGATGAGGGGTTGCTAAAGCACAGCTCAGGGTCAGATATCTACATTCTGCACTGTTCATTTTTTAATTTTGTTTCCTTTCTCCATGTTGTCACTTGCATTCTTTACAAAGGCATGAAGAAGTACATGTACACGTCACTTGTGCTCTGCATTTTGGTGCTGTGGACAACAATCATTATTTCCAAGCTTAGCTCATTGGCATGAACCATGGTGTTGTTGTTGGATTTTTTTAAGCTGGGCATGGCTGGGGGAGTGTGAAAAGGAAAAAAGGATGTGGGGGATAGAGAGAATTCATTGCATGTGTATGGCACTGGACAGTTACCGAAATCACTGTCGTGAGCTGGAAATCCTGCTGACCCATTCAAACCATGTGGGAAACATCCCGCTGGTCGCACTCACACTTTAAATGACCAGTAACTTTTATTTCAAGGGAATCATGGGGAACAGAACTAAAACAGTTCAACAGGAACAGGAAATAAACAAAAAGTCAGTCAAATACCCTGCGAAATGTACAAACATTCATGTCTGTGGACCCAGCTCCTTGCCCTTGCCCTTCCCCTCCCCCTCGCCAGGGGGAATGGATGTGGAATATTGTGGGGGGGCGGGAGGCGACACAAGCGGGAATGTCAGCTGCATGGAGTTTGGGGGCCACACAGGGACTGGCTTGGGTTCATTGTTCCCCCCCTGCATGCTCTGGGGGGTCCCCTGGGAGGGTTTTCAGGTGTTGGCCGAGGATGCTGCACTGGGTGTCTAGCAGGCCCCTTCCCGTCAAGGAAGCTGGGTTGAATCCACTGCCTCAGCAGCAGCGTGGGCAGTGGCTGGCAGCGGAGGAGGAGCAGAAGGAGAAGGTGTGTTCCCAGAGAGGAGCCATGACTATAGCGGCAGGCTGGACCTGAAAGGACTCAGCCACCAGCTGCACACGTGGCTGCCTAAGAGCAGGACTTATTCCGGTCAGTCGCAGCACTGCACCGCAGGAACATTGGTCGCACAAGCAGGAGAAGAGCAACAGCATCATGGACTTTGCCACATCTTCCACCCAGTTTGGCAGATGGGAGAGATGAGCAGGAGCTGCCTTTGTCGAATGTGTGAAGGCAGCATGCAGTTCCTAGAGTGTTTCCTGTGGAAATGGTAGCACTAACCTCATGTACCAAGGAGGGGCAGTGTGGAGGCAGGCATAAGTATGAACATACCTAGAGTATGGGGTTGTGTCCCTGACCGTCTTGGCTAATAGCCATTGGTGGCTGTATCCCCATGAACTTAGCTAATTCTTTTTGAACCCAGTCACACTTTTAGCGTTTACAACATCCCCTGGTTACGAGTTCCACAGCCTGACTGTGCGATGTGGGAAGAAGTTCTTCCTTAGGTTTGTTTTAAACCTGCTGCCTGTTAATTTCATCGGGTGACCCCTCGTTGGTGTGTGAAGTGAAGGTGTAAACAGCAATTCCTTATTCACTTTCTCCTCCTCCTTCATGATTCGATAGACCACTAGCATATCCCCTTTAGTCGTCTCTTTTCCAACCTGAACAGTCCCAGTCTTTTTAATCTCTCCTCATACGGAAGCTGTTCCATATCCCTAATCATTTTGTTGCCCTTCTCTATACTCCCCTCCTCCCCATATATCTTTTTTGAGACAGGGTGACCAGAACTGCACGCAGTATTCAAGGTGTGGACGAACCAGGGTGATGTGATATGTTCTGTCTAATGGCTCCTAACAGTCTGTTAGCTTTTTTGACTGCCGCTGCACTTTAAGCAGATGTTTTCAGAGAATTATACATGATGACTCCAAGATCTTTTTCTTGAGTGGTAAAAGCTAATTTAGACCCCATCATATTGTATGAACAGTTGTGCATTACTTTGCATTTATCAACATTGAATTTCATCTGCTATTTTGTTGCTCAGTTGCCCACTTTTGTGAGATCCCTTTGGTATGGCTACACTTGCAGATGTACAGCGCGGTGAGTTAAACCTGACTTCGTGCAGCTGAGTAGGAAAAGCGCTGCAGTCTGTCCACACTGACAGCTGCCCAGCGCACTATCGTGGCCACATTTGCGGCAATTGCAGCGCTAGTGGGAGCGGTGCATTATGGGCAGCTATCCCACAGAGTACCTCTTCCCATTCTGACGCCATGGGTTGTGGGAAGGGGGAGTAGGTGTGGGGGATTCTGGGTCCTGTCCCAATGCCCTGTGATGCATTGCTTCGCATCCCAGAAATCCCTTTGTTTCCGTCCACCTTTGGCGCCATCTTTCAACGGTTTCTGTGCAGCGCGATCTGTCGGCAGGAAATGGAGTCTGAACTGCTGAGACGTATGCTGATGAGTCTCGCCAGCACCTCACATTTGGCTGTCGAACTATTCCTTAAGATCCAAAGTGACAGTGAGGGTGAGGAGTCCGACGATGCTATCGAGACGCGTAACGCGTACGACACGAAATTGCTTGTGGCATTCACGGACATGCTTAGCACCGTGGAACGCCGCTTTTGGGTTCGGGAAACAAGCACCAAGTGGTGGGATCACATCGTCATGGAAGTCTGGGATGACGAGCAGTGGCTGCAGAACTTTCGGATGAGAAAAGCCACTTTCATGGGACTGTGTGAGGAGCTTGCCCCCACCCTGCGGCGCAAGGACATGCATCCAGCTCCTTGTAGAATCTGCAGGTCGCGGGGGGAGCACCCGAACGGCCGTTTGCATCGCGGGCTTTGTGGTAGGCACTCCGCAGCTCCTTGACTTTAATCCTACACTGCAGGGCGTCCCGGTCATGGCCCCTTTCCATCATGTCCTTTGTTACCTTCCCGAAGGTATCGTAATTCCTACGGCTGGAGCGCAGCTGGGACTAGACAGCTTCCTCCCCCAAACACTGAGCTCCAGCAACTCGCCATTGCTCCATGCTGGGGCTCGCTTGGCGCATGGAGGCATGGTCACCTGGAAAGATTCGCTGATAGCACTCCACGCCATGCCGGGCTGAGCAAACAGGAAGGGGATTTTTAAAATTCCCAGGGAATGTAAAGGGTGGGTCACATGGTTGGTTACCTGAGGCCAGGGCAGTAGAGTTTGAACTGATGACCAGAGTGGCTAGAACAGGCATTGTGGGATACTGTCAAATAATTCTGGAGGCCATTCAGAGCGCATTGGGTGGCCACACTGGCGCCGCAGCGCTGCACTCGCTATTCCTCTCGGAGAGGTGGAGTACATGCAGCGCTGCAACCAAGGAGATACAGCGCTGCAAATGCCTTGCCAGTGTGGACGTGGAGTGAGTTACAGCGCTGGGGGCGGCTTTACAGCGCTGCAACTCGCAAGTGTAGCCAAGGCCGTAGAGCGCTTTGAGTTAAACCAGCCTTCGGAGAGCACAGTAGGGAAAGCGCTGCAGTCTGTCCACACTGACAGTTGCAAGCGCACTGGCGTGGCCACATTAGCAGCTCTTGCAACAGCCACAGAAAGCTGTGCATTGTGGTAGCTATTCCAGCATGCAAGTGGCTGCAACGTGCTTTTCAAATGGGGGTGGGGTGAGGTGGAGTGTGACAGGGAGTGTGTTGTGTGTATGTGGGGGAGAGAGAGTGGGTTTTTGGGGGGCTGAGAGGATGTCAGCATGCTGCCTTGTAAGTTCAGACAGCAGCAGACTCTCCCCCCCCAGCATTCCACAGTAATGGTTGCTTTGTCTCGGAGCAGATAAGCAGCCGGCTGTCAAACGGAGCTTTCAAAGGGCATATCCAAAACAATGACAAGAGTGGCCACTTGATTTAAGGGGATTATGCACTGTAATTGCACGCAGACTCACCCGGCAGTGCCTCCTGCTGGTCTCTCAGGGAATTAGCTCTCCAGCCTCCAGAGCGCCCTGTCAGCCAGTGTCTTGCCTTGTTCTGGGCCTGGTGTCCCTCCCGGACCTCGGTGCCCCTTTCTCTGGGTGCTGCCCCAGGCAGTACCTCCACAGTTTCTCTGGGTCTCCCACCCAGGGGAACCCCCACCCACTAGCCCCGCCTTAGTCATAGGTTACTGCCAGTCACCAACTAGCCCCTGCTCTCTGGGGCAGACGGCAGTATCAGCCACATCACAGGCAAGGTTAGGTTTGGACCTGCTGCCTCTACCTATAGCGGGGCTGCCCCTCTGCAGCCCTAGTACTCTTTAGTGGGCTCTGCTAGGCTGGAGCTCCCCTTTCCCCAGCACTGCTCCGCTCTCAGTACCTTCCTCAGCTCCCCAGGCAGCCTGGTTCCTCCCTTTCCAAAGGCTAGAAAGAGAGTGAGAGTCTCCTGGCCCATGGCCCACTTATAAGGGCCAGTTGGGCCCTGATTGGGGCATGGCTACAGCTGAGCCTGCCTCCGCAATTAGTCTGGGAGCTACTTGCTCCAGCCACAGCCCTTTCCTTGGCTGTTTTTAAGCCTCTCAGAGCTGGAGTGGGTAACCACCCCGCTACAGGCACGTTTCCCGAGGCTGATCAGAGTGCAGTAATGCAACACCTCGTTCACACTGATGCTGGGGCACTCCGGTGGGGATGCATCAAACGTTATTCCTCTCGCCGAGGTGGAGTACCAGGAGCGCTGTAGCCACGGAGTCAGAGCGCTCTACGTGCCTTGCTAGTGTGCCCGGGGCTGCTTTAATGCGCTGTAACTCGCAAGTGTAGCCAAGTCCTTTGTAACTCTTTTCCACTGCACTGTTGGGTGGTTGCTGTTGGCTTTTTTGGGGTGCCACCTCACCTTTTTCCAGATCATTTATGAATATGTTGAACATCATTGGTCCCAATACTGATCGCTGGGGGACCTCGCTATTTACCTTTCTCCTCTGTGAAAACTGACCATTTATTCCTACCATTTGTTTCCTATCTTTTAACCATGAGAGGACTTCCCCTCTTAACCCATGATGGCTTACTTTACTTAAGAGCCTTTGGCGGAGGACAAACACAACTAACCATAGCCCCCTATCTCCCTCTCTTCCCCACAAGTTTCCTACCTAACCATTCCTTTCCTCATCATCTCCCCATTCCATTCCTCTGGTCTTCTCCCATGCTGTCCCGTAGGCCTCGGTCTGTCCCCCTCTCCTTGTTCACTGAATAGTCAGTGTTTCCTTATTCTGCACATGCTCATTTTACCAATGCTCATTTTCCAGTGAAAGGTACTTCAGTCACAAAGATATTTATCAGCACAGTAAAGTAGGAAATCTGTGTCACACAGAGTTTTACATTCTTCTGTTTGGGGGAAAGTACAACCCCACCTCACCCGTGTCCCAAGAGCAGTATCCCCTTCCCTCTTTTGATGTGCCTTTGTGCTCCACACCCTTCCTCACACCATTATCATCTGTTATCCATGCTATGGCTCTTCATGGCTTGTCCCCACCCTACCTATTCTCTCTCATATACTGGGGAACGATGACTCCTGCCTCTGGCCGGCCCATGACACCAGCCTTCACTGCCCCCTTGTTACACCCTTGTGCTGTTTCCCATGCTGCCCCTTAGGTGTGGGAGGTGCTCTCTGCAACCATCTGCAAAGCTCCCTCACTGTGCTCCTTCAAATCCCTCCTTAAAACTCTCCTTGGCTGGGATGCTGCTCACAAAAAGCTGGACAAGGGTAAGCCAGCTGGTGTGTGGGCTGTGTTTGTTTGTACAGCGCCTAGCACAACAGGGTCATGGTCCCTGACCGGGCTTCTGCATCCTACCACAATACAAACAATTGATAATAATGAAAATGGTGGCCCAGATCTTTGTGTCAGGCTCAGTGCAGGACCCAAGGGAGGTGAAGGTGGTTTTACACTATCGTTGCTTTCCCCTGATACCCCAGGCCAAGCTTGCCAAGGTTCAGTTCAGCTACCATCATAAGCAACCTCAGGGCTGCTCTAATTTATGGCTGTCTGCAACAGTCCCCATTATGGAAGCTGGGGATTGTCTGAGGGCAACCTGTTCTGGCCATGGTCCATCCACAAAACACCCCCTGTGCGGGGGTCCCCTGAGCATCCCCAGCCAGATTCTCTGGCCAGGTTTCATGCTGCGTTGGGCCCCCAAAGCAGTGCAAAGGGACCAAGGATCCGGCCTCTTGTAGTCTCAGCCCAGCTATAGCTGACCTGCACTTTGGGGAGGGCCGTTGGTACCTTGCCTGTGTGGTTTCCTGGAAGGTGACACACACAGTTATAATCCTAGCAGCTTTTTGTGGAGTGTATAGTGAATAGGGCTAATTATTAACCAGAATGGGTAATTATTATTACTAATAACAGTCACCTGCTCCCTTTCTAGGTATCCAAAACCCCCGTGAAGTGGCTTCACACCCTCCTCTGGGTGTCCAAACCCCTCGAGGTGGCTCCCCTCTATCCCCTGTGGGTGGGGTGGGGCATCTTGTCTGTAACCCAGGCTGAGGGAGGCAGTGTGTATCTCTGGACTACAGCGCTAGAGTGGACTGGCAGGCAGGAGAGTTGGGCTCTGTGCCCTGTTCCCTGCCGGGTGACCTAGGGCAAGCCACAGTCCCCACTCTGTGACTCAGTTTCCCCTCTGTAAAATGGGGCTGCCGCTCCTGCCCACCTGTCTGACGTGCTTTGCCGCTAGAGGGGGGCTGGACGTTGTTAATAACACTCAGGGCCCCGCGGCCAGCCCTGCCCGAGTCGCGCGGGATCTCTCCCTTGCTCCGGCTGCCCCCAGGGGAAGCGGGTCTGGCTCAGGGCCCCGCCCTCACCTGGACGCTCTCGCCCTGCCCGCCGCCCCAGCCACCAATCACAGCCACACGCGCCTCGTGAATATTCATGATCACGGGGCGGGGGCGTGGCGCCGCTCATGCCTATGCATGCCATGTAAACGAGCAGGTGCCAGGCTAGCTGCTGAGTGTTTCCTGGCTAGCGGAGCTCGTGCGTCCTGCGCCCGGCCATGGCCCCGCCGCCCCGCGCCTACAGCCCGGCCGAGGTGCGGCAGCGCTGCGCCCAGGGCGCCTGCCTGGTGCTGCGGGGCCGCCGCCTCTACGACCTGAGCGGCTTCGTGCGGCTGCACCCGGGCGGCGAGCAGCTGCTCCGGGAGCGGGCGGGCAGCGACGTGAGCGCCGCGCTGGAGGGGCCGCCGCACCGGCACTCGCGCAACGCACGCCTCTGGCTGGAGCAGTACTACCTGGGCGAGGTGCGCCCGGCCCCCGCGCCGGAGCCGCAGGTACCGTCCCGCCCGGCCCCCGCCCTCTGCACACCTCCAGGCACTACCCCCTGCGCCCCGTCCCTGCCCTCTGCGCCCTCTCCCTGCATTGTGCATACCCTCTGCGCCCTGTCCCTATCCCTATCCATATCCCTACCCTCTGTGCCTCGACCCCGTCCCTGCATTGTGCACACCTCCAGCCACTACCCCCTGCACCCCGTCCCTGCCCTCTGCGGCCTCTCCCTGCATTGTGCATACCCTCTGCGCCCCGTCCCTATCCCTACCCTCTGTGCCTCGACCCCGTCCCTGCATTGTGCACACCTCCAGCCACTACCCCCTGCACCCCGTCCCTGCCCTCTGCGCCCTCTCCCTGCATTGTGCATACCCTCTGCGCCCCGTCCCTATCCCTATCACTACCCTCTGTGCCTCGACCCCGTCCCTGCATTGTGCACATCTCCAGCCAGTACTCCCTGCACCCCGACCCCGTCCCTGCCCTCTGTGCCCTGTCCCTTCATTGCGCACACCCGCAGCCTGCACCCCAGATCTCCCGTCCATCTGTGCCCTATCCTTGTAGAGCACACCCCTAGCCCCTGCATCCATCCCTATACCCTATTTGTGCCCTCTGCATATCAGACCCCCAGGTCCTGTCCCTGCCCTCTGCAGCCTGGTCCCTCCCTGGGTCCCTTCCCCGCCCTTCTGTGTCCTGTCCCTGCAGTGTGCATGCCTATCTCCTGCATCTATCCCTGTACCCTGTCTCTGGGCTCTGTATTCACCTGCCCTGTGCATGGTGTGCCCCTGCCCCCTGCCCCCTGTGTCCCCTGCATCACTCCTTTATTCATCCCTTCCTTCTGCTCCCCCTTCACTTGTGCTGGGCTCTTCACCCACCTGCACTGCCACTGCTCTGCCCCACCTGGGCCCACTGCATGGCATCCCACTCTCATGCCCCCTCATCCCATTTGCTTGTCTCTCACTTGCCTTACCCCAAACCTACCTTGTGACCCCCCAGCCCCTGCATTCCACCTGGCCCCCATCCTGTGTCCTTCCAGCTGCCCGGATTCCTCCGCCTTCTCATACTGTCCCCTGAGTCCTCCTTTCCCTCCTCCACCGCCCCTGAACTTCATGTGTTTCCTTGGTCCTGCAATAACCTGCTGTCCCCCCTCCCCCAGTAGTACAGCTGGGAGGGGTGCTTAGGGACAGCTGAGCCTGGTCTGGCAGATATCACCACTATAACTGCCCTGTATCCAGGCACTTGAACTATGTCCCTGCACCTCTCATTTCCTGTCCCTGCCCTTCACCTGCATGCCCCCCCTTCACTTCCATGCTGGCTTATTGCTCATTTTCTGAATTCAGCACTAACCCTCTACCCCCATCCTCTTCCCCTCTGTTCTCTCTAGGATGTGGAAATATAAGGGGGGAGTGTAACAACCCAAGGTTTGTGGTTCGCTAGCCCCGCCTTAGCTCATAGCAAATCCCTTTTGCAATCTCTGCTCAGTTCTAAAATGTTGTGTTGATGGGGAAACTCCCAGAGTTAGAGCAGTTGTTTCTGGATGGCAGGGAGGGGAAGATCCGGGGGGGGGGGGACACAAATCCCAGCATCAGGTGCCTAGAGGTGGGTTGTATTGTATACATCCCCCTCAAGACTCCCCCCTCCGCCCCAGTCCATTCATACGTCAGAGAATTTCACCACCAAGATTAAAATAATTGTCTCCTTTAGGCTAAAATGAGGGTTTAATATTTCAAAATCGTTCCCAGAAGTAGTGGGAAAATGCTTCATTTCTTCATGCAGCCATCCTGGTGCTCAATTAATTAATTCCCCTCTCAAATAGCTTGTATGCTGCTTTGAAAGGCTTCATTTCTGTGCATGGGCGAAAGGGGTGGGAGGGGTAGTTAACAACTGATGCCAGAGCAAACGCCGCACTCCCATCACTGCATGGCACTGCCCCACTGCTCAATCAATATTACACTGTCAGTGATTATACAGAAACAGTGAACTAGTCTTTTGAGCTTGTACCCAGCTTCTGTCATAAAGCTCTGTACTGACGCACCAGTAACTTTCAGAGTAGCAGCCGTGTTAGTCTGTATCCGCAAAAAGAAGAACAGGAGTCTCTAAGGTGCTACAAGTACTCCTGTTCTTCTTTTTACCAGTAACTTTAGCAGTAAAAATTGGTTGGGTCTGAAAAATTACCAGATTTTCTCTGAAGGTGAAGAGGAAGTTTTGTGTAAAGTTTGAAGAAAATCCATCTAACCAGTTTTGAGTAACTGGTCTCTTAAGTAATTACCCTGATTTTTAAATCTTGATTCCTGTTTAACGTTTCCTGGTCTCTCATAACCTCAGGAAACAAATGGCTTGTTACTAGTGCTAAATGCAGTTTTTCTTAAAAGTACTTTATTTGCTAAAAAATGCAGTTTCAGTTGACCATAAAGGTCAGTGATAGGGTGCTCACCGGAGGTATGAGACATCCGCTTCAAACCATTGCTCTGGAACAGAGCCAAAACAAAATCTTCTGATTTAATTGAAAACTCTGAATTCTTATTTGGTTTGACCTGGATTGAATTTAAAAAAAAAAATCTGTACTGGCACCGGACCAGAACATCAGTTGTTCACCAAACTCTGTTTGTTATTGTCCCTGCAAACTTTCCCTAAAGTTAAATCACCTTCAGCTCCTGTGCCATCTGGATTTAAAGAAAAGTTTTGCTTAATCCTCACTATTAGCAATAGTGGAGATAGATTTGGGCCCAACCCAGCTGCTGTTAATGCCAACTCTGTACTATGTGTTGCTCGCTTCCATTAACAGGCATGTGATGTGCTGGGCATCTTCCCAACATGGAAGTCACTGCCCAAAAGCTTTACACTTCAAAAAGACAACAGGCAGAGATGGAGGGTAGAGGAGAGCAGGGGACAAGAGACAGGTAAATTGGCCCGGTGATGACAGGCTACATGTTGATGATGCACAGCTTGAATGTGTAATCATGTTAAACTACATATTGGAATGTCTAGCAAATGCCAGATTAGCTTAGAGCCTTGCTGTTATCCCTGTAGGGGTCATGGTGGAAATGCATGTTCAGGAGGGGATAGTAGCTGTGCCACCTGACCCAGGAATCACGGGAGGTGGCGTGGTGACCTGGGTTGGATAAGCAGAACAGAGGGTCACACTGAGACTGGCACTATTGGGATTGCAGTGCAGATGGAGGTGCTAAATAGGGAAGATCTTGTCCTGTGGCCCAGGAAGGCAATTTTAGCAGTGTTTTGTATCAAGTGTTGGAGGCAACATATAGTAGGGAGGCCAGAGAAGAGTCTGCAGTAATCACAGCTGAGTCCTAGCTCAGAGTTCCTGCTGTAGGAATAGAGAGAAGGATGGATCTTAGTTGTATGGCTGAAGTGGCAGCAGGGTTCAGATATGTAGGGCAAAGGAGAGGGACAAGTCAAAGCTCACTTGTGGCATATATACCAGGTTGTTGGGAAGGCCTGTGTGCTGCCCTCAGTTACAGTGCAGGTGGTGTTGCAGGCAGAGGGGGGGGATAGAAGAGGTTTGGGTAAGAAGGTTAAGAGTTCTGTTGTAGCCAGGGGATGGTTGCATTGGGAGGGAAAGCAGCCACAGGGCATTGAGGTTACAGTGTCTGAGGCGTTTGCAAAGACGGCAGATGTCGTGCCGTTAGAAAGCTTACTTTGATTTTCCCCTTGTAACTGTGGGGCAGTGATCCTTGTGCTTCCATTAGGGTGACCAGATGTCCCGATTTTTATGGGACAGTTCCAATTTTGGGGCCTTTTTCTTATATAGGCACCTATTATCCCCCACCCCCTGTCCTGATTTTTTACACTTGCTATCTGGTCACCCTAGCTTCCATATTTGTAGGTTTGAGTCTCATCGGCACCTAGACTGTGCTTGAAATGAGGAAGTACTTGGCTTGAGATGAAAAGATCCAAAAATGGCTCCTTGAAATTTCAAATGTTTAATATTACTTATGTCCCACTGTCTACCCAGTGAAACCATATTGTGCCACAACATTTGTGTGGTAGATAGCTTTGGAGGCTGACTTGGACGCAGGCCAGCTTTCTAGGGCAGGGATAGAAAAATGGTTAAGAAACTCTCATTATTTGAAAACTAGGCTTGGTTCACTCCCTCTGAAGCTGCTGGAGAGAGATCTTGTGGCAACAGATTATTTTCATCATCAACCTCTGAACCCGCTAAAGAAACTTCTCAAATGTACAGTAAATGCCAGTATCTTGTAGCAGTGCTAGTTGTAAATCAGGCTAATCAGAGAAATGTAGGGTTGGAAAGGACCTTGACGGGTACCCAGAAATCACCTACTACAGGACAGGCCCAACAAGAACAATAACCGAACACCACTGGCCATCACATACAGCCCCCAGCTAAAACCTCTCCAGCGTATTATCCACGATCTACAACCTATCCTGGAAAATGATCCCTCACTCTCACAGACCTTGGGAGGCAGGCCAGTCCTCGCTTAGAGACAACCCCCAACCTGAAGCAAATACTCACCAGCAACTACACACCACAGAAACACCAACCCAGGAACCAATCCCTGTAGCAAACCTCGTTGCCTACTCTGTCCCCATATCTACTCTAGCGACACCATCAGAGAACCCAACCACACCATCAAGGGCTCATTAACCTGCACATCCACTAATGTTATATATGCCATCATGTGCCAGCAATGCCCCTCTGCCATGTACATTGGCCAAACCGGACAGTCCCTCTGCAAAAGAATAAATGGACACAAATCGGACGTCAGGAATGGTAACATACATAAGCCAGTAAGTGAACACTTCAATCTCCCTGGTCATTCTATTACAGATTTAAAAGTCACTATCATTGAACAAAAAAACTTCAGAAACAGACTTCAAAGAGAAACAGCAGAACTAAAATTCATTTGCAAATTCAACACCGTTAATCTGGGCTTGAATAGGGACTGGGAGTGGCTGGCTCATTACAGAAGCAGCTTTTCCTCTCCTGGAATTGACACCTCCTCATCTATTATTGGGAGTGGACTACATCCACCCTGATTGAATTGGCCCTGTCAACACTGGTTCTCCACTTGCGAAGTAACTCCCTGCTCTCCGTGTGTCAGTATATAATGCCTGCATCTGTAACTTTCACTCTATGCATCTGAAGAAGTGAGGTTTTTACCCATGAAAGCTTATGCCCAAATAAATCTATTAGTCTTCAAGGTGCCACCAGACTCCTTGTTGTTTTTGTAGATACAGACTAACACTGCTACCCCCTGATACTTGACATCTAGTCTGACACACCCCTCCACCCCCAGCTGAGGCAGGATCAAGAATACTTAGTAAACCTAGTAATGATTATTCTCCCTTGTAAATTTGCTTGAATGTTACAGCTGGAGAAGCAGTACGTCGCAGCACGGCTTTGTTAGCCACCCCTTTCAGACAGGCACAAAGAGGGTCTGTTTGGCACGGAGACTCTAAAATCAAGAGCCCAGGTTTTTAATCCTAGCTTGCTTTGACTCTTATTTTTATTCTCTTCTCCACCTCCCCGCACTCCTTTGCCAATGTTGGAATGAAGGCAGGCACTTCTGTGCGTGCATGGTAGCTACACAGCGAAATGGCATGTCTTGTCAGGTGTCCATCCAATCAGGCAGTGCTCTCAAGGAGTCATCATTAGCTTGGCCAGCAGTGCTCACATCTTAAATTTAAAGAGCCAGTGACCCGTTCAATGTTTGTTTAGAACTTAAACCCCAAGCAATATGATCTCAAAAGCTAGTTGTGGGTGAGATGTGAGGGTAGTTACCCAGGCATCTCTCACCAAACTCAAGCACTTGGAAGCAAGGCAGCGGCTCCCTAAGGAGGCTGTAAATAGTGTGTCCATGTAACAGACATGTACAGTATTCTTATCCAGTACAAAGAGCTCCTAGGTCATCACAAGACCCAGGTGGAGAGGGGGCCTTGGGCCTTTAACCTCTGCAATTCCTGAGACTGGGGAGCTGTCTCCTTCCCCTAATGCCCTCACCTCCCCAGTGGGGAAAGCAGCAGCCCAATTCTCTTGCCATTGCTGGCAGGGCCGGCTCTACTGTTTTTGCCGCCTCAAGCAGCACGCCGAATTCCCGCCGCAGACGGCGGGGGCCGTCCGTGCGCCGTTAGGGCGGCACGCGCGTTTCTGCGGCGGCGGCAATTCGGTGGCAGCTTCTGTCTTCAGCTGGAAGACAGAAGCCGTGGAATTGCTGCCACGGGCGGCTGAACGTAGAAGCTGCCGCCGTGGAAACGTGTGCGCCACCCTAACGGCACATGGACTGTCCCCGCTGTCCGCGGCGGCAATTCAGCACGCTGCTTGGGGCAGCAAAAACACACGGACTGCCGCCCCTTGCAGATTGCCGCCCCAAGCACCTGCTTGGAATGCTGGTACCTGGAGCCGGCCCTGACTGCTGGTCACCTCCGTCCACCTCCCTCCTTGGCTCCTTAACTACTCCCCTGCAGAGAGGGTGCTTGCTGCTGCCATCCAGGGATGTGGAGGTGTAGAAAAGTGCCAGCACAGCAGGCCAAGGGAGCAGAAGATGAGGGCTCTCTCTTCTGCTCCTCCCACAGGTCTCTCAGTAGTGGTTCCACTCACTGCTGGCCTGGGGCTCTGTCCGCTTGCTGGCTGATTTCTGATCTCCTGCCTCCTACTCTCAGATAAGCAGAGGCCGGGGTTATAATTAAAATAGGTCATTCCAAGGGCCTTCTCTCTGGAATGTGGAGGGGCTCCCTTGTTGAAAGCTGCCCTGTTCAGGGACACTTGCCTGAGACCCCCTTAGCACTCTACACCCCCTTCACAGCAGCTAATATCAGCTGGACTCTTGCTGCCTACCCCTGGACCATAGCCTCCTCCCTTCCCTTTGGACTGCTTTCCCTTGGGGAGGGTGTCAGAGCCAGCATTGAGTGACATTCAGGGCATGGTGTGCAAGGCTCCTGTTTGGTTAATTTTGTTTGTTTTCTTGGCTTAGCTTAGCCCTTGTGTTTCAGCATGGAGCCACGAGGGCTGTGCACCAGCTGTCTCTCAGAGATGGCTTTGTAAATCGTAAAAAGAACAGGAGTACTTGTGGCACCGTAGAGACTAACAAATTTATTAGATCATAAGCTTTCGTGGGCTACAGCTCACTTCTTCAGATGTGGGCTGTAGCCCATGAAAGCTTATGCTCTAATAAATTTTAGTCTCTAAGGTGCCACAAGTACTCCTGTTCTTTTTGCGGATACAGACTAACACGGCTGCTACTCTGAAATTTGTAAATCATCTGTCTTTTGGTATCATAGGGCTCCTGTTAGCGTTTTTGAAACAAAATTCTTCTGTCTTTCAAATCCTTGGAATGGCAAACAATCCCCAGCTCAGAGACTCTTCTCCTTTCTCCCATGCCACTCCCCTTCCAGCCCCCTCCCCCGTACTCCCAGAACAAGTCCAACAAGTTGATGTGAATGAAGCTAGCCGGACAAGCAAGTTCCTACTCTGCAGCCTGTTCTGGAAGGGAATGCCATTCATTGTACAAATGCATCAAGAACCAAGAAAGCAGACAGTGGGGGGAGATTTATTCGACATTGGTGAGGCCTCATCTGGAGTACTGTGTCCAGTTTTGGTCCCCACACTACAAGAAGGATGTGGAAAAATTGGAAAGAGTCCAGCGGAGGGCAACAAAAATGATTAGGGGTCTGGAGCACATGACTTATGAGGAGAGGCTGAGGGAACTGGGATTGTTTAGTCTCCAGAAGAGAAGAACGAGGGGGGATTTGATAGTAGCCTTCAACTACTTGAAGGGGGGTTCCAAAGAGGATGGAGCTCGGCTGTTCTCAGTGGTGGCAGATGACAGAACAAGGAGCAATGGTCTCAAGTTGCAGTGGGGGAGGTCCAGGTTGGATATTGGGAAACACTATTTCACTAGGAGGTGGTGAAGCACTGGAATGCGTTACCTAGGGAGGTGGTGGAGTCTCCTTCCTTGGAGGTTTTTAAGGCCCGGCTTGACAAAGCCCTGGCTGGGATGATTTAGCTGGGAATTGGTCCTGCTTTGAGCAGGGGGTTGGACTAGATGACCTCTTGAGGTCCCTTCCAACTCTGATATTCTATGATTCTATGAGATCAGACCCAACCTGGCACAAGGCAAACTCTCTGTCTGGCATCTGCTGATTTAAGTAATAAGTGGCTTGCTTGCTGCACACGCCACCCTCTGACTCAGATTTGCTTTGCCTGGACCAGGAAGGATTTAAATCCCATTTTAATGGCACTGCAAACACTTGTCACCCAGAGTTCCTGTTAAGAGGGTGAAAGTACACATTTCCCACTTGCCTTCAGTGACTGCTCGTGTGTAGTGGTGGTGTAGCCATGTCAGTCCCAGGATATTAGCAAAACAAGGTGTCTGAGGTAATAGCTTTTATTGGACCAGGTAATATCTTTTAGTCTCTCTCACTGGCAGAAGTTGGTCCAATAAAAGCTATTACCTCATCCACCTTGTCTCTTATTTTTTCCATATGTAAATTACCCTGTCCTTTGTTCAGACACCGCAGTTGTTTGGGCTTTAGGAGAGACTTATCTCTGTATTTGATGTGCCATGAGGGTTGCACTCAGAGCATTTTTCGTATGTCTACACTACCCACATTACAGCGTGGCCATGGCAGCACTGTGATGGGGGCAGTGTAGACACCCTTTATTGCCGGGGGAGAGCTCTCCTGGCGACTAAAAAAACCCCACCTCAAACAAGGGGTGGTGGTGCAGCTCCCGGTGAAAAAGCGCTGTCTACGGTGGCACTTTTCAGCGCTAAAACTTTTGTCACTCGAGGTGTGTTTTTTCACACCCCTGAATGACAAAAGTTTTAGTGCTGAAAGTGGCAGTGTAGACACAGCCTAAGTCTGCCTTTAAGGCCCCCATGACATCATGGCATGTCTTCAATTTGTCCCCAAACAGAGGCAAATCCTTCTCGCACAAGTCTGGATTCTGCAGTAGACTTAGGCACTGATTCTGATCTCCATTTACTACTCTGCTCCGTTCTGTTCTGTGAGAGAGCTTTGCTCTTGTTTCCCACCGGTGGGGAATGCCTGGTGTACTTAAAGGATGCTCAAGCAGCCCACGAGCTCTGTGAAATGAGACAAGCATGATTTCCAATAAGCACCTTTCAAATGGTTCCAGTGGAAGAACAAGCCTGCAGCCTATGGTTACCTCCTATTGTCGCAACCCTGTGCTAAGGACACCTGGTGCAGCTGAAAGAAATTCTCCATGTCTCTGGGTGATTCAGTCTCCCCTGGATCATTGGAATGGAGGCTTTAGGCCAGCTCACTTGCCATCTAGGAGTGTTGGTGTGTAGGGCTGAAGACTGGACAGGCAGGAGACACATCCTGGAGAGGGAGGATTTTGAGGAATGCTGCATAGAACTTGGATGAGTCTAATGCTGGTTTCTCCAGTCTCTGTTAATGGCTTGAACCTGTTGGACCACATTCTGGCCCTATGTCTTGTATAAAGATACAGTCTTTGACAGTAAAGAGGGTGGAGGACTGGGTGTGCACTTTGAACTGGGGTTTGCTGCCTTTCTCAGCTCTTGGAGGCAGAATTAATTAACAGTAGGTCCAGAGGTGAAAGTAGTTTAAAGGACTTACCGGTACGCTGGAGTCCTGAGCAGGGCGTGGCCTCAACCAGAAGAGGCGGGGCCTTTTAAGATTTAAAGATCCTGGGGCTCCAGCTGTGGCTGGGAGCTCCAGGGCCTTTAAATCACCCTGGAGCTACCAGCTGCAGAGGCAGCTGGGAGCCCCGGAGCTCAGGGGCGAATTAAAGGGCCCGGGGCGCTGACCGCTGGGGAGCTCCGGGCCCTTTAAATCACCGCGGGAGCCCTGCCGCCACTACCCTGGGGTGGCAGGGCTCGGGCTAGGGCTGGGGTAGTGGCGGCAGGGCTCCAGCGGTGATTTAAAGGGCCCGGGGCTCCAGCCGCTGCGGGGAGCCCTGGGCCCTTTAAATCCCCACCGGGGCCCCAGGGCTCTGGCAGCTGGGCTTGGGCAGGGATTTAAAGGGCTCCGGCGGTGATTTAAAGGGCCCGGGGCTCCCTGCAGCGGCTGGAGCCCTGGGCCCTTTAAATCACCACTGGAGAAGCTGGTCTGGCACTGAGTACTGGACCGGCACGGCTTACTTTCACCTCTGAGTAGTTCTGAAATACAGGCAGAGGCCCCCTAGAATGTATGCTGATTTGTTCACTTGAACTTGCACAGTGGCTTGCTCTGTGATTGACTCTAATGATCCCAGATAGTCATGTTATCCAGTTCTGCAATTGCCATTATATCACATTGCCTCTTAAACTTCAGTCGTTCAGCTTTTTTTCCACTAGCAAGTCCTTAGAGAGAGTCTTTGAGTTCTGATTGCCAGCTGCACTGTAGACACTTCTTAGTGAAGTGGTCGATTCTGAGCTAATAGCCTGAACTGTATAGAAAATTCTCTAAAATCCACAGCCTGACTGATGCAGGAACTGGAGTCCAGAGCTATAAAATAGGGCATTATAAACAAGGCATAAAGTTGGGGCCCCCAAAGAAGTCGTCCAAAATCTGCACAGAAATTAAGTGTGGGTATGTTAAATAGTGCTATATTTAATTAATTTTCATCTTCATTGTCTTGGGCATGAATGATGTTGGAAACCACTTACATCAGTCGATTCTAATGGTGTTTTCCAAATGGAGGGAGGTGAGTGCCCATATACCATCGAAATGCATTGGGAGTTGGGTGTCTTTGAATCTCCCTGTCAAAAGTGACTAATTTTGTAGGCTTAAGTGGTCTAGTTCTCTCTGCCTTGTGTGAGACTCAAGGGTCTCTGAGCAGTGGCCTGAGTGAATATTGTCGTGTGGCTACTGCATGTTCTAATCAGGGTTCCTGATTCCCTAATTTTTAATTGCCATTTTCAGAGTTGGTGTCCCATGTGTGCCACCCTTTTGGGGTTCAAGCGTCTCCCATGTCCTGGCTTCCAGGGAGCACTTCTGGGGCTTGGGCTTCCAGGTCTTTGAGTGCCTCAGGCAGGCACGTCCATGTCTGCTCATGCTTCTGGGGGTCCTGAGTATGGGTCCTCCAGACAACCACTCCCTGGCACGTATCCTAGGATGAATCATTAAACCCAATGATCTGAAATAAAACACTGTGTTAGTTTTGCAATCAGAGTAGAAAAATCAAAGCTAAGTGGGATAATTGTAATCTAGTCTCTACTCTGGGTAACAGCCTTGCTAGATGGGGTGTGTGTGTGGCAGAATCATATAATTTAATCTCTGATTTAAGCAAAATACACTTTGATCAAGGCATCACTAGTGGTCTGCTGCTGTGTCAGTAAAAAGCCCCTGTACTATCACATTCCTTGGCTTGTGGCTTGGCATGGGTAGTGGTGAACTGCCTGCCTTACAAAAGAAGATCTCATGTGCCATTCAGAAGTGCTGTAAATATCGTGATGCTTTTTGTTGCTGAATGAACTTATTCTTCTGCATCTTCTCACAAGTGCACCAAATGTTTAATGATGCTTCTAATTAACATATTACTTTAATGGCCTGTGGCCTGCTGGATGGCTGAAGAGGACAAGAGCTTTGAGGACTCTACTAGACTTCTGTCTTCCTTCTATCTTGGGGTGCAGGGGAAGAGCCTGTCTGGGGATGGGGGAGCAAGGTTCTGTTAGGGCTGGGGCCTGACATTCTTGGGATACAAACCTCACTTATACTCCAGTTTGTCCAATCCATGATCTCTCTCAAGCATGTCTAAATAATAAAGGGTGCGTTGTGTTGAGGGTTGGGTAGCAGTGTCACCTTATCTTGAGTTTGGTATTTTACTTCTTGAATCCTGTCCCTCAAGACTGGTTATCTTAAACCATGAGTGTCGCAAGTCAGCAGCACCTCAGCTGCCTACAGAACTGGCTCCTTGGCTTGAGGGCAGGGTGGGAAATGGTAGAAGCCAGGAGTGTGAATTTACTCTTGTGGAGACATTAGGAGCTCTACAGGGAAACTCTGCCTCATTAATAATGACGACTTCTTATATACAGTTGTGTTTTAGCCATGTTGGTCCCAGGATATGAGAGAAGGTGGGCGAGGTAATACCTTTTATTGGACCGACTTCTGTTGTTGAGAGGGGTGAGGGCCTGGCCTATGTTACAGGGTCAGGTTGACATAAGCTACCTTGCGTCAACCTAGGTGTGGAAATTTCTTCACTTAAATTTCAGAGGGGTAGTTGTGTTAGTCTGGATCTGTAAAAAGCGACAGAGTCCTGTGGCACCTTATAGACTAACAGATGTATTGGAGCATACGTCCAATACGTCTGTTAGTCTACAAGTTGCCACAGGACTCTTTGTCACTTTTCACTTAAATTTGGCTCCCACCAACATAAATGCCTCTCTACGCTGATTTAGTAACACACTTTCCAGAGTGGCATAGTCATGGTCGATATTATTAGGTCAACGCCCCGTCTGTGTAGACACTGCATTGTACACGTCGACTGTTACTGGCTCTCGGGAGCTGTCCTATAATGCCCCATATTGACAATACAATCGATGAAAGTGCTCCTGGTGACAATGCAGACACAAGGAGCCAAGTGTGCGCGCACAAGCAATTTAACAACTGTGCTGGCTGTATGTCGACGTAATAGCGTAGTGTAGACACAGAGCTCTTCTTCAGAACTGGGAAACTAAGGCCATATCTACACTAGCGAACTCCCAGGGGTACAGCTGTATTGATGCTGTAAGATCACTCGTAGCAGCTCTGTGCCAACGGGGGAGAGCTCTCCCATTGACATAGTAAAACCACCTAAATGAGTGGTGATAGCTGTGCACATGAGTGCTTATGCCGGCTGCAGTGCATACCTGCACCATTGCAGCTATGCTGCTGATGGGTTCTCCTGTCGACTTAATTACTCCACCTCCATGAGAGGCAGTAGCTATGTCGGCGAGAGAAGCTCTCGGGCCAACATAGCGCTGTCCACACCAGTGCTTAGGTCGGTGTAATTTATGTCACTCAGGGGTGTGGATTATTCACATCTCTGACGTTATTGATATAATCTGGGATCATATAGATCATTGTTGCAAACAAGGTCCTGTAGTGGCACCCAAATCTTGTATAAAGGGGGTCAAATGGGGTGTCTTAGACAAGGTTATGGTTTACTGGTTATGATTATGCTGTCTATATGTGTGTATCAATTTTGTAGTTGAAGTTATGAATATTGGCTCTATACTGTCTGTATTTCAAACTTATGCTATGCTGCTGGGTGACATCCCAGACAAGCTGATGTTAGCTCTGCCTAGCCTGCTTGATGGCCCATTAAGGACCATCAGCTATACAATGGACCCCTTGAGAGAAGGCAAATATGCCTTGAGACTCAGCAAAGTATGCAGGGACTGGCCCATGTGACTCCAGACTCCATTTTGCTGTAATTTTCCACAGTAAGGACAAAGAGGTGTTCTTACACCCGGAAAAGACTATATAAGGTTGATACCTCATCTCCATCTTGTCTTCAATCCTGCTTCTTACCTCTGGAGGGACTTTGCTACAAACTGAAGCTCTGAACAAAGGACTGATGACCCATCCCAGCTGGGGATGTATTCCAGAGACTTGATTTGAACCTGCAGTTTATTCCATCGCTGCTGCAAGCCTGAACCAAGAACTTTGCCATTACTGTATGTAATTGATTCCATTTAACCAATTCTAACTCTCATCTCTGTCTTTTTCCTTTTATGCATAAACCTTTAGATTTTAGATTCTAAAGGACTGGCAACAGCGTGATTTGTGGGAAAGATCTGAGTTGTATATTGACCTGGGTCTGGGGCTTGGTCCTTTGGGATCGAGAGAACCTTTTTTGTGTATATTGGGATATTGGTTTTCATAACCATTTGTCCCCATAACAAGTGGCACTGGTGGTGATACTGGGAAACTGGAGTGTCTAAAGGAATTGTTTGTATGACTTGTGGTTAGCCAGTGGGGTGAAACCAAAGTCCTCTTTGTCTGGCTGGTTTGGTTTGCCTTAGAGATGGAGAAACCCCAGCCTTGGGCTGTAACAGCCCTGTTTTAGCAATTTGTCCTGAATTGGCACTCTCAGTTGGGTCTCGCCAGAACCGCATCGTCACAACATCCCATAGTGACGTAAATTATACCGAAGCAAGTGGTGGTGTAGACAAGCCCTGAGTTAGTTTCCCAGACCTGAAGAGCTCTGTGTAAGCTCTAAAGCTTGTCTCTCACCAACAGAAGTTGATTCAATAGAAGAGATTCTCTCACCCTCCTTGTCTCTTTCTTATGTAGCGCTTTTCATCAGTAGATTCACAATCTTGTACTGCATTTATCCTGTGTTAGGGAAGCAGTGTCATTCCCAATTTAGAGATGGGAAACCGAAGCCCAGAGAGGCTAAGTGACTTGCCCAAGGTCATGTAGGAAGTCCATGGCGGAACAGGAAGCTGAACCTGGGTTTTCCCACATCCTAAACCAGCGCCATAACCATTGGCCCATCTTTCCCTTCTTACGTAAGAGCTGACGACAAAACAGCTATGGCAGGACCTTCCTAACAACTGGCAAACCAGCCAGCAGTTATTGAATAAACCAAATAAAGCAAGGACAATGAATCAGGCTGGTTTATTTTTTGACCGCTGCAATTCAGTTGGCCTGTGTGTTCGTAGGGTGTGTGAGATCAGAGCCTCAATCTTGATCTGGGTGCTGTAAAGTTTTATGCTAGAGCGCACCATGCGCTAATACTCCATTCTGGGAAGTTAAACAAGGCTGAGAATAATTTGAGCCCTCACTACCGCACTCTTAGAACTGAGTGGTGGGGAGATGCCCTCGGTCTGCTTAAGTGAGCAGAAGGGCCAGTTTCTATGGTATTTGGGTCCTAACTCCACATGTGCTGAGCACCCGCAAATGGATTTGCAGGAGCTCAACTTCTTTGAAAATCAAAGTTATGTCTGTACAACTGGCTTCCTGAAGCTCCTGGCAGAAGGCAGTCTCTTCTACCCCCCAAAGTAGCAGAAGCTTGTCAGGCATTTTGATTTGGGGTACGCTTTGTTTTTTAAAAAGAATTCCAGCTCCTGATATCTCTTCCCTAAACCTTACCCCCCCCCCCCCAAATTTAAATAAATCTAACCAAACTAACATGGTGTGTATGTAGGTTGACCAGATCACCACACTAAAATATCAGGACACATTGGGGTGCCATCAGCCGCTCCGCCCCCATTCTGCCCAAGGTCCCATCCCCTCCCCGCTTGCCCCCCCATGCCCTTCCTCATCCCCCCCCTCCCCCCCGTCCGTCACTGGCTTGCTGTGTCCCTCCTCAGTCCCCCACCCACTGCTTGCCTCCTCACCCCACAGCCCGCTCGCTCGCTCACCTCTTCACCCCCCCTGAACGCCACTCACCCCTACAGCGCCAACTTTCCTCTGCTGGGTGGGTGCTCGCCCACCCCCTGCCTCTTCCTGCCTCTGTACTGCCCTTGCCCCACCCCCATTCCACCCTCTTCCCCCAAGTCCCCGCCCCTGCCCTGCCTCTTCTCTATCTCCTCACCTGAGCTTGCCACGTCCCTGCTCCTCCCCCCCCTCCCTCCTGGAAAGTGCTAAGCGCCGCCAAACAGCTGTTAGCGGGAAGCGCTGGAGGGGGGGAGGAGCGGGGTTGCGACGCGCTGGGAGGAGGGGGAGAGAAGGAGGCGAGGAGGGGGGAGCTTGGTTGCAATTTTTCCCCGTGGCTACTCCAGCCCAGAAGCACCCACAGGGTCAGCACCTCCCTCCCGCTCACCTCCTTACCCGAATATCAGGACAAATGGCATCCTGATCGTACATTGATCTGGACATGGGACAAAGGGTTAAATATCGGGACAGTCCCGATTTTATCAGGACATCTGGTCACCCTATGTGTGTAAACCTTCACTCTGCTTGTGTGTTATCCCTTTCTCCTACTCCATCTGTCTAGTCTATTTAGGTTACATGTTCTTTGGGCCAGTGACTGTCTCACTGCTTGTGCAGTGCCTAGCCCAATCTTGTTTGGCATTAACATAATAAACAATGATAAATAGTGCATAGTGATCACACTTGCCAGTGGGTGGGACTTTATCTGTGTAGTCCTGCCCTGGTCTTATTGGGACTAACCATAGGCATCATGTGAATGTAATTTATAATCCTTCAGAAAGTACTGTGTTCCAGGTGCAACAGGAAATGGTTCTCTCCTTGCAAGGTCTGGATGAAGACGAGATTGGTTGTGTTTCCTTGTTTCAGTTTTGTGGGGTTTTCTTTTTCTAGGAGTGTGAGACCTCAATTGGCAGCTATGTGCGTTGTCATGACTAGGCTGTAGCAATGTTACCTTCACTCACACTAAGTAGTGTGCGGACTTAGCTAATATGCTGGCTATGCACTCCATGAGCATGTTTGTGTTGACTTTCGTTACCTAATACTCCCTTGTGGTGGTTGGAGATGATAGTCAGTATGGGGGTGAATCATAAAACTTTCCATCTACCTTATTGACTCAAATTACAGAAGGGCTGCAGTGAGCTCTAGGACAGTGGTTCTCAACCTTTTGCGGACCCTTAAAAATGTTAAATGGCGGTGTGAACCCTTTTGGACATCTATTGTCTGTATATAGAGTCACATTCTGTTCAGTTTTCAGTCTGTCTTTTATGGATCCCTTAGTCATAGTCTGCGGACCGCCAGTGGCTGAGAACCTCGGATAAGGAGAGCAAGTCACAACGTCTGCGGGCCTGATTCTGAGTCACAGCAATAGTCTCTTTGGCCTCTGAGAAGTTTGTTATTGATTTGATCAGAGCCAGCTTCCTACATCATTCAAACAAACTCTCCCCGGCTAAGCAAACTCGGAGGGCAGGATGTCTCTCAAACCCCTTCTTGGAGCAGATTACGATGTTGATGACACGGGGCACAATGCTCATGAATCAAACATGCCTCAGACTATTTTGTGTTTTTCTCTTGAATTGTTGTTCACTTCTTGTAAAGCTTTACCCATGTTTGTGGAGTACCAGAATAGAAATGGAATACCAGCCCTGAAGAGCTTTCCATTTACATTAATGGAGAGGAGACAATGACACAGATGGGACAGGGTTATTGGAGGCTAATAAGATTGTGGTTATTAGGAAAACTTGGCGGGGAGGGGGGTGTCTTAAGTAACATAGAAGGCATCTGTCTGTTTCTAAACATGTGTTTAAGGAAATTGTAATCGGAGATTCCATGGAGGTATTGGCGACTCATGGAAAACTAGAGTTCTTAAATTAGGAAGTTTTTTCAGTCCGTGGTTCTCTTGTCGTCATTTATTAGGGCAGTGATACTGCAACTGAGACGTGTGTGCCACAAGTGACTCTTTTTAATATGTCTCCTTTGCAGCACATGATATTAAAACACTGATTTAATTTATTAACCAATCAAGATGCTTTTACTATTTTAACCAATTGTAGTTGATAAAATAATACTTGGTCAGTCATTTTGCTGTAAGAATAGTTACACACATGCGCACACACACATACCCCTTGTTTGTGTATATAAATAACTAAATATTTCCCCAGTCATACTATTACAATATGAATCTATAGCACTATAGTAAATGAGACTATGAATTCACACTCCTGTGGCTCTTTTGGATAATGTAGGTCGCTAATTCAGCTCCTGAACCACTGGGGTCTGAGCATCACGGCATTATTTCACAGCTCATCCACTCCTGCTGCTCTTTCCATGTGTTGAAAACCACAGTCTTCCACTGAGCTGTGTTCCTGGCTGCCATGGACATAATCGTGCAATTGCACTTCTGAGACATGAAGATTCCATCCGAGCCATAGCAGGGTGAGGGATCCCTGCGCTTAGAAGACGTTATATTGCCTCAGAGGCTTTAAATCACTTGACAGATTACCGCCTCTGTCAAGCTTCGGGCGTCGTCAGAGGGCTGGACGGGTGTTGGGGCC
Source organism: Malaclemys terrapin pileata (assembly GCF_027887155.1). NCBI lineage: Eukaryota > Metazoa > Chordata > Testudines > Emydidae > Malaclemys > Malaclemys terrapin. The sequence continues at coordinate 43,158,096 of NC_071518.1, read as the reverse complement.
TCTGGGCACAAGTGCCCCAGTTTGCATTGGAGCCCCTTGTGCTAGCTCTGCACAGACCCATCAGGAGCTTTGAAGAATTTACAATCTAAGGTTAAACTGTTGGGTTTAGAAGAATTGACTAGTAGGAAGGTGTCCCGGTTTTGGCTGATATTGAGATTTCTCTGTGTATTGCAATGAGACACAATCTCCCTCATGTAAATAGCTCTCCTGCTTCAGTAAATTTGCAGTGACTGTTTCTTCTCACACCCTCTCTCCTATACAGCAGAGCCAGGGCAGATTTGAACCCCAAAGCTGAATGCTTCCGTGTGGGGCAGGGAGCTGGGACACTGCGCGGTGGGTCATTGTCTGGCCCAGGCCCTTCCTAGGAGGAGGCCGAGGCATTTCCTTCCGCTGCAGCTTGGCCACGGGCCCCCATAGCCACTAGCCCAGCCAGGGATCCCAAGTGGGGATTGTCACAGCTGGCTCCTCCCTGCCGCCAGCAGCTCTTCACTGCCAGGGAATTCCTGAAATCCTGTGTGCCCTTCCCCCACCCACCTCCTGGGGCTGTGAGTGCCCCCCCCCCCCCCCCCCGGACAGCCCCCCCGAGCTCTGAGTGCCCCTGGCCAGTCCCTCCCCTCAGCGCCCCCCCCCCACTTCCTGGGGCTCTGAGTGTCCTCAGCCAGTCCCCCTCCCACACCCCGGGGCTGAGTGACCTTGGCCAACCCCCGTCCCTTCAGGAGCAACTCCCAGTACCCACCCAGCCCCCACACCTCAGGGTTCCCCTCCCTGCGGCTCTGTGGCCATACCCCCACCAGGGCCGGCTTTAGGCCAATTCAACCAATTCCCCTGAATCGGGCCCCGGGCCCAAGCCCCGGTACGGTGGCCCGGCTTCCCCAGGGGGCAATTTAAAGGACCTAGGGCTCCCAGCAGGGGCCGGAGCCCCATGCCCTTTAAATTGCTACCAGACCCCAACTGCTGGAGCCCTGGGGTAGGGCTGCGGGGCTCTGGGGGCTATTTAAAAAGTCCGGGACTCCCGCTGCCTCGACCGCCCCGGCCCTTTAAATAGCCGCTGGAGCCCCGCTGCTTCCCCAGGGCTCCCGTGGCTATTTAAAGGGCCGGGGCGGTAGAAGCAGGGGAGCCCTGGACCCTTTAAATAGCCCCCAGAGCCCTGGGATAGCGGGGGACTCAGGGGCTATTTAAAGGGCCGGGGCTCCAGCTGCCTCTGCTGCACCCCGTCCCCGCACCAGCCCCGCACCCCCTGCCCGCAGCCAGCCCCGTCTCCAGCCAGCCCTGCACCCCCTGTCCGCAGCCAGCCCCTGCTGCACCCCTGCCCTACCTCCAGCCCCGCCCCCCTGTTCTGCCCGCACCAGCCCCGCCCCCCTGCCCTGCCTGCAGCCAGCCCTCCACCCCCTGCCCACAGCCAGCCTCTGCCGCACCCCCTGCCCTGTCTCCAGGCAACCCCTGCTGCACCCCCCTGCGGCCCTGCCCAAAGCCAGCCAGCCCCACACACTACTGTCTCCAGCCAGCCCCGCACCCCTTGCCCTGCCTGCAGCCAGACCCTACCTCCAGTGAGCCCCTGCCCTGCCTCCAGCCAGCCCCATGTCCACTGGTGCCCTGCAGTTCCCAGGGCAGTAACCCTGCACACCTGCTTCAATGAGGGGGGCAGGGAGCAGCTGGGACCCACACATGTGCACACCACTAGGGTGACCAGACAGCAAGTGTGAAAAATCGGGACAGGGGGTGGGGGATAAATAGGATCCTATAAGAAAAAGACCCAAAACTCGGGACTGTCCCTATAAAATCAGGACATCTGGTCACCCTAGCACACCCCCAGGGAGTGGCGGGGACCCACACACGTGAAACGGAGCTCATTAATAACCGATCAACAGCATATATGATGCAATGTACATAATATATAATTTTATTATTTATATAGTTATGGAAAGTAAATAATACATGGAAGAAATGAAAGGCTTTTTTTTCCATTATTTTTTTTGTTAGTCATCCCTGCCGGGGCCCCGCCAAAAATGTTCGAATTGGGCCCCGCCCTTCCTAAAGCCGGCCCTGGCTTTGGACACACACGAACATGTGAAATCACAGCTGCGATGGAAGCTGCCTTGCAACCTTTCCTCAAGTGGGTGCTGCTGTCCTCTGGTTCAGCCGGTGCTCTTGAGTTTTCACTGTCTTCTCCAGTCATCTTTTTCCTGTTCTCTGCCCAGATCTTGCTGATGGCTATAGACAGGATCAACACTACCCAGCAGACTCCTGCCTCGCCCCAGCCACTCCATTCAACCACTCCTTCCTTTTTTCCATGCAGTAACTCCCTGACCTTTTCTCTGTTCTAACCCTTCAATCTGTCCCCTCAGGTCCAGTCCCTTCTCATCTCATTCCTTCTCTCAACCTCTGGGTCCTTTCTCCTAAACCCACTCACTCTCACACGTCTCTCTGTCTGTCTCTGTTCCTGAAGGGAGACTTCCCTGACCCCACCTCCCCACAGGGCCTGCATATGCTCTCTGTTCTTGCTGACTCAGCTTCCTTCTCTCCTTCAGTTACTTCAGTCTTACTTCCGCCATCTTGGCACTGGTAAAACCAGTGACCTTGCCAAGGGCAATGACCAGCAATGCGTGACCAAAGCAAAGGGTCTCCTCAATCTCTCCTTTGGGGGGCCGCATGCCCTCTTCTAGCTCCATCTCTTTGGATGTACCTCAGAGTTCAGTCCTTGGTCCCCTGCTCATCAATCTGTGTTCTTTCCTTCAACAGCCTCATCATCTGTCTCCTTCTTAATTCTGCTTTATTTACTGCCCTGCCTCCTATGCTTGGAACAGCCTCCCTCTGGCCAGCCTCCAAGCATCTGCTGTCTTAGCATTCAGGTCATTCCATATTTGCCCAGCCTCCCATGGCCAATAGACCAAGGAGGTCTGCTGCTACCACTCTCCTTTCTCAGCCTCTGAATTATCTGCATTGTGCCTTTCTAACTTTGCCTGGGCACGTCCCTGGCCTGAGGCATTTAGACTCTTTTGTGAGGCACTGTGCATCCCTATGATGCCAATTTAGTTTAATATTAATGCTGGAGAGTTAATGAACAAACTTAACTCTTGCCTCATATTGGGCATCTCCACGACTAATGTATTCCCCTAGCTTTGGGAGGTACGGACAGACCTTCTTAGCCTCAGACTTCTGTTCCCTTTTATTAGAGTTGGAAAAGGGCAGAGAAGGGTAATAAAAATGATGAGGGGTGTGGAACAGCTTCCACATGAGGAGAGCTTGAGACTGGTCAGCTCAGAAACAACATGACTAAGGGGGGAGATGATAGAGGTCTCTAAAATCATGAACGCTGTGGAAAAACTGAGTAGAGAAGTGTTATTTAGCCCTTCACGTAACACAGGAACTAGGGATCACCTAATAAAATTAGTAGGCAGCAGGTTTAAGACAAAAGGAAGTGCCTCTTCACGCAATGCAACATGTGGAATTTGTTGCCAGGGGATGTTCTGAAGGCCAAAAGTATAACTGCGTTCAAAGAAGTATTAGGTGAGTTCATGGAGGATAAGTCTGTCAGGGACCAAACATGTGCTCTGGGTGTGCCTAAATCTCTGACTGCCAAGAGCTGGGACTGGACGACAGGATGAATCACTGGAAATAGTCCTGTTCTGTTTGTTCCCTCTGGCACAGTCCACTATCAGAAGACAGGACACTGGGCTAGATGGACTACAGTACTTGTATGAGGTGAATTGAAAAATGCTATTTTGTTTATCATTTTTACAGTGGAAATATTTGTAATAAAAATAATATAAAGTGAGCACTGTACACTTATATTCTGTGTTGTAATTGGAATAGATATATTTGAAAATGTAGAAAAACATCAAATATTTAATTACTAAATTTCAATGTGTAGTCTATTGTTTAACAATGCAATTAATTGCGATTAATTTTTTTTAATCATGATTAATTTTTTTGAGTTAATTTCATGAGTTAACTGCGATTAATCGACAGCCCTAGTTCCCTCATTAGCTTCTGGAAGAGGAAACTTAAATCTAATGCAAGGAATTTTCATTCATTCTTTAAGCACAGGGGTTGGGGTTGGGGAGAAAAGGACACATGGTCTTGCTGATTCTTGTATTGCTCGTGTATGGGGTGAATGGGGTTTAATTCTGAAGATATTTTGTATGCTCCTGTTCCTCATCCCAGCCCTCTGTCTTCTAAATAGCTGCTTCCTGGCTCCCCACGCTCCATACAGCTTGTGCTAACTACTCAAAGTCAGAGGAGTTTCTTTAATTCCACACGTGGCCACTTTTTATTCCAAATGCTGAACAGAGAAAGAGGACAGAGGCAGAATGTTTCCCTTCCTTTAACCACTATAGTATTTCCCCAGGACTTTGCTTTCAAGGCACAGGTGGTTGCATCTGCATGCTCTTTGGTGGTGATGTGGACATAAACTGAATGCGATGGGTGGCAGAAGCCAGACATCTTTGATTTGGCCTGCAGTCTCTAAAACACATGCTCTGAGGAATTCACCATCAACAGGTGCCAGCAGTGAATTTACAACTCTCAGCAAGTAGTTGGCCTGGTCTGAAAAACGTGTCCTGAATACATGCTCCCTAAGGTGAATGCATGACCAGGTAACACAGCTGGTGAAGTGTGTGTGAGAGAGAGGATGTGGCCGCAATTACTGGTGAGGGTATCTTTTGCCATGAATTCGCTAGATGTCCATCACAGGTGGATCTGGCACTGTCAAGCTCATGGTGAACTCTGCTTTGCAAAGCTAGGCTGGATTTGGTGGAAAATCCAAATTGTACAGACTTCGACTGCCCCAAAAGATGCTGTAGTGGCTGGACGAGCAGTCTACTTCAGCAGTTCCTGGGCTTGATTCACCGCTGTTACTTCAGTAACTCCATGGAAATTGATGAAGTTACACCAGCGCAGAACTGGATTAATGTACTGGGGCCTGAGGCCCCTTGTTTGTAACTAGATTTCTAGCTTGTTGACTTCTGGACAATGGACCAACTGAAGGCTGCCTCCTACTTTGTTTGTTCCAGCTGAAGGCGTGGGGTTGGCTTCTGGAAATGCAATCTAATCAGTATTTTGACTGGAGCTGCCTTTGTGTTTTTAAGATGGCATGTTTGTGGCTGGGAGGAATTGGTGTGGCCACACGCATTAAATCTGAACGTCTGATCTGAAGCAGCGTTTGGCAGCTCTGTGTGGGTGTCCATGTGGGCTTACAAATCTCAGCCATGCAAGCGAGTCAGAGGAGGGAGGAACTGAGACTGCAGCCACAGGGAGGTTGCCAAAGGAGATACTAAATGACTTTCCAGCTTCTTTGTCAGTGTTCCGTATACGAGTTTGGTTGAGGCTACATAGCTACTTACCATCTGCCTTTCACAGTGACGTCACAGATTGGAGTCCAGCCCATCAGCCATTGTTTGGCTAGTCCATGGCTAAAGTGAAACAAATTAGCTCTCAGTCCAGTTCTTAGTAGGACTTTCGGCTGCTAAGTGCTAAATCCCTCTGAAGATGAGACATGGGCATTTCCAGGCGGCCTCTGTAACACCTACGTACCTGTGAAAATCTGGGCCTGGAGCCTGGATTGTGCCTGCCCCCAAGAGGGAACCTCCCTGTTGTCTGACTCTGAGGGCTTGGCCACACTTGCGAGTTAGAGCGCACAGGGCTGCTTTAATGCGCTCTAACTCACGACTTGTCCACACTGGCAAGGCACGTAGAGCGCTCTGACTCTGCGGCTACAGCGCTTCTGGTACTCCACCTCGGCGAGTGGAATAACGTTTGATGCGTCCCCGCTGGAGTGCCGCAGCGCCAGTGTGAACGCCCTGGTCTGTCAATGCGCTCTGATCGGCCTCCAGAAGTGTCCCACAATGCCTGTTCTAGCCACTCTGGTCATCACTTTGAACTCTACTGCCCTGCCCTCAGGTGACCAACCATCAGACCTGCCCTTTAAATTCTCTGGGAGTTTTAAAAATCCCCTTCCTGTTTGCTCAGCCAGGTGTGAAGTGCTCTTAGCGCATCTTTCCAGGTGACCACGCCTCCACGTGCCAGGCGATCTCCCAGTATGGAGCAATGGCAAGGTGCTGGACCTTACCAGTGTTTTGGGGGAGGAAGCTGTCCAGTTGCAGCTGTGCTCCAGCGGTAGGAATTACGATACCTTCAGGCAGATATCAAGGGACATGATGGAAAGGGGCCATGATTGGGACACTCTGCAGTGCAGGGTTAAAGTGAAGGAGCTGCGGAATGCTACGGCAAAGCCCGGGAGGCAAACAGCTGCTCCGGTGCTGCCCCTGCGACCTGCCGTTTTTACAAAGAGCTGGATGCGATACTTGGGAGCGATCCCACCTCCACTCCGAGTCATAGGTGCAGACTCCATGGGTGCTCTGGGGCTGGAGCACCCATGGGGGAAAATTGGTGGGTGCAGAGCGCCCACTGGCAGCTCCCCGACATGCCCCCCTGCCCCAGCTCGCCTCCGCCGCCTCCCCTGAGCAGGCTGCCACGTCCTGCTTCTCCCCCTTACCTCCCAGCGCTTGTGCCGCAAAACAGCTGTTTCGCGCGGCAAGCCTGGGAGGGAGGGGGGAGAAGGAGGAACGCAGTGTGCTTGGGGAAGAGGTAGGGCCAGGGCAGGGATTGGGGGAGTGATCCAATAGGGGCAGGGAGGGAGGGGGTGGAGTTGGGGGCGGGGGGACACGAGCACCCACCGTGCTCAGAGTACCACCATGGACACTTCAGAGCCCAGTCCAACAAGGCAGGAGGTGGAGTAGGAGAAAAGCAGGAGTGAGAGTGCTGAGGAGGAGGAGGAGGGGGAAGGGGAAGACACCCTGGCATCCCTAGATGCATGCAGCCAGGAGGAAGATAGCCAGTCGCGGCGGCCAGTGCTTGGGGAAGTACAAACACCAGAGGAGGTTCCCGGTAAGTGGCTTTTATTTTGGGAAGGAAGTTATTCGATGGGGGCTCTTGGGGCGAGGAGGGTTAGGGCTGCATGCATGCCTAGATGCGGAATAGGGCATTGATGTGCTCTCTCACATCGTGGTAATTGGCCTCAGTGATCTCTTCAGAGGTCTCAGCCAGAACTTGGGCAATGCGCTTGTGCAGGTTTCGTGGGAGAGCCGTTGTGGTTCTTCCCAGTCAGGCAAACATGTCAGCACCACTGTGCTGTGAGGGGTGGGGGGACCATTGCTGCACACAAGGAAGCTGCCTATGGGCCAGGGCGGAAGCCGCATTGTAGTAGAAGACCTTCTCTTGCTTCCCTGGTCACCCTCAGCAGTGAGATATCTTCCAGGATGAAGTCCTGTGGAAAATGTTGGGACAGTGTTCAGTATAGGGGCCCCCTGCAGCTGTTGGCTCTCCCCAAGGCACAGAAACCCAGAGGACAGTACAGCCCTGAAAGAATCAGTCCCCCTTGACCCTGTGCTTAATCACCATTTTGGGGCTCCCGGGGGTTATGTGCGTTCACTTGGGGACGGGCAAATTATGCTATTGCGTAGACTGTGCTTGCCCTCCTTAAGTACGGGGGAATCATTGTTCACACCAGACAGAGCAATGCTGCCTCAGTTAAGTGTTGCATTTTGCCTTTACAGATGCAACCGTGAGATCTCAGCCATCTGTGTTATCACCATCCGAGAGGCTGCAAAGAATCAGGAAGAGGCCACGTAGAAGCAAAGAGGACATGCTGCATGAAGTCATGCAGCACTCCCTTAATGAAAATCAAAAAATGCTGGAGTGACGGGAGAGTGAAAGGAGGGTCCGCCAGCAGAATGTGGATCGCTGGCACCAAAGCATGGAGTGGCTGATAAGCATCATGGAGCACCAAGTGGACTCGATCAAGGTGTTTGGAGCCATGCAAGTGGAGCACTACTGCGCCCGCTCACCCCCCCTGCAGCCCTTGTCCCAAAACTTTTTCCCTTGTGCTCCCATGTCACCTCCAACCCACTTTCCCCAACATCTGGGTTCTTATTGCCACCAGCTGCCTCCAACACCTGTAGCTTCACCACCCAGCCCTGAAAACTACGACCCTTACCCACTGCACTCAACTCCCATCCTGAAGTGCAGCACTCATTGCACAGCACTCCAAACAGGAAGGCTGAGTATGATAACAGGACATATGCAAATCTGTGATTGTACCGTTGCCCACCCCACTCCCTTGCCCTTTCTGTTTCCCAAGCAGTTGTTTCTTTTCAATAAATGGATTTTTTGCTTTGAAAACATTCTTTATTATTGCATAAAGTAAAAGATATCTTAGCCCAGGAAAGCAACGGGCGCTGCAAGTCCGTGCATCATACATAGCAAACACAGATTACTACTCACATTGGAACCACTGAACTTCACTCCCATGCAGGGCACCAGACACTACTGGTGGCTTTCAGCCTCAAATTGCTCCCTCAAGGCATCCCTAATCCTTGCAGCCCCACGGTGGGCTCCTCTAATAGCCCTGCTCTCTGGCTGTTCAAATTCAGCCTCCAGGTATTGAATCCCTGAGTTCCATTCCTGAGTGAATCTTTCACCCTTCCTTTCACAAATGTTATGGAGGGTCCAGCATGCGGATATAAGCGGGGGGATGCTGTTATCGGCCAGGTCCAGCTTCCCATACAGAGAGTGCTTTTAAATGGCCAAAGCACACTCCACAGTCATTCTGCACCGGCTCAGCCTGTTGTTGAACCGCTCCTTGCTGCTGTCAAGGCTTCTTGTGTAGGGTTTCATGAGCCACGGCGTTAACGGGTAAGCGGGGTCTCCAAGGATCACAATGGGCATTTCGACTTCCCCTACGGTGATCTTCTGGTCTGGGGGGAAAAAAGTCCCGGCTTGCAGCTTCCTGAACAGGCCAGTGTTCCGAAAGATGCGTGTGTCATGCACCTTTCCGGGCCAGCCTGTGTTAATGTCAATGAAACACCCACGGTGATCCACAAGCACCTGGAGAATCATAGAGAAATAGCCCTTCCGATTAACGTACTTGGAGACTAGGTGGGCTGGTGCCAGAATTGGAATATGCGTCCCATCTGTTGCCCCTCCGCAGTTAGGGAAACCCATTTGTGCAAAGCCAGCCACACGTCATGCACGTTACCCAGAGTCTCAGTTCTTCTGAGCAGGATGTGATTAATGGCCCTGCAAACTTGCATCAACATGATTCCAACGGTTGACTTCCCCACTCCAAACTGTTTAGCGACCAGTCTGGAGTTGCCAGCTTCCAGATTGCAATAGCCACCCACTTCTCCACCGTCAGAGCAGCTCTCAATCTCGTGTCCTTGTGCCGCAGGGTGGAGGTGAGGTCATCACACAGTCCCATGAAAGTGGCTTTACTCATCCAAAAGTTCTGCAAGTCTGGGATGATGAGGAATGGCTGCAGGACTATGTGATCCCATCACTCAGTGCTTGTTTCCCGAGCCCAAAAGCGCCATTCCACAGTGGTGAGCATGTCCGTGAATGCCACAAGCAATCTCATGTAGTATGCGTTACTCGAGTCGATATCATCGTTGGACTCCTCACCCTCACTCTTACTGTCACTTTGGATCTTAAGGAATAACTCAACTGCCAAATGTGACGAGCTGGTGAGACTTGTCCGCATATTGCTCAGCAGTTCGGGCTCCATTCCCACAGACCAAAAGGGAAGACAGAGTGCACACTATAAAAAAGTTGAAAGATGGCGCCAATTATGGATGGAAGCAGAGGGATTGCTGGGATGTGAACTGATGCATCATGGGGCATTGGGACAGGACACGGAATACCCGCTCCCCCACCTCCTTCCCACAAGCCACAGCGCCAGAATGGGAAGAGGTGCTCTGTGGGATAGCTGTCCACAATGCACTGCACCCAATGCCGATGCAAGTGCCGCAAATGTGGCCACGCCAGTGCGCTTGCAGCTGTCAATGTGGACAGACTGCAGCACTTTCCCTGCTGCGCTCTCCAAAGGCTGGTTTAACTCAAAGTGCTCTACATCGGCAAGTGTAGCCATGCCCTGAGGCAGCAAGGAGACGCAGTGCCCATGGCTCAAGGTCACCTGAATAACGAGACCCTAAGTCTGCAAGGATGCCAACCAGAGCTCTTCCACCACCAAACTAGCTGTATTTTTCAATAGTACATAGATCCCTGTGCGATTGTGATGCTTTTTTTGTGGAAAAAGCTAATGTACTCAATTATTTTTTTGCCTCTGTCTTCACGCACAAGGTCAGCTCCCAGATTGCTGCACTGGGCAGTACAGCATGGGGAGAAGGTGACCAGCCCTCTGTGGAGAAAGAAGTGGTTCGGGACTATTTAGAAAAACTGGACGTGCACAAGTCCATGGGGCCGGATGCGCTGCATCCGAGGGTGCTAAAGGAGTTGGCGGGTGAGATTGCAGAGCCATTAGCCATTATTTTTGAAAACTCATGGCGATCGGGGGAGGTCCCAGATGACTGGAAAAAGGCTAATGTAGTGCCCATCTTTAAAAAAGGGAAGAAGGAGGATCCGGGGAACTACAGGCCAGTCAGCCTCACCTCAGTCCCTGGAAAAATTATGGAGCAGGTCCTCAAGGAATCAATTATGAAACATTTAGAGGAGAGGAAAGTGATCAGGAACAGTCAGCATGGATTCACGAAGGGGAAGTCGTGCCTGACTAACCTAATTGCCTTCTATGATGAGATAACTGGCTCTGTGGATGAGGGGAAAGCAGTGGATGTGTTATTTCTTGACTTTGGCAAAGCTTTTGATACGGTCTCCCACAGTATTCTTGCCACCAAGTTAAAGAAGTATGGGCTGGATGAATGGACTGTAAGGTGGATAGAAAGCTGGCTAGATCGTCGGGCTCAACGGGTAGTGATCAATGGCTCCATGTCTAGTTGGCAGCCGGTTTCAAGTGGAGTGCCCCAAGGGTCGGTCCTGGGGCCGGTTTTGTTTAATATCTTTATTAATGATCTGGAGGATGGTGTGGACTGCACTCTCAGCAAGTTTGCAGATGACACTAAACTAGGAGGCGTGGTAGATACACTAGAGGGTAGGGATCGGATACAGAGGGACCTAGACAAATTAGAGGATTGGGCAGAAAAAAACCTGATGAGGTTCAACAAGGACAAGTGCAGAGTCCTGCACTTAGGACGGAAGAATCCCATGCACTGCTACAGACTAGGGACCGAATGGCTAGGTAGCAGTTCTGCTGAAAAGGACCTAGGGGTCACAGTGGACGAGAAGCTGGATATGAGTCAACAGTGTGCTCTTGTTGCCAAGAAGGCTAACGGCATTTTGGGCTATATAAGTAGGGGCATTGCCAGCAGATCGAGGAATGTGATCGTTCCCCTTTATTCGACATTGGTGAGGCCTCATCTGGAATACGGTGTCCAGTTTTGGGCCCCACACTACAAGAAGGATGTGGAAAAATTGGAAAGAGTCCAGCGGAGGGCAACAAAAATGATTAGGGGTCTGGAGCACATGACTTATGAGGAGAGGCTGAGAGAACTGGGATTGTTTAGTCTCCAGAAGAGAAGAATGAGGGGGGATTTGATAGCAGCCTTCAACTACCTGAAGGGGGGTTCCAAAGAGGATGGAGCTCGGCTGTTCTCAGTGGTGGCAGATGACAGAACAAGGAGCAATGGTCTCAAGTTGCGGTGGGGGAGGTCCAGGTTGGATATCAGGAAAAACTATTTCACTAGGAGGGTGGTGAAACACTGGAATGCGTTACCTAGGGAGGTGGTGGAGTCTCCTTCCTTGGAGGTTTTTAAGGCCCGGCTTGACAAAGCCCTGGCTGGGATGATTTAGCTGGGAATTGGTCCTGCTTTGAGCAGGGGGTTGGACTAGATGACCTCTTGAGGTCCCTTCCAACTCTGATATTCTATGATTCTATGATTCCTAGCACCTAACAGGACTGCAGCCCCTCGAGTAATCTAAAGAGCTCAGATGCGGGAATAGAGCTGCAGGGAAGCGCTAGAAGTGATGCACTGATGTGTGTCCAGAGCATTCTAGCCCAGGGTCGCTTAATCAGGGGAGCTATACAACTTCCTGGGAAGAGTCATTGTCTCTTTCCACTCTCACTGTCAGACTTGCATATCTTCTAGAATATAGCTAGAAACGCTGTTTCATACTCCCTCTGTAATGCGCTGCCGGCTATGTGTCCCCCATCGTGCTAGAAACACCAGCAGTTTCTAAACCAGCTCTTATTTTAGAGATCCTATTGAGTACACCTCCCCTCCCAGACTCCATGCCCTCCCTGCACCAGAGTGGGTGACACCAGGATGGATTTTTAAGGGGGCTGAATGAAAATAAAATGACTTTTTTTGGACCTGTCTGGCCAGCATGTCTGAGCTGTTCACCTCCTTGCTGGATGTAGGTCTTCTGTGTGGATAAGGGCTGGATCTCCAGTAGTCTGCCTCCTTGCACTGCTCTCCTCTCTTCAAATCCTTCTCTTTGATTCTAACCTCCTGTTTGCTACTCCGGCTGACTTCTAGGTTGTCTGAAGCTTGCTTGTGGTTTAATTTTATACCAGTGAAACTCCTGGCAGAGGTGACTTGGCCATGGACTTTACACACAGGAGCTTTCTGTCTTTGGTCTAGATGGCTGAGCTTTATGGGAGTCCTAGGAGTATTGGAGTGGGGAGCAGCCAGCAGCTCTCCCTTTGGGGACTGATGCCTGCATTGTCCCTGACAGCTGTGCATGGCTGGCTGAGAACTGCTGCTCTCCAGAAGTCATGCACCTGGAAAACTAAACAGTCATTACCCAGTCAGCGCTGTTGATCAAGTGAAATGCGCTTGGATGTGCAGTTACCTGCTGTCTAGTTAATGAGTAACTCAATGTGAAATACCTGGAGGAAGGGCATGCTTAGTCTGCTGCTGTTCAGAGAGCTAGCCTTCAGCTCTGTGCTTCCTTGCTGGGGTGGCTAGCTGTGGGTTTGTGCATGCAGGTTAGATACGATAGATCAGGATCCTTCACTGCTCTGAATATGGAGGCAGATTTCCTGGCTTTGGAACTCAGCTGGAGGCCAGAGCCAGAGAGCCCAGACCACCTATAGCACTTGGTACCTAGGTGTGGCCATTGCATAGTATCTGTCAGGACCCTGGTCACTGGATATTGGCTGGAGATCCTGCCCATCTTGAAAGCACTTGGCAACTGCTCTGTTGCTCCCATATCTGTCAAGGGGCTCAGACTTGTAGGGCTTGTCTCTGCTGTCTTGTTAATGCCTCTGGAGTTGGCCTAGCTCCAGTGAGAGCTCCAAAACACCACTGGAGCTGCACAGTGGTTGGAAGTATCAGAGGGGTAGCCGTGTTAGTCTGTAGCCACAAAAACAATGAGGAGTCTGGTGGCACCTTAAAGACTAACAGATTTATTTGGCAATAAGCTTTCGTGGATAAAAAACCCGCTGCATGCATCTGAAGAAGTGGGCTTTTACCCACGAAAGCTTATGCCTGAATAAATCTGTTAGTCTTTAAGGTGCCACCGGACTCCTCATTGTTACAGTCAGGGCCAGCGCAACCCACTAGGTAGGGTTACCATATTTAACAAACAAAAAAAGAGGACCCTCCACGGGGCCCTGGCCCCGCCCATTTCCCACCCCAGCCCCGCCCCAACCCCACCCCTTCCCCGCCCTAACTCTGCCCCCTCCTCCCTCCCACTCCCAGCCACGCGAAAAGGGCTGCCCAAGTGCTACCGGCTTCATGGTTTGCCGGGCAGCCCCCAGACCCTGCGCCCCCAGCCGGCGCTTCCGGGCTCCAGCTGCGCTGGGGGAGGGGAAGCGCCCAGCCGGGGGCGCAGGGTCTGGAGGCTGCCTGGCAAACCGTGAAGTCGGTAGCGCTACCGGCTTCGGGCAGCCCCCATACCTCCGGACCCTGCGCCGCCGGAGCCCAGGAGGGGAAGTGCCCGGCCGGCGGCTGGGGTCCGGAGGCAAGGGGGCTGCCTGAAGCCCATAGCACTCGGGCAGCTTGGCTCTTAAACAGAGCCAAAGAGTCAGGGAGGAGCAGAGCAGCCGCGGGAGGGGAAGTAGCTCAGCTGGGGGGAGGAATAGCTCAGTGGTTTGAGCATTGGCCTGCTAAACCCAGGGTTGTGAGTTCAATCCTTGAGGGGGCCATTTAGGGATCTGGGGCAAAAATCTGTCTGGGGCTTGGCCCTGCTTTGAGCAGGGGGTTGGACTAGATGACCTCCTGAGGTCCCTTCCAACCCTGATATTCTATGATTCTAAGTGCCCAGCCAGCATTTTCCCAGACATGTTCGGCTTTTTGGCAATTCCCCCCGAACGGGAGTTTGATTGCCGAAAAGCCGGACGTGTCCGGGAAAAACCAGACGTATGGTAACCCTACGTTAGGTGACCTGGGGGGGTGGCATTTCAGGGCGGCGCTCCTGGTTACAATGGTTGGATTACTGCAGAGTCTATTAGCATCACAGAACAGCTGAGTCCCCACTGCGTTACTAGCTCCAGTGTTGTCAGCACATGAGTGTCCACCTGGTCGGTCAGCTAACTCCAGGTTAAAGCACCGTTTAACTCATGCTAAAGGATTCCATGTGTGGACAGGAGTCAGGGTATGGGGCCATGCTTGTTATAGCTGAAGGTAATATTACAGCTGTAGCAGCGTAAGCTGAAGAGGTGATGTTTGGTCTTGATGCTTCTGGTGGGGGACAGCAATCGCAGTGGGGACTTTTAAGCAGACACAAATCTGCTGGGAAGTGACCATCCGCCATCCGATGGCAATGCCTTTGGGCTGAGGTGCGCAAGTGGCCTGGAGGTGATGCCCTCTAAATCCCATTGCCTACCCCAAGCCATCCTGTTCCCAGAGGCAAACAAGCATGTGCAGGTAGTGCTACAGCGAACGACCTGATTGAGGTGTGCCTACAGAGGAGGTGATGATTATTGTTTACCGAGGTGCTAAACATACAGCTGGTTGGATCCTTTATATGAAAAAAAGTGTAGCTATCAACAGTCATCTGCAGATCTGAGAGAGGCTTTCAACTAGCTCTGTAGTACCTGCAGACGCTCACGTAGGAGGTGTCTGCCTCCACGAGTGGTATAATGCAGATCGCCACTGTTCTCCGTACTCTCCCCATGCTTGATATTGAAAACTCCTGACACAGCCTGACCCCCACAATAGGTTTTCATCAGGGCTGAAGAACAGTGACTGTGACCTTGTTTCTCATAGCCACTATGGTGCAGGCAGGGCCATTCCTTGGTCTGCCCTCGCTCAGAGAAGCACTAGTACGTTCCTCCATACTTGGGAGTGCGTTGGATCCTGGACATTTAGCCGCAGAGGGTTTTCTGAACCCCTTTTTGAACTCTTTCCCACAAAAGAGACCTTTGCTGCTTGCCATGATGCAGAGATGAGGTGATGTGGCTGGTCACCTATCAGAGCTGGGAACCTCGCCTTGTTCCAGAGTTCCTGTGACCGAGAAGGGTGTTGGCTAGCAAAGAAGGATGTCCAACCTGCTGAAGTGTCCCATGTTAGTGAGCGCTCCGGTGAGATCTCCTTCTATTGGATGGATCCTTTGCACTAGCCCAATAACTATAGGGCTTGTGATCCGTGTATGCCCATGGGATAATCCAGAGTCTGTTGAGTTACAGTCTCTCACTGAGAAGAACACGGGAATAAAGGATGATGCATTATTACAGTCAGAGCTGGATGAATAATGCAACAAAATTACTTGAACGCTCATTCACATTTTCAAGCACAGTTGCTTTGGCTGTTTGCTTTCTACAGACACTGGGATGAACAAGTTCACTGGGAATGCTGCCTGAAATGCCAAATTTTCACCAGTTAGTGTAATTCAGTCAACAAACAAACATACCACAGACCAATCAAAACAACCCATAAGTTAAAGCACAGAGCAAAGACTTCACAAGCAGCCCGTGGGCAGAGATTGGCATAAAACAACTGGAATACCTCAAAAAAAAAAAAAAAAAAAAAACCTTTGGAACTTCAGATCTGTTCGTAGGCCTGGAGGGAAGCTGTGGATAGAGTCTCAGTGCTGCAAAGTGTGTGCATACACTAGTAAAACGTGTGTGTCTGAGAGCAGGGGTAGAGGACATGATAGCAATCCCTCTGCACCAGGGTGCACGATGGTTTGCACCATTGAGTCTGGTGCAGCTGTAGCACTGGAAGAAAAACATTTAGACTTTCCTTAGTGTGGGTGAAGCCAAGGAAGCTGACTATGAAGTCTGAGTTGGGGATCTTCCCAGAGCATAATATCCACCTTAGTCTGAGACTGGAAACTTGCAATGTGGGGTCATGGACTCATGGGACTGACAGAAGGGTGAGAATCTTGGACCTTACATTATTCGTATTCAGATAGCACACATGCTGCCTTGCAGAAGAGATGGGGAGGAGGTACAGGATGGGGCATTGAGCAGAGATTGCTGGTAGAGGAACATCTGTAGGGTTTCGATAGATGGGTAGACACCCTGCATGGGAAGACAAACTGCAGCCTCTCTCTCGCGGGGCTGAGGAATATGAATTCATGAAGTGGGCTAGGTGTTTCTCCTTTGACGTCTTGATAACTCGTGCTGTGATAGCGCTGCCAGACGGTACCATGGTGTAAACATGCCCTCTGTGCAGTACATGCGATAAAAGAGGCTGCTAATGCGTCTCTCTAACCTTGGCACACGTGTGCCCTTCCAGCACTCTTTAACTTGCTTTCTAATGGTACCTCTTGTGTTTAAAGTTTCTGCTCGTAAAAGGGATGTTTTACTGAATGTTTCTAAACCAGGGCTGAGGGGGTATTAAATTCCCACCACCCCCATCAAATCCAACATGCATATGGGTGTCATGCCACCCCTCCACTCTGCCCTCTCTTTCTGAGCAGGCAGGTGACCGTCAAACATCCTGTTTTCTGAGCATTGCTGAGAGCAGCAGCCTGTATGTTCCATCTCCAGCTAGCAGGAACAACACGGAGCATCTGAATCATGGGCAGCGGGTATCGCAGGCCAGGGGAGGCTGAGCCTTCCCAAACAGCCCTGCTTGGCCCTGCCCATCCTCCACCCCCAGAGCCTCTCCTGCTTCCTGCTAGTGCTCTTCACTCATGGCCGGCTTGTGGCCCAGGACTCCCAGGGCTGGGAGGTGCTGGGGGCCGCACTGCCTGCCTGGCGCTCCAGGGCTGTGCCACCCACCCAGTGCTCTGGGTCTGGGGGCACTGGGAGCTGCGCTGCCTGCCTGGCCAGCACTCCGGGCCTGGAGGTGCTGGGGTGGTGGGGCCGGCAGCTGCGGTTGGGGGGCTCTGGGTTACGGCGGGGAAGGGGAGCAGAAGGGGCAGGGCAGGGGCTAGTCTCCCTGAGCCGGCAGTTCATGCACCGCCCATGATCTGCATTTATAATACTTGGCCTTGGGGGGGGGGTTGTAATGTTGTCACAGGAGTTCAGGAGTGGTGGGCCCTCTAACTTAGGGGGGGGGTAGTGTACAGTGTTTGATAAGTGTCTTTTTCTCTTTAAATAGTGGCAGCGGAGCTAGTTCAGACTGGTGCCTGCCTGGTTTCCAGCCTGGGGGAAGGTGATTTACTGCAGCTGGGAGCAGGTGGGGAGGGGATTGGGAGTGTCCAGCATCCTGCTCCATGAATTGCCAAGTAGAACAAAAGCACAATTTGCACACTCTTCCCCCTCTCAACCCTTTCCGAAATTGTGAGCAAGAGTTTAGTTGGAGGCTTTCTTCCAAGTGGAAGCATTGGCTTCTGCAGTTAAATGTTTCTTGCTCCTAGCTATGCTTGGCTACAAAGAGGCCTTTCTGGCATTAATGCTTAATGGGTGGGGTGGGAACACTATCGTGTAGATTGTCTGTCAATGTTTACTTTAACCACCATGTCCTCTAACTGAGCTGGTGGGGTTTAAATAACAGGGCAACTCTCTGGCATCCTCTGTCAGTTTCTCTGGAGTAGTGCTCCCACCATTGGGCCAGTAGCAATGGTGGGAAACTTTAGGAGAAAGGACAGTGAATGTAGGAGGAATTAAATCCTTTAAGTTTAATCAGGTGCAAGGCCTCTCTGCCTTCTCCCTTGTGGAGAATCTTGTAATGGATCTATTCTAGAGCATGACAAAGGTAATGTTTGTTAAACTAATCATGCCTCCACTAGGTCTGTACTAGGAGCTGGACTTTCTCCTTTCATAAATTTATTATATAAACCAATGGAAGAAAGAGGAAGTTGATAGTAATGAATATAAATTTAAAAGCTAGGAATTGTAGACTATTGATAAGGGAAGCAAAGGGACACAAGGAGAAATCTATTGCCTGCAGAGTTAAGGATAATGCGGAGGTTTTTCAAGTATATTTAAGAACAAAAATAATCCTAACAATGGTATTGGTATATTACTAGATGGAAATGGAGGAATTATCAATAATACAGAGAAGGGAGCAATGTTCAATAAATATTTCTATTTTGTATTTGGGAAATAAACAGATGATGTCATACTATATGCTAATACTCTCCATTCCACTAGTATCTCAGGAGGATGTTAAACAGCAGCTACTAAGGCTAGACACTTTTAAATCAGCAGACACAGAAAACTTGCATCCAGGAGTTTTGAAAGAGCTAGCTGAGGAGCTCACTAGACCATTGATATTCATTTTCCCCCCTCTCCCTCTCCCCAAAAACTCTTGAAAACTGGGAATTTCCAAAAGAGTGGAAGAAAACTATTGTGCTAATATTTAAAAAGGATAAACAGGATTACCAGAGTAATTATAGGCCTGTCAGTCTGACACCAATCCCAGACAACATAATGGAGCAACTGATATGGGACTTGATGAATCAAGATTTAAAGGAGGGTAATATAATTAATGCCAATCAACATAAATAGATTAAAAGCTGGTGAACTGAGAGGTCTCAAAATGTAACTTTAAACAAGGAAGAACAGGAGTACTTGTGGCACCTTAGAGACTAACAAATTTGTTAGTCTCTAAGGTGCCACAAGTACTCCTGTTCTTCTTTTTGCGGATACAGACTAACACGGCTGTTACTCTGAAACTTTAAACAAGGAGTCATCATCAAAGAGGTGTGTTTCTAGTGAGGTCCTGCGGGGATCAGTTCTCAGCCCTATACTGTTAAAGCTAATTAATAAAAGTTGTTAATCTTCACTGATAAAGTTTGCAGATGACCCCAAAATTGGGGGAGTGGTAAATAATGAAAAGGACAAATCACTGAGAGAGAGCGATCTAGATTGCTTGGTAAACTGGGTACAAGCAAACAATATGCATGTTAATGCTGCTAAATGTAAACGTATACATCTAGGAATGAAGAATGTAGGCCATACATTCAGGATGTGGGGGACTCTATCCTGGGAAGCAGTGACTCTGAAAAAGATTTGGGGGGTCATGGTGGATGATCAGCTGAACATGAACTTCCAGTGTGATACTGTGGCCAAAAGCACTAATACAATCCTGGGATACATACCCAGGGGAATGTTGAGTAGGAGTAAAGAGGTTATTTTAGCTCTGTATTTGGCATAGGTGAAACCACTGCTGAATACTGCATCCAGTTGTGGTGTCTACCATTGAGGAAGGATGTTGATAAATTGGAGAGGGTCCAGAGAAGAGCCACCAGAACGATTAAAGGGTTAGAAAACCTGCATGATAGCAGTAGACTCAAATAATTCAATCTATTTAGCTTAACAAAGAGAAGGTTATAAGGGGTGACTTAATTATAGTCCTATTAATACCTACCCAGGGAACAAATATTTAATAATGGGGTCTTCAGTCTAGCAGAGAAAGGTATAATGTGTCCAATGGCTGGAAGCTGAAGCAAATTCAGACTGAAAATAAAGAAGTAATTTGTAACAGTGAGAGTAATTAACCATTGGCACAATCTACCAAGGGTCATGGTGGATTGTCCATTGCTGACCATTTTTAAATCAAGATGGGATGTTTTCTAGAAGCTCTGCTCTAAGAATTACTTTGGGGCATTTCTCTGGCCTGTGCTATAGAATCATAGAATATCAGAGTTGGAAGGGACCTCAAGAGGTCATCTAGTCCAACCCCCTGCTCAAAGCAGGACCAATTCCCAGCTAAATCATCCCAGCCAGGGCTTTGTCAAGCCGGGCCTTAAAAACCTCCAAGGAAGGAGACTCCACCACCTCCCTAGGTAACGCATTCCAGTGTTTCACCACCCTCCTAGTGAAATAGTTTTTCCTGATATCCAACCTGGACCTCCCCCACTGCAACTTGAGACCATTGCTCCTTGTTCTGTCATCTGCCACCACTGAGAACAGCCGAGCTCCATCCTCTTTGGAACCCCCCTTCAAGTAGTTGAAGGCTACTATCAAATCCCCCCCTCATTCTTCTCTTCTGGAGACTAAACAATCCCAGTTCTCTCTGCCTCTCCTCATAAGTCATGTGCTCCAGACCCCTAATCATTTTTGTTGCCCTCCGCTGGACTCTTTCCAATTTTTCCACATCCTTCTTGTAGTGTGGGGCCCAAAACTGGACACCGTATTCCAGATGAGGCCTCACCAATGTCGAATAAAGGGGAACGATCACGTTCCTCGATCAGCTGGCAATGCCCCTACTTATACAGCCCAAAATGCCGTTAGCCTTCTTGGCAACAAGAGCACACTGTTGACTCATATCCAGCTTCTCGTCCACTGTGACCCCTAGGTCCTTTTCTGCAGAACTGCTACCTAGCCATTCGGTCCCTAGTCTGTAGCAGTGCATAGGATTCTTCCGTCCTAAGTGCAGGACTCTGCACTTGTCCTTGTTGAACCTCATCAGGTTTTTTTCGGCTCAATCCTCTAATTTGTCTAGGTCCCTCTGTATCCGATCCCTACCCTCTAGTGTATCTACCACGCCTCCTAGTTTAGTGTCATCTGCAAACTTGCTGAGAGTGCAGTCAACACCATCCTCCAGATCATTAATAAAGATATTAAACAAAACCGGCCCCAGGACCGACCCTTGGGGCACTCCGCTTGAAACCGGCTGCCAACTAGACATGGAGCCATTGATCACTACCTGTTGAGCCCGACGATCTAGCCAGCTTTCTATCCACCTTACAGTCCATTCATCCAGCCCGTACTTCTTTAACTTGGCGGCAAGAATACTGTGGGAGACTGTATCAAAAGCTTTGCTAAAGTCAAGGAATAACACATCCACTGCTTTCCCCTCATCCACAGAGTCAGTTATGTCCTCATAGAAGGCAATTAGGTTAGTCAGGCACGACTTCCCCTTGGTGAATCCATGCTGACTGTTCCTGATCACTTTCCTCTCCTCTAAATGTTTCATCATTGATTCCTTGAGGACCTGCTCCATGATTTTTCCAGGGACTGAGGCTATACAGGAGGTCAGATGAGATTATCATGGTTGTCCCTTCTGGCCTTGGAATCTATGAATCAATGAAAGTGCTATACACCAAGAAGGCAAGGAGACCGTTAGAATACAGTTGCCAGGCTGTCCTGCTGAGTGGGACAGGTTATACCCTCTGTATACTGACAACCTAGAGCAAGTCAACAGCTCTGCTGCTTTTTGTTCGTTAATCTGATGACCATGAGCTTTGGATGCTGTCAAACAGATGAGGTATGTACACAAGCGGGAGGAGGATGAAACTAACTGAGAGGGCAGGGAGTGAAATGCAACCGACAATTAAGGGACATGGAGGCACTATAGGGCAATCCTTTCGCTGGCCTTCACTGCTGAATGCAAGGTCATGCCATGTGCATTGCTGTTATCGACCGGTTTTCTTGCATGTGGTAACATTGCACTGGAATTAGATTCCTCAAAAGACAGCATCTCTGGTCTGCAAGGGCAGCACTAGAGGCGTCTTGGCCTCATGTGCCTGGTCTGTGAGGCCGCTGCCTACCACTGCGTTATCGAATTCCGACAGCAGGATCTTCAAGTTCATCACAACAACCTCTACCCTTCTCCTAATGTGTTAAGTAATTCTGGCAAAGTTAATTATACTTCACTGTTCTACCCAGCATAAATAAATATGGTCAGCAAGCTGTGGAAACCGTGCATTGGATAACCTCTTGCCTTGCACATTCTTGCTGGCAATGTTGACTCTTTGGTTCCAGGTACCACTGTGCCTTTGTTGCCTTGTTTTGTCACAACGGTGCTAGGTGGAGCTCTGGTCCCCGTACCTCCTGCACTCCAATAGGGTTGCAGGCATGTTATATGAGGCAAGATTGGGAGAATAGCAGACATGTCCGCTCTGGTGTTGTTTTTGACACACGTAGGTTGGCATAGTAAATACCTGCACATGTTCTGTTGAACTGCTGTCATGCCCATCTGTTAGTTTTGTGGCAGAAGCTCATGCTCATGAAAGCACTGGCTCTAGGCAAGCACAGGAAAAGCTTTTGATGTAGATAGCTGTTAGGGGCTTCTCAAGGATTCTGACAACTATGTCCAGTGGCCTGATTTATTTTTGGATCTGACTTGTTTCCCAAGTTGGGACTCAACTCATGTCTCTGTGGGGTGAAGGCTACTCTGCTGCCCTACATCTACATTCACTCCCGCATCCACTTTCCTTCCCCCCGGGGCTTTGGAGCTGTGCTCCACTCCAGCTCCAGGCAAAAACCTGCTGCTCTGCGCTCCACCTCCTGTCTCTGCTCCAAAGCTCTGCTTCCCCCTCACCTCCAGGCCCGTATACATGAGGAGGATTCTTCCTTGGAGACATCTGGGTGGGTTTTCTGACTGTAAAACTTGCTCCGAAGCTCTTGCTAAAGCTCTTCTGCTAAGGTGTAGTTAGTTGCAAACAAATTGTGTGTGTGTGTGTAATAATGTAAAATAACTCTGAATTTCTTGTGTGGGTATAATATAAATATAAAATTTAAGATTATGCTTCAAATACTTTGCAACGTATGGAGTGGGGAGGAGTTCTACCTCAAACGTCTCTGCCTTACTACTGTCTGTGCACCTTTTGTATTGGGTAAAGCCAAATCCTGCATTTTGGCAGGGGGGTTAGACTAGATGACCCTTGCGGTCTTTTCTAACCCTATGATTCTATGATTTTAAGTCTTTGACAAGCATCGCAGTTAGTTGGTACCCATACACCATTCTCCAGGTAGGCGGCTTGGCCGTGAATCTTGTACACGTTGCAAAGCAGACCGTTCTTAAGGGCCTTAGTCTGTGGCCATTACACAGTGATTTATGTAACAGGGTCTGTCTGGGGTTATACAGCACGTCCTTGGTCCCTCTGGAAGTCTGGCCAGCAGGGTCTGTGAGTGATTATGGATGGCTTTCCTGTTTGTATTGGAAGATGCCTAGCTCACTCTTGGATGATGATAAAATCCCAATTGGTGCATTCTTCCACTCTTGGGTGTGAGAGGTGCTAGAGGGTTTCTCTTCACCCCCTCCCCTGGTTCTTGTCATGCAGACAGAAAGCAGAAGACCAGAAGTCCGAAGTGCAGGCAATGCCATGTTTATTGGGGTAAGCTTCCAGCAAGCATATTCATAGCTTTACTCGCTGCAGAGTCTGTTTCAGTGTTTCTTTCCCAACTCTGATGCCGCAGAGCGTTTCCCCTGTGTCCCACCTCCCAGCTATGACACCGCAAGGCCTTGCCTGTGTCCCACCTCCCCATTCCCACCTCCTCCTCCTTAGCAGGCCCAAATAGACCTGCAGGGCACGCCCCTAGTTACTCCTCTTAGAACTTATGGTCCCGTTTTGTTTTGGAGGGTTGTGAGTCTGGGGTCTTCGTTCCACCTTTTTTGTATTTTATCGGAGGAGTGAGGTGGTGGTCTGGCCAAGGCCAGGCTTTTCTTTGGCTTTTAGTGTTTCTGATGCCTCCCCCCATCCCCTTGCCCCTCCTAATTGGTTGCTTGACCTTGGCTTGAGAAAGGAGCCAAGTAGCTTTAGTGTATGCTCCCACCATACCCTGTAACACTTTAGCTCTATACCTTATCTCTTCCCATTGTACTAAAAGCCCCATCTGGTTGTGAAGAATGCAACACAGTGTCTTTGTTTTATACACATATTAATAAAAATATAAAAGTATCAAAAGTCAAACCCAAAATTCTATTTCATACTAACAAGGGGTCAAAACGGGGAATGGGGCAGAGGCTAGCGTTGCTCTCGCCAACGGGAAGTGAACTGGCTGTGGTCTGTGGCCGTGCTGACGGTACTTAGATGAGTAAATCAGCCATAGTGCAGTGGTAGGTGTATGAGGCTAACTGTGTTGAAAGTGTCTGGATTTGATTGCTGATGGCTGTCTGTCTGGAGCTATTAATTTCCGTACAGTCCAATTCTTGCCCCCGGTGTTAAC
This sequence comes from Malaclemys terrapin pileata, assembly GCF_027887155.1. Classification (NCBI taxonomy): domain Eukaryota; kingdom Metazoa; phylum Chordata; order Testudines; family Emydidae; genus Malaclemys; species Malaclemys terrapin. Next base: position 43,134,014 of record NC_071518.1, on the reverse strand, counting down.
CTTAATGCTGGATTTCCCATTTTTCCTATGCTTGTGTGTAAACCTCTTTGAAGCACACGTGGCTTAAACGAATCAATAAACAAGAGATTTCGCTTTCCTGACTGTAACCCCCTAGTCTGGTTCTTCATTAGCTAGAAGTAGGTGACCTGACCTTACTTCCAGTTTACTTGGCTATTTGGAGCTATGGGTTTCCAGCTGCTTTTCATAGTGGTTCTCCTTATTTGCTCATCGTCTCTGCTTACGTGACCCCCTGTTGTCCATAGCAGCTCCTCAACCTTCCGCTTCTGCTGTTGTGATGCCTGTCAGGAGTGTTGTACTTCTGAAACCAAAGGTGTAGAAATGTCTGTCTGCAGATGGGGTGGGGGTGCTGCTGCTTGAAAGGTGTCCTCAGGGTAGTCACGTGGTATCTAGCTTGCAATGCTGAGAGTGAACTGATGGCCTAGTTAGTAGAAATTAAAGTTGGCTGGGATTAAATGCTGTTCCATCAGAAAATACTGATTTAGTTGAAACCAAAAATTTTGTGGGAATGGGTGGGTTTCAACAAACTTCCTATTTCAAAAGCTCATTGCAGGGAGAGTTCCGAAATTGTTGAAACATCCCATTTTGATGTTTTCTAAATGAAAAATTCAGTTAGGTTTCAATATTAAGTTGTTTTGGACTGAACTGATGGTAAAGACAAAAGTCAAAATTGAAACACAAAATTTAATTTACCTGATCCAAAAATTGTTTGGATTGTGGGGGTGTGAAAATTGAGGATGGCTTTTTTTTTTTTTTTTTTTTTTTTTAAAACTCTTTATCCCAGTCTTGGGCTGGAATTTTTTTTTCCGAATCTGATGTTTGCAGGACAAGGAAACGGTTTCCCAAGCTGGTTTAGTAGAAGTGTTTTTTCTCTGGAAAATACAATTGCACATGTCAAGATTTTTAAAAAGTGGAAAATGATGCTCACTGGTGCTCTGATAATGGTGTGCCAAGATCAGGGTTTAATCTGTGAGGTCTTGTTCTACACATGACTATTCCACATGGAGAGGTCATGGCTAAGATTTTTCAAAAGTGACACTAGTGATTTTTGACAGGTTTCAGAGTAGCAGCCGTGTTAGTCTGTATCCGCAAAAAGAACAGGAGTACTTGTGGCACCTTAGAGACTAACACATTTATTAGAGCATAAACTTTCATGGACTACAGTCCACTTCTTCGGATGCATATAGAATGGAACATATGCATCCGAAGAAGTGGGCTGCAGCCCACGAAAGCTTATGCTCTAATAAATTTGTTAGTCTCTAAGGTGCCACAAGTACTCCTTTTTTAGTGATTTTTGGTGGGCCAACATTTGAGAAGCCTTAATGGGATTTATTTTCAGAAAATACAGAGCACCCACACTCTGAAGATTGGGAAAACCTCTTTAAGGTTTCTCAAGTTAGGTGCCCAAAATCTCTGCCCACGTGAATGCGGCTGCAGGAAAAAGTGCCATCAGAACTCAATGACTTCTGTGTAAAGCCTGTATGTATGTATGCATGTATGTATGCATGTATGTAACTTACATGATTGTGAGGGGTTAGGGGTGTTTTGCCATTTGTCATGTACCAAAGAACAAAGATTCTAGACTTCTTTGACAGCATAAAACTAGTGCTTCCCTGATACAAACAAAATCTGCTGTGAGAACTTAGTAAAAATCCTGACTAACCACTTAATATGTGGGTTAGCCATACACCTCAGGGTTTATTGTTGACAGACTAAATTCATGTGATCTCTTGTGGATTTAATCATTTCTTGTTCTTGTCTCTAGAGCCTTCTTGAGACAGAGAAACCAGTAAATTCCACAGCTCGGACAACAAACCATAGGATGGATCCTAGGTGTAAAACAGTAGATCCAGATAAGGTAAGGAGCTGGTTGTATAGTATTTGCAGAAGCATGTTGGCTTCTCAAACACCGTTACTTTGCCTAAGCAACACCTCATCCAAAACACTATAAAACCAAACCTCCCCTCCCTCCCTCCCTCTTGCTCTGGAGCAGAGCTCAGACTCCGATCTGCCCTTGGCCATCTCCCGTGTGGAGGGACAGCTACATGGGAACAGACTTCACGTTTGGAGTGGAGGTGTGTCCAGAGTTGCTCTGACGCATGGAACTGTCCACTGCCTAGGTCAGTGGCTCTCAACCTTTCCAGACTACTGTACCCCTTTCAGGAGTCTGATTTGTCTTGCGTACCCCCAAGTTACACCTCACTTAAAAACTACTTGCTTACAAAATCAGACCTAAACATACAAAAGTGTCGTAGCACACTAGTACTGACAAATTGCTTATTCCCATTTTACCATATAATTCTAAAATAACTATTGTACTTACATTTCAGTGTATAGTCTATATAACAGTATAAATAAGTCATTGTCTGTATGAAATTTTAGTTTGTACTGACTTTGCTAGTGCTTTTTATGTAGCCTGTTGTAAAACCAGGCAAATATCCAGATGAGTTGATGTACCCAGCTGGATGACCTCTGCGTATCCCCAGGGGTACACGTACCCCTGGTGGAGAACAATTGCCTGAGGTCATACGTGTTAGGCAACGCAGGCTCATTTGCATCACGTTGAACGCCCACCATAGTCATTATGGAACTTACCAGATCAGCTCAACCCTCAGGCATTAAGCACCACACCCTGGCAAACCCCTGCTCCCTGTGAAGGCCACTCCTTGCAGCACTATCGGATAAGGCAATAACAATAAAAAGGAAGGGCTGAAGAGTGGTGAAGTGAATGATGATTCCAGTCCCCTCCTCCGTGGTCTTGCACAGTCACTCCTGGCCTTATCGGCGTTTCATAGCTGTTCCAACACTGTCCTCCTTCAGCATGTACATAAAGAGAGTCAAAGTGCAATCTGACTGCTCTAAACTGAAAAGTGATTTAAAAACAACTCCTTTGCTCCGAGATGAAGGTGCTGAATTTATTCATAGGTGCTCCACTCTGCAAACTTGAGGCTCTGTGAAAATGAGGGTCACTAGCGTAAGGGTGTGAAATAGAACAGTGCTTTTCTGGAGAACATGCCCATGCCCATGCCCAGGAGATCAAAGGTAGATAGGCAGGGCCGGCTCCAGGCACCAGCCCACCAAGCATGTGCTTGGGAACGGCGCCTGGAGGGGGGCAGCGCGGCGGGGCCCCGGACAGGCTCTCCGCCCTCCTCCCGGCGCTCTGGCCGCCCGGGAGAGCAGAGAGCCCCGGCTGGGCTCGGTGCCCTCCCCTGCCGCGCTGATTGGGGATGGGGATGGGGAGGGGGCGGCGGGTGGCTTTTTTGCCTAGGGCGGCAAAAAAGCCAGAGCCGGCCCTGTAGGTAGGGCTTTGCCTCCCTTGCCCCAAACGGTGTGGAAATGAAAAGCGAAGGTTCCCCTTAATACTCAAAGCTGTGTCCGCATCCAATGAGAGTGACCTGGTGTGGAGGGCGGTGTCTAGATATGTTAAATTCTGGGTAATCTACCTTGGCAGTTTGGCCACAAATCCAGCTGGGGAGATACAGGTACCATTTTGTATTGTACAGCCATGATTGGGCAGGCGCACACTTCTAACCAGAGAAATCAATATGACTGTCCAGCATTTAAGACCCTTGCAGATGCAGGGAGTCTCACTAGAGTGTGATTAAACTGGCTGCATAATAACTTGTCAAACATACTTAGGTGTTTGGGCAAGGTGCCCGCTGTGGTTGAGTGGGAGGACAGGGCATGCGTAGGGTGTAGTCCTTTCGGCAGTTGGCTAAAGGGGTGTGTGTGTGTGTGTGTGTTTACTCATACAAACTGCTTGGTGTTTGAAACTCAGCCTCTAGTTCTTCTCTCCGTGTCCAAGAGAACTAAAAATAGACCACAAAGAAATGGTATAACTGGCTTGAAAAAGTGTGCCAAGCCTTACAGAGCTGTGCTATATCAATGCAGAGTTGTTGTCTTGTGGTGTGAAGCCATGCAGTCCTGCAGTCAGTGCAGGTACTCTCGGGGAGCAGGCAGTAGGCACTTCATAACGAGCGGTGCCGCAGTGCAATGCATTGTTAGCTAGGTTACTGGACCCTATCCCTTCCTGAGCTATAAGCCCTGGAAATGGATTTCTCCAGTGGCTCGGGAAGTCTGACTGCTCCAACTTTACAGAAAGGTTGGCAGTAAACAAGAAGCTGATACTGCTCTTGTTTGGAAGAGAACTGGCTGGATGACCCAAAAGCTCCTTTCCAGCACTCCCAGCTAAGAAACTCTTGGCTGCATCCTCCACCATAGGACGCAAGGGTTGTCCTAGGCAGGATCCTGCTACACAGACATCTCTCCAAAGCAGGCTCTCCCAGTGTGTCTGGAGCCAAAAGGGGTGAAAGGCTGATATGAGCCCACAGCCTGACATCCGAGATGCTGCTGCCCCAGATAGCTAGTGAGGTGTTCAGGCTCCTTAATGGATAAAGCCCCATTGTCCACACTCCCTTGTAGACTGGTAGCTGTGTTTTTAATGTGTCTGCGGGTATCCAGAATTGCACATATCCCAGTGAGTCCTCTCTAAACCAATATCTCTTTGCGCCCCCTGCAGAGAGCCGGGAGGCACCTGAGGCCTGGAAAATCGCATATTAACTGTTAGTGTAACTCCAGAATCCTGCCCGACCTGCCTCGTTTGTCTCCCCCCTTTACAAGGAGATGCTTGCTCTCCTCCTTTGAGCCTCCCTCACCATTCCAGACTCCAGTTCCCTGTCGTGTGGCCAGTCTCTTTCTCCTGCTCAGCCTGCCAACACGCAATGGTCTGTTTCCAGGTAGACACACGCCCTCACCATAACCAGGTCTGGGCAAGTAAATTTTGCTCGATATGCAGGTTACATCGTTCCGCGTCCCCTCATGACATATGGCTGTGAAGTGTCCTTATTAACAGAGCTGGGGGAGGACAGGGTTGTATCTCCGCCCTCACACAAACAGTTTGACCTCACTAGCTGTTAGAGCTCTGAACTGAGAGGGTAACGCAGCTTCCTGGAATGACTCCTTTGCAGCGATGAAGCAGATACGCTGTGAGGCAGGGTTATATACCTGACCGTGGTGGGAGACTCTAGAGGCCTGCAAGTGATTTGGATAGGAAGTGTTGGAAGTGCAAAGTCCAATCACGGTGTCTGGCTGTGTTTAAAAGCCAGCTGGGAGTGAATGACTGTGGAGAGGAAATTCCCCTTGCCAGGGAAGGACAGTGGTAAATGAGCAGTGTTCCCTTCTGCCACTTACGCTCGGGCCACAAGCATGGCTGGGAGTGACACTGCAAACATGGAGCTGGCTCTGATTTGCCCGAAGCAGCCAGACTTAAAGCAGCTGATGTGAATTGGCCCTAGTCTGTGGCTACTGCTGGGGCCCATCCTGCGGGCAGAGCTAGCAGCCTTCCCTATACCCACCCTGGGCCCATTCTCTACATGGGATGCAATTCATCCTCTCCTCTTCTGTGCCATTTCTGGCATAGCTCTGTACAACTTCTGACAACTCCTCCCCACCTTTCCCTAGGGAACTTCAGTCTGGAACACACTGCTGGCTGGGCCAGCTCTCTCCTTCCCTGGGACCTTCGGGGGAGAGGAGGGAATGGCTGAGGGGAAGCACTTAACCCACCCACACTGCCTGAAGCAAAGCAGCCTGAACAGTGTTAGAAATGTGGCTGAACCAGATTGCGGTTGCAAAGTGATTCTGGGGAGGAGCGGATGAGACAGTTAAACACTTCCTGCTGTAGTCACTGCTTTAAGCCCCAAGGAAACGTTGTTGGTCTGGAAGATGAAATGCCTGGGCATCTTAGCACTACCTGTCGCTCTGGAGAGTCCCCCCTCCCCAGTCTCCCCACCTCCCGGGAGTGGGGAGACTGCAGGGAGCAGCCAGGATGGGACAGAAAGGAGCGGGCCCAGCTCTTGTATTTCATGAATGAAGTCATCTACGTTAGGGGGAAGGGTTTGATGACTTTTTGTTCTTAAAAGTTTTAAGTGTGAAAGATTATAAATGATGAAACCTCCCTTACCTAAATAAGGGCAGTATCGGCCAGGTGTGATCACGTCATGTATTAGCTGAGTTCTAATGTTCTGCCCAGTCTGGCCTGTTCTCCCCTGGGTCGGAGTGCCAGGGCCCTGACTGTGTAGACTGGTGTGCTGGCTGCTTTGCTGGTGATTGGTCCCTTCTGGCCTTGGAATCTTTGTGATGATCTACCCTGATCTCCTGTATAGCACAGGCCAGAGACCCACCCCAAAGTCATTCCTAGTGCAGAGCTGGTAGAAAAACCTCCCATCTTGATTTAACAATTGTCAGTGATGAGAATCCACCATGACCCCCTGGTAAATTGTTCCAGTGGCTAATTGCTCTCCCTTAAAAATGTACACCTTGTTTCCAGTCTGAATTTGTCTAGCTTCCACTGCCAGCCATTGGATCCTGGGGCGGGGGGGAAATCAAAGCTCCGAGGGTTGAGCCTCACAGCCCAGCTCCACAGCTTGTTCAGAGAAAGCAACCCACAGCTGGCCCAAACATGCCACTCACCATGTCCCACTGCTTCCAAGCACGGAGTCTGCAGCTTCTCCCTCAAACTCCACTGTTAGCTGCCTTTGGTCATGGCTCCAGAAGGAAATGGTTCCATGGAAACCACTCTCTGGGGTGTGAACTTCCACAGCCTGATAAGAACAGAAACCACCTAAATATTGGGCTCGAGTGACTGGCCAGCCTCTGTCTCACTGCAGGCAAGGGAATGAGTGCATGACTGGAACTGCCTACTGCAATTGCATGACAGACGGCCTTGAGCAGAGACTGCTTTTGGCTGTAGTCGTAGGAAGTCCCCTGCAAGCTTCCCTGGCTCCCAGTATTCCAGCGGCTTGTATAATGGCAATAACACTTCCCTGTCTCTATTGGAAAGAGAGGAAGTGAGGCCTGCAAAGTTCTGGAAGGCAGGGCTTGTGCTGCCAGAGGCTGGGGACAAAGCTGTCTCATGCTGAGGGCAGGTGCTGGCGAAGTGCCTCATAACCCTGGGCGGCAGGTGAAGGAGGAGGCTAGCCTCTGGCCTCTTCCCCCCCCTCTGCCCAAGGCCCCCGCCCCGTCTGCCCCCCTGCCCTGCTGGAGCCCAGAACGAACAGCAAGCAGGAGGAGGACTGGGGATGGATTGTGAACGGTGCCACATCAGGCTGTTTGGGGAGGCACAGACATCCCCAGTCTACAATACCCGCCACCTATGTTCACAACCCAGGGTGCCCCTGGGGAGTGGCACAGGCAGGCACTGTTATGAGCTGGTACGTGACACTACAGTCCATCAGATAAGCCAAATGACTCATAATATGGCCTGGATGCCGTGTTGTCATAGCGACACTCTGATTTCCTTGGGCAATGCGGAGCCAAGCAGCTGTGCCGGAGTGGTATCAGTCCTGAGCATGGGAGGGATAAAGGAGGAAATGATTTTTATCTCCCTAGATTGACTCGCCTTTCACACTGTCAGTACCATGGGACATGGTCAGCAGCCAGGCGGCTTCATTAACCAGTTCTCTTCAGCAGGCAGAAACGGATGCTGCCGGCTCAACTCTCCCTCTCTGAGAGCCCCAAAGTTACCTCTACTCCACACACGCTTGGTGGGGCCTCTTTTACTGACAACCAGTGTCTCTCAGAAACGGAGCCTGTCACCCACACTGAGAGGAACTAATCCCATGGCACTTGCTTCTGGCATGTGTAACTTTTTTTGTGTGCCCTTCAGTTTGGGCGATGCAGTTATAGCTACAGCTGGTGGAACAAACCCTGTCCCTTCAGCAAACGTTCTAGGAACTCTTCGCAATTGTTAGTCAAGGAACTACAAACTCTAGTGAATGCTGAAAGCTCCTTCTCCTTGGGTAGGGTGACCAGATGTCCCGATTTTATAGGGACAGTCCCAATTTTTGGGTCTTTTTCTTATATAGGCTCCTATTTTCCCCCCCCCGCCCCCCACTGTCCTGATTTTTACTTGCTGTCTGGTCACCCTATCCTTGGGGTCCCTGAAGGCCAATCTAATGGGCACTAGAAGAGGTTCTTTCAAGTTGTGCTGGCTGCTGACTGCTTTAGTGTCTCTAAAATGGAACGTCTCAGGCTGCTGTTGGCACCTTTGCTGTCAGTTTGTTTCCTTGCCCTGTCAGGATTCGGACGCCTGGAAACGTGCTCCGGCATATAATGATCCAACAGCTTCACCTTGAGCCTGTGGAAAGCGCCTGAGGCCTTGCTGTGTTTGCACACGAGCACCACAGGTTATCTGGCTCACCCTGTGTTTGTGGGAGATAGGCTTAGCATCTTGGTTGGCTTCATTGATGTGCAGTGGGCCTCCACCACCTGGCACCATAAAGCCACTTGTGCTTCCTTGCCCTGACCCAAATACCACAAAGGATAATAGCATTGGCTAAGGTGTGAAACTGCTGCTGGCTTTGGGTGGGACCATGTGCTACTGGGCTGCCATCTAGAAACACCCTGAAGCTGTGAGATGAATTAGTCCCACAGAAATGACTGCGAGCTTACGCTGCCTATGGGCAGCTCAGGGTGACACAGGCATATCCCTCCAGCCTAGCCAGACATATGAATCGTGTCTGTGCACAAGGACATTGCTCTGGGCATGCTGCACGCACTTTCTGTGTCAGTGGAGCAGGATGTGGAGGGGCCACTGTGCCCCCATGGGAGGGACTGGATGGAAGGATTCATTTGGACAGCCCTGGAACCCTATGTGGAGAGCTGCCAGATGTGCTATGAGCTAAGCTGTGCCTGCAGCGTGTATGTGCCAGGCTTCCCAGCTCCTTGAGCTGGAAAAGGAGGCTCCGTTGTCAGAGCCACTGGCCCTTGCTGAGGCTGCTGCTCGGGAAGCAAACCTCCAAACTTGACTTGCAGCATCTCTGGGCACATCTATAGTGCAACCCCTCCCTGCCCCCCCAGCTCAGCCAGTCTGAGCCCAGGTCAGCTGCTGCGGGCTCCCACTACGGCTCTAAAAATAGCAGTGTAGCCCTTCTCGCTCGGGCTCTGAAACCCAGCAAGGGGGTGGGACTTAGAGCCAAAGTGGGAACAGCTCTGCTGCTATTTCTAGCCCCATAGCATGAGCCCCAGGCAGACGACCTGGGATCTGAGACTCACTGCGACTACTGTGGTTTATTTTTTTTGGTGTTTTTTTTATTTTTTGCCATGTAGACATGCCCTTTGACAGCACAGATTGTATCTCTGCAACCCTGCTGGGTGTTCCAAGGCAGAGCTCTTCAATCTGGATGTGAAGGGGCACTTCCTCGGCTGTGCCCAGGCAGGCAGGGGCTGGATGGGCAGCCCCATGGGCCACCTGCCATCGTGAAGCAGCTGCAGTCTTGTTTATCAGATCTCCTGGAATTCCAATTGCTGGTCTGTATTTGTGCCCAGGGCACGAAGATGCCTCTCTCTGCAGAGGGTCTGGACTGCTTCAAGGGCCGAGGAGTTTCCTTGCCATCTCAGGCTGCTCTGACCATGCCACGTGGACAGAGTTTCTCAAACGCAGTGTGAGATTTTTCTGCCCTAAAGTGTTTCCTTCGCTGCCTCTCAGGGCGGTGGTAGTGCACTCCCAGGGCTGCCTGCATGACTCCACCATGGCTGTTACACACCATAATCTCCACCCACTGATTAAAAAATCACTACTCCCCTTTCTGCCTGTTGTCCCCGCTGTGCTCCATTCCTCACCCACTGGAGCTCACGCTCCAGCAGTCAGTTCAGTAACTGTTCGTCTATAGTCACCAGTTGGTGTAATACCTCCCTAACAGATCCCTCGCCTGCTCTTGGTAAGCACCAGATATCTTTGAGAAGGGGGAATGAAGGCATTGAAGAGTAAGCTGCTGTCGTGTGCGGCAGCCTGGAATAGCTGGTCCACCCCATTCCCGCGTGTCTCCTGCTCACTTCCAGTGCAGCACTAGGACGGCATGATGGACAGCGGGAGGCGGCAGGTGCTGTGGTGTAGTCTCTGAGCGAATGCACAGCAGAGCTTGCTTAGGAGAGCGATGTCAAAGTGACACTGTCAGGTGGCTGAGCCATAAACCAGGATGTAATTGTTCCTGTGAAATCTGGGCAGTGCAGAGGATTGTGGTGTGTGGTACCTCCTGGCACAAAGAACCAGCCAGGGAATCTGAGCAGCCCCAGTGATCTAGCCACAATACCTTGGTCTCTTGTACTCGCTGCCTGTGATAAAGCAAGGGTGGGGACGTTTGTAAGTGCTCTGCCTCCACTGACTTCAGGGAGAGCAACATCAGGCCAGCACTGAGCACTTTTTAATCATCCCTACCCTAAATTGTCTTCCCTGTCCCACACCCAGCTGCCAGACCTCCTGTTCCACTAGCGACTCCTGCAGTGAAGTTCTTAATTGTCTGTAAGCCAGGGGTCACAGCACTGATCGGGGGGGGGGGGGGTGGGTGTCACTTTCATATTCGATTTTAAAAGCTGCCACAGAACCTTCATCCTGCTGCACAAATCCCCAGGGGCTGCAGAGGGCTTTGCTGCATAACTTAGGGGGGCAGCTTGCCACAGGGACCTGTCTATCTGATCACAGTGCGAGGGAGGGCGTGTGTCTCTCACAGTGCAGGTAAACAGTGTCTTACAAAAAACTCTCTGGATGCTTCCATGCTTTTAATGCTAGAAAAAAAAATCTGGCCCATAGAGCAGCTCAATAAATAACATGAGTGTTAAACTGAGCAGCACTCAGCATTTCCGATTCTGAGAGTTGATTCTAATTCTGTTCTGCCATTGTTTAGCCAGTGGTACGATCTCTCTCCTGCACCCTCCGGGCTTACAACACCCCTAGCCTTTTCTCTAAGGGAGAGGTCCTTTCTTACCCACCTGGCTCTAATAGATTCAGCTCAGTCTATGATGGACATACGATGTTATCATTTTTAGTTTTTGCATAACCTGTCAGCTCCCCGGCCTGGAGAAGTGTCCTAGCTCATACTAATGTAGCAATCTTAACCTTGAGTCTGGGTAAAGCCCCTTAGGTGTTGCTTTGTACGGAGGAGAAGTTCTTGGATGCTGGTTGCACAAGCTATCTGGCTCACCCTGATGTTCCATGGGAGATATGCACATCAACGAGTAATACGCTACTGCATTGTGCTAGGTGAAGAATGTAAAATGGCTTAGTGACTTCTTTGTAAAAGATCTCGCTCCCTGTTCTCTGCTCCCCTAGGATCTCGTGGACTGGCACAAACCATTGCTCTGGCAGGTGGGCCATTTGGGGGAGAAATATGACGAGTGGGTGCATCAGCCTGTGGACCGGCCAATTCGCTTGTTCCACTCGGATTTCATAGAGTCCCTATCTAAAACAGCATGGTAAGTGTTGTCTGAGGGAGGCTTACAGCAGGTCTGGCCTTGTCTGACCCCTCCCCCAGGGCTTGTGCTTCTTGGCACGTCCAAGACTAGAATCTCGAAATAGAGGTTCATTGTGAGACCATGTCCCCAGGGGAAGGGGAAGGAAGCTGGGCCTGTTGGATGGACAGGGAGCTCCTGGGGTCCAGCAGGGAAAGACGGCTCAGTGCAGTGACTCTGAGACGGGCCGAGCTCAGATAACAAGACACATCCCATCTGGGAGCTTCTTGGAGCATCCAGGTGTTTCTGGAGCCCTCAGGCTCTCTGCCTCGTCACCTATCACTCGCCAGTCAATATTGTATCCACAATGACCGTGGTGAGACTTGCTTCTGCATCCCTCAGCGCCCCTCAAGAGATGAGGCGAAGGGGAGCAGCTGCAGAGCAATGTGAGGTGCTTCCCCCACAGCATTCCTATGATGGGAAGCAAGAGACCTGGAAACTGAGCCTGAGTCTTTGCTGTGGTCACGCACAGCCCAAGCCACCGGGCTGACTCCCCTGCAAAGCAGCCTCTGGTACTAGGGCCTGCTCCTCTAGGATGTAGGATTGCTGCTGCTTAAAGCTCTTCTCCCAATAGTTTGTATTGGGTCCCCTCCTCCCTCTCTCTGAGCTTGAGCAGGAAGCGAGGGCCTGTGAAGTGTAGAACAGCCAGAACGCTGGCTTTGGGGCCACTGGTACAGCTGCCTCAATATCCCTCGAAGCATGTGCCCTGTTTGGAATAACTAAGGACCAGTCTGCACTAGACACACCACAGCGGCCCAACTGCATTGATGCAGCACGTCAGGGGAGGACGCTCTATGCCGATGGAAGAGAGCTCTCCCGCTGGCACAAGAACTGCACCTCCAGGAGAGGCGGTAGCTACGTCTGTGGGAGAAGCTCTCCTGCCGACATAGTGCTATCTACACTGGCTCTTAGCTCAGTGTAAATTACGTCACTCGGGTGTGGCTTATTCACACTCCTGAGTGATGTACATTATACCAACACAAGTGGTAGTGTGCACAAGCTCTAAGTTTGCTATAGAGCACGGAGAAAGCTTGTGAATTTGCTCAAATGAATTCCTCTCTTCCATCCTCTAGGTACATCGTTATCATGGTGTGGATCCCTGTGGTGCTGTATCTCAGCTGGTTCTGCTACGCGGCTCTTGCACAGGGAACTACCAGACTCTTCTCGTCATTCACAGCAGGTACTGAACTCCAGCGCAGCTCCACCTGCCTTGTCTAATCTGGGTCCCTTAAGCCCTAGAAAGGCAATTGCACTCACCTGCATCGCAGCAGTCCCGCTTTCCTGAGGGGAGTCACTCGCATGTACATTGGGACAAGCTCTCCCACTAGCATGAAGAGGTCAAATCCGTGTGTGTGTGCGTGTACACATGTGTTGTGCGTAGAGGGCCCGGGGCTGGCTGGCTTGCTTTCCACCATCCCACCCCACCGGTGCATGTTTGAAGCTACAATTAGTTGCATGGAACAGCAGCAAATTAACTCTTTTTGCCAAGTACAGCTTTTGAAATAACATCCAGTCTCCTTTAAAGCCAGTCATAGCCACAGTTATCTGCATCCATCCCCATTCTGGGCTAAGTGTTACAGCTTGTGAGCGGCACCAGATCACTGGCTTGCTGCAGAAATCTGGTGGCTGGCGGCTGTGGTCTGGGGCAGCTGTAATCTGTCCATCACTGTGGTGCTTTTGGGCAAGGTGTATCAGAGGAAGAAAATATTGTACCAGTCCAGTGACTTGTGCCAAGTTTGCAACACTTCTCTGTTGTCAGTCCAGCCCCCAAAGCTTTTTACCGAGCACATGCACGCGGGCTGCAGTGCTGGAACCAGATTCAGCTCCTGTGGTGCTTCACTCCAGACACACCTGCGCAGGCCTGCTTTATCCAGCTCCCTACGGCTGGATCCTGAGCAAAGACACAAGCCATTTCCTCTTTGTCCCACTTCACTAGAACACCTTATTTGGCCCTTTTGGGTGTCTCTACACAGTGGCTGGGAGATGTAATTCCAGCTTGGGGAGACGTACACGTGCTAGCTCTGCTGGAGCTACCATGCTAAAAATAGCAGCAGGCACCCAAGTACAATCCTGTCTAACCTTGTAAATGGTGGAGTCTCTGTGACTTGAAGTCTTTAAAGCATGATTTGAGGATGACGGTGACTCAGCCAGAGGTTAGGGGTCTATCGCAGGAGTGGGCGGGTGAGGTTCTGTGGCCTGCAATGTACAGGAGGTCAGACTAGATGATCATAGAATCATACAATATCAGAGTTGGAAGGAACCTCAGGAGGTATCTAGTCCAACCCCCTGCTCAAAGCAGGACCAATCCCCAACTAAATCATCCCAGCCAGGGCTTTGTCAAGCCTGACCTTAAAAACCTCTAAGGAAGGAAGAACAGGAGTACTTGTGGCACCTTAGAGACTAACAAATTTATTAGAGCATAAGCTTTCGTGGACTACAGCCCACTTCTTCGGATGCATATAGAAGTGGGCTGTAGTCCACGAAAGCTTATGCTCTAATAAATTTGTTAGTCTCTAAGGTGCCACAAGTACTCCTGTTCTTCTTTTTGCGGATACAGACTAACACGGCTGTTACTCTGAAACCTGTCATTATCTAAGGAAGGAGATTCCACCACCTCCCTAGGTGACCCATTCCAGTGCTTCGCCACCCTCCTAGTGAAAAAGTTTTTCCTAATACCCAACCTAAACCTCCCCCACTGCAACTTGAGACCATTGCTCCTTGTTCTGTCATCCGGTACCACTGAGAACAGCCGAGCTCCATCCTCTTTGGAACCTCCTTTCAGGTAGTTGAAAGCAGCTATCAAATCCCCCCTCACTCTTCTCTTCTGCAGACTAAACAATCCCAGTTCCCTCAGCCTCTCCTCATAAGCCATGTGCTCCAGCCCCCTAATCGTGATGGTCCCTGCTAGCTTTGGAGTCTGAGTCTGGGTATGTATTTGTGTGGCTAGTGTTCCCACTGCCCATGAACTAGCTCCAGCAGTTTGCATGTGTACAGCTCCCCGAGCTGCGGACTACGCCTCCCAGCTTCAGTATGGAGGTACCGTTAGTGTAACAGAGGTGCACTCGCCATCTTTAGCTGTGTTTCTAACTAAATGGGGGTGTCCTCATGACTGTTTCTGCCAGTGGCTTGCTGCTCCCCCATCTCAGATGGCGGGGTCCCCAGAGCTGACCTTGGCTCTTTGCCAGGGTGGCAGATCACTGTGCTGCTGATGCTTGCTCCCAGTCCAGACAAAGATTTAAAAAAAAAAAAAAAAAAAAAAAAAATCACTGACTAGTCTCAGAAACCCTGGCTCTCGTGCCCTCTGTTTTTCTGGCCCTCCCTGCATTCATGTGTCATCCTGGTGTCGGATAGATATTGAGTCTCTCCAGATGTGAAGGGCTATAGGTGTCCAGACATCAAAGCCCAGCCCCCCAGAGGGGTCTGTGAATTGCTTGTGATTTCTAGTTAAGGCTAAGGTTTTATCATGGTTATTTTTAGTAAAAGTCATGGACAGATCACAGGCAAGGCACAGAAATTCACAGAACCCATGACCTGTCTGTGACTTTACTAAAAAGAACCAGGGGACAGGGCTAGGTAGGGGGAGGAATGGAGCCCTGTAGTGGGGGACTTCCAGCCAAGCACCCCGCCATGGTGAGGGGCACAGCCCCAGGTCCAGCAGGGATCGCACCCACGGGGGGGGGACAGCCACCGCTCTGGAGCTGGCCGCAGCTGCAGGATGGGTGCATGGCTCCGGCTGCAGCCCCCCCCAAGCCTGGGGCACTGTGGGGCTGGGGCGAGTGGCCTAGCTGCAGCTTCTGGCGGAAGCCGCGGGGCTGGGGCTGCAGGGTCCTGGTTCCAGCCAGCCCCAGTTGCAAGGCAGGGGTGCACAGTCCCGCCTCCACCTCCTGAAGCTCTGGAAGTCCCAGAGGTTTTGTAAAGTCACAGAATCTGTGGCTGCTGTGATCTCCGTGACTAAATCGTAGCCTTATTCCTACTAGGAGGAGTCTGCAACAATTCCAGCATGGACACTGTCTAGTTATCTTTACAAAGAAAAAGTTGAGAAATTCAGCTGCATAAAAGCTGAGATTCCACTTTTTTGGGGTCCCCCAAATCAAGGAACCCACAACCATGGGGCTTTGGGGACTGCAGAGGCCATCTCTGGTGGCCTCTAACCTGTTGTGGGGCATGCTGCTCACCACTCATCCCTGTCCACTTCTGCAGCTGAATGGAAGCAAAAGAAAAGGCCAGTGCTGTCAGTCTGTAGCCCTGCATGGTTGTTTGACGAGCCCATCCCTCTGTGCTGCTGGTGCTGGGCAGACCTTGCACAGTGTGTGGCTTGTTTGTGTGAAATCCCCCATTGGCCACCCTCCTGCCAGCAACAATGCAGTCAGAGCACGTTGCCACCTTTGTTTCTAATGTGCTGTTTTCCTCCCCTGAGCTGCATTCCTTTGGAGATGCCATTTGGTATCAGCGTTGGCTGTGTCCAGAGGTGGGTGAACGGTGGGGAGAGGGAGAATCTCCTCCTCCTCTCATGTAGCCGTGTCCCACCAGAGCCTGCCGTGGTGGCGTGGGTGCAGCTCAGTGGGCTGGAGGGGACACTGTGTTTGGAGCAGATCACTGGCAAATGCTGTTAGCTGGGGTCTTAAAGGGACATCTTCAACTTGGAATCTAGGTGGGTTGTTTTGTTTTGTTTTGTTTTTTTTAAACTAGTCTCAAGTAACTTGAAGTGCTGCCTCTGTGCCCCACCCCCAGCCAGCCTCTGTGCCTTTTTTATGAATAATCACACTTCTGACAGCAGGGCCTAAGGGCCAGCTAAGAACCGGCCCCCACTGTGCCAGGTGCTGTACAAATGCAGTAGCCGACAGTCTCTGCCCTGCAGCGCTTACAACCGAAATAGACCAGGCAGACGCGGGTGGGGGACGGGCTAGAACAGACGAGCAGGGTGAACAGTGCGATGGCAGCAAAGAGCAGGATAATGCTGTGATTTTTATTATTTTAGAGGCTGGGGTTGAGTGAGGCAGGGATCAGCTAAATGGAAAGAGCAGGGCTGGGTGGGGGGGCAGAGCGTGAGAAGGGCAGGTGTGAAATGAAGCTGTGGTGAAAAGACCATGAGGCGGGGAAAAGGTTGGTGCAAACAGCCAGTGATGCAGAGCTCAGGAAGTCCAGTCAAACCTGTAGCTAGATCTCCAACTGTCGAGAGGATCCAAACTCCCTGCATTAGGAGCCAGCCAGGAGGGGCAGAAGCAGCTTTGTGACGCTAGGCAGACTTCCTAACATGTATCTATTGGTGCCCCCTGCCCACTGCGGTGTTTGCTCTGCTGTGCTCTCAGCTGGGTTAGGGAGAGCGCTTCCTCCTTGCGCCGCTACATGCTTGCAGAGAGTCACCTGTGCAACCAATTTGTTCTGGGGTGAGGCTTTCTCTCCTTCTTCCCCCTACCCCCAAAAGCTAATTGTGAATCTTCTGTGCTGTTGCCTGAGGCCTGATCCCTGACAGACCGTCAGTCACAAGAGAGGGGGCTTGTCATGCCCATTTTAAAGATCTAAAGTGTCAAACCAGTATTTGTCGGATTCCTGGCCTCAGCTGGTAGCAAATTGAACAGTCTGTAGCTGGGTCGTGTGTGTGTATGTGTGTTACCTTGTTCCTTTTTCAGTAAGCACCTACTGCCTGCAGGAAGCAGGGGCTGAGGGCGGGGGGGCACCTTAGGGGCATACTCCAGGCTGAGACTGAGGGCTGCATGTATCGTGTATCACTAGAAGTACGACCCACAGCAGCGTTTAGTGGGGAAGCGGGTAGGCACCACATGGCCCGAGTTGCTAGGGACTCTTACTCTAGCTGGCTTCCTTCTCCAGTGAACATTCCCCCCACCCCCACCCCAAGAATCTGGCTTTGCTTCTGCAGAGTAAATGACGGGGGTCATACAAAGAAGCATGTTTGAGCCACGCCATGGGAAAACAGCCCTCCCATTGATGTGCTCTACCTAGCTCACGGCGTCCTGATAAAGGCAGATCTGTCTGTGGAACAATGGGAAAGCGCTCCAGCCTGGCAGCAGCCTCCACGCGACCCTCCCTTTAAATACACCGAGAAGATGATGGCAGAAGCATCAGCTGCTCAATTAAAAATCTGGTTTGGGGGCGGGGGTTTAGTCTTAGCTGGGAGACGCCATGGTACAGATAGTGGTTCTGCTGTTGCAAGCAGATTCAGAGGGGCTCTGGCCCTTTCCAGTGCGAGGGATATCAGGAAGTCAGGAGGGGCTGAAGGAGCCAAAGGGTGCAATGGGCGGGGTGCAGGAAGCAGGGGTGTGAGGGAAGAGATGGGGTGAGTTAGGCAGAGTCTGGAGAGAGGAAGAGATATGGAAGGAGTGGAGATCACTGAAAGCATCTGAGGGGGACGGGACGGGTGGGCATGGTCAGTGTTGCTCCAGAGGAGGAGGAGAATCTTGCCTGTGGCATTTGGAGGGTGGAGAACTGAGAAACTGGAGGTGTTTGTAGTGGCCGAGTCAAGAATTGACAGGCTTTAGCAGTAAGGCTAGCTTGTTGCCAGAACAGAGCCGGGCTGGCAGGGGAGAGGAGAGGAGACTCCTGGCCCTCCTAGAGGGTCTGGGTGGATATGTCTGAAGCTGCTAAAGGGGAAATACAATAAATCTGGGAAGCACAAAGTAAATGTGAAAGAAGCAGTGACATGTGACGTGATCCCCTGTCTTGCTTGCTAGCCATGGTAGTGATGCATGGTTGCTGATAGCTGCATGTCTCCTTGTCGTGTAGAGTATTCCATCCCTGTGCACAAGTACTTCTTCCCATTCATCTTCGTGCTGGGAATGTTCCTGTGGTCCTTAGTAGAGTATCTCATCCATCGCTTTCTCTTCCACATGAAGCCGCCTGCTAGTAACTATTATCTCATCACACTGCATTTCTTGTTGCACGGCCAGCATCACAAGGTGAGTAGTGCTCACCCCTGCTTGCAATGTAGGGAGTAGCACAACAGATCTCTGGAGATAACAATCTCAGGCATGGGAATTGTGGAGCTTAGTTATGCATGTCAGCGTGACTCGTGATATCTCTCTGATTAGGAAAGGAGCACCACCCAGTGCTATTAGACTTGCCCAGAGCAACAGCCTTGCCACGAAAGTTAAAATTCAAGGTCTGACCGAAGTTGTGGAGGCATGCTTAAACATGCACAGGGCCAGCTCCAGTGGCAGCCTGCCAGTCTCTTGGCACATGGCATCGCAAGCCATATGCAGCAAGACTCCAGATGCAGGGCGTTTGCCTAGAATTTCTCAATGATGACTGGAAATGCTTTAGCACCTGCGAAGGCTGCTGACGCAGGGTTGTGTTTCTC
Organism: Malaclemys terrapin pileata; assembly: GCF_027887155.1. Taxonomy (NCBI): domain Eukaryota; kingdom Metazoa; phylum Chordata; order Testudines; family Emydidae; genus Malaclemys; species Malaclemys terrapin. Next base: position 43,115,398 of record NC_071518.1, on the reverse strand, counting down.
AGTGACTCAAAGCAGGGTGAGGTGCTACATCCCTTCTACACCAGTAGATGCTTTAGCACTAGTGATGGGGAAATGCGGAAGCCTTGAGTCTCGTCGGGTAACTAGAAATTGGGTGAGTTGATTTGTGAATTTAATATTCCAAATCCGTGAATGCAGTGCCAGCTTCTTGGCTGGCAGAAATCGACATCACTCGATTGAACTCAAAGGAGCCAGGCCAGTCTGCACCGGGTAGGGGGTCTGACCAGGTTGAAACTTAGATGGTTAAAAGTAGCTTTTAATAAACTTACCCTTCTGTGGGCACCTGAGCTGCCTTAGCAACCTCTAGCTTTGTTAGGGTTGGGAACGGTGGCAAAGTAGCTTTAGAAGCGGCCGCTGCTGCAACTAGAAGAACCCTAACCCTCTGAAAGGCTGGCTTCCCCTGGGAGCTGGCCAGCGTAGCCAGCCTAACACCCCTGCGTCTGCAACAGGCGCTTGTAGAGGCGTCTGACGCTGCTCGGGAGCTCCCTCGCGATGCCTCAAACACATCGCCTTTGACCGGTCAGAGGCTCCACCATAGCTGCTTCTAGGCCCCGAGAGCAGAGGCAGACGTGTTTGTAGCTTCTGATCTGATGGTAATTATTCACGTTGCCCCCTCTCTGTCTGGGTCATGTGAACCAGGAGAGTATCACACCTGGGTTCCTTAAACGCGCTAGGAACTCATCCTGTCCATTATCCTTCTCTGCCTCCAGTCTCCATTTGACAGCTCCCGTCTGGTCTTCCCTCCCGTGCCTGCATCGCTGGTGATTGGGTTTTTCTACACCCTCTTGCGCCTGCTCCTGCCTGAAGCAGTTGGCATGTCCATGTTTGTCGGTGGGCTGTTTGGTTATGTTGTCTACGACATGACTCATTACTACCTGCACTACGGCTCGCCAAAGAAAGGCACCTACCTGTACGGGCTGAAGGCTTATCACGTGAAGCACCACTTTGAACACCAAAAATCAGGTACCTGCCCCTTTCTCCTCCTTCCTGCTGCCACCTCGGAACAGACATGTGACCAGGGAACACCGTTGACCCCTGGGGAGCCTGAGACAGCATGGCCGAGCCGAGGTCAGACTGTGCTCATTAGGGCTGCATCATCCATGCCTTGGGGCGACGTGTCTCTGAACCATCATTCATCTCATAACCTCCCCCAGGCTTTGCTCTTCTCCTCTGAGTCAGCTGGAGCTCCGCTCCTGTGTGTGTAAATCTCCTGGAGACAAAACTGGGCCCACACTTTTAATCACAAGGGCCTGACTTTCGGTGCCCAAGGCCACATTTGGGCAAAGAAAAAAGGGGCCTGATCCTCAGAGATGTTGAGCCCTGGCAGCCCCTCCCAAGGTCAAGAAAAGCTGCAAGTTCTCAGCAACCACTTATTGTGGTGCCTAAAGTGGCCTTGGGTACCTAAAGTTAGGCACGTCCGATTAAAAGCATGGGCCCAGTTTTGAGTTTCCAGGAGGTTTACGCAGCTGAGAAGTTCCAGACTGGGGGTAACGACACAGACGCATATGCCACACCCCAACATGGCTTTGTAAACGGTGGTGGTACGCTCTCTTGTCAGTCTGTTTTCCTCCAGTTACTGTCTGATGTTTGAAGAAAGCTTGGGACACTTTGCCCCCTCTTGATTCACTTTCTTCAAACTTGCTGTTAATCAGGGGGGCTGAAATCAAGCTCAGGAAATTCCAGTGCATATGGCTGACTACTGAGCCTTTACTCTGCCCCTGTTTGTATGTGCCTTGATTAAGGCAAGTTGTGTACTTGAGTCAGGAAACTTACTTTGATTTATTAAATGTGCAGATTTGATACTTTACAATTACATACAAACATATACAAAAATTAATTTGAATCCATTACAAACAGATGCTTCCTAGCCTACCAGGAATCCTATTTCAGAGCTTTTTACATTTGAAGCAAACCTAAACTACTTCCTTGTGTGTGCAGACATAGGTAATGGGGACTGTGCACAGATGCACATGTGTACCTGAAATTGTAGAAAGTTTCCTTGTGACCAGAACGCTAGTATGTGAGCTGAAGTTGAGCTTGTGTGATTCTATTGGTGCAAGAGGGCAGAGTTAAAGTGGTGCATTCAGCTGAATTTGGGAGGATTTTAAGGCTGTAAATAAAGCTATGGTAATATAGAGGCTGGGTGGATTTCAGTAATCATAGAATCATAGAATATCAGGGTCGGAAGGGACCTCAGGAGGTATCTAGTCCCACCCCCTGCTCAAAGCAGGACCAATTCCCAGCTAAATCATCCCAGCCAGGGCTTTGTCAAGCCAGGCCTTAGAGGTTTTTAAGGATGGAGATTCCACCACCTCCCTAGGTAACCCATTCCAGTGCTTCACCACCCTCCTAGTGAAATAGTTTTTCCTGATATCCAACCTGGACCTCCCCCACTGCAACTTGAGACCATTGCTCCTTGTTCTGTCATCTGCCACCACTGAGAACAGCCGAGCTCCATCCTCTTTGGAACCCCCCTTCAGGTAGCTGAAGGCTGCTATCAAATCCCCACTCACTCTTCTCTTCTGCAGACTAAATAACCCCAGTTCCCTCAGTCTCGCCTCATAAGTCATGTGCCCCAGCCCCCTGATCATTTGTGTTGCCCTCCGCTGGACTCTCTCCAATTCGTCCACATCCCTTCTGTAGTGGGGGGACCAAAACTGGACGCAATACTCCAGGTGTGGCCTCACCAGTGTCGAATAGAGGGGAATAATCACTTCCCTCGATCTGCTGGCAGTGCTCCTACAAATACAGCCCAATATGCCATTGGCCTTCTTGGCAACAAGGGCACACTGCTGACTCATATCCAGCTTCTCGTCCACTGTAATCCCCAGGTCCTTTTCTGCAGAACTGCTGCTTAGCCAGTTGGTCCCCAGCCTGTAGCGGTTCATGGGATTCTTCCTTCCTAAGTGCAGGACTCTGCACTTGTCCTTGTTGAACCTCATCAGATTTCTTTTGGCCCAATCCTCTAATTTATCTTGGTCCCTCTGGACCCTATCCCTACCCTCCAGCGTATCTACCTCTCCCCCCAGCTTAGTGTCATCCACAAACTTGCTGAGGGTGCAATTCATCCCATCATCCAGACTCAGGCGAGCAGTACACTTCTCTTTGTTCCTCTTTATTAGAAACTTAAGCCATCTAGTCAGCTGCAGCTCTGCAATGGCTTGACAGGTATGTGGATGGGAAAATCTAGGTGCTGAGAAGTGGGTCTAAGGTTTTAAGAAGTGGCTGCTGCTTTCTGAATTGGCACTAAAATGCAGCAGTGCTAAGGGCACTGTCTCCCTGGGCTTGTAGCCTTTTGATGGGGTGTAATGCAAGTCCTGACTACTTCTGGTAATTAAAGTGCCTGTTTAAATGTTAGGCAGGGGTCAGGGTGTTGGCCCCAACAATCTGTTAAAATTCCCCTTTGGATGACTAGTCTGTCATGCTAAATTTCCACCTGTAACTTTGCTTGGGTTTTTGTAGAGTTCGCTTCCTGCTAAACTGCTGTGTGCATCAGCTGCTGCACTCTCTCTTCCTCAGAGGTGGCTGCATTTCAGTGGTGGGAGAAGTAATTGTGGCTTCTGCAGTCCTCAACCAATTTTTGTTAAAGTTCTGAGGATATGTCTATTCTGAGCACTCCTTACAATGAAGTGTCGAGTACATACACTGCATGCCCAGCTAGCCCAAGTACAAAGAGCAGTGTAGATGCTGCCAGTGCCGGAGCCTTTCCTCGCTGCCTCCCCCATGCCAGAGCCTTTCCCTGACACATGTAGCTACATACCACAGTGTGGATGTATCTTGTTTTTCACTGCGGTGTATAACTACATATACCCTGTGCTGCTGCCAGTGGTGTGCACTGTAGATGTACCCTGCCACTGTTTTCATTAGGGTGAAAGGTTCTTATAGAAATTAAAGCTCAGATTTAGCCTGCGGCATGGAGTATGAGGCTTATATCTTTGGGCGTTGCCTAGCCAGCATTATCTGACCAGTCCTGGACTCTCGGCATCTCCCTCTTCCATGCGCTATCGGAGCTGCCTCCAGGATATGCAGATGGAGAGGCACATCCCAAATGTCTCAGGCTGGGGGAAAGATCAGGATCCAGGATACCCCTTTCTGCTTCTCAAGTGATCGTTGGCCCATGAGCGCATTGGTTATCTCCATTTTCCAGACAGGGAAACTGAGGCACACTGGGATTAAGTGACTTTCCCAAGGCTACACTGTCACCAAAGAACAGGCACCCTAAAACCATGCTGATAAGTCTACATCCATACTCTGAGGAGAGGGTGAGGTCTCCAGACAGGCATATCTCACTGCATGGTTTCCTAGGAGAAAAGTGCTGTGCGGAGGTAGCTTTTGTCGTCACGAAGGCAGGACAACTTGGCTGTCAAATACTTTCTCCTCCCACAGGCAGGCAGCCTTTGTTCTCTTCTCTTCTCCTATGGGAATGGATTTCTTTGTGCCATGCAACCCTCGCTGTCTGGGACTGTTTCTAGAGGAGACCTGGGTTGTTCAGGCTGCTGAGGGGTGGCTGTGTTAGTGGTGACCCATTTGGGGCCCAGAGGGAGGGAGCTGGTCCCGCCTCTGCTTCTCATTCCATGGTTGCTTTTAGTCTCCGAAGTGCATAAAAACCCTCTGGCTTTCCCCAGGAACTCATGCAATTCCCTGGAAATGCTCTGCCCCTCCTGCCTTCTTGGAAGAGCCTCTAAAGGCCAGTGCTGGGTTTTTAAAAACTCCCTCGCTTCTTACCAGTGTCTCTTTTTCAACTGGAACGATTCCCTAGAACAAAGGTATTCCTCCCCGGCTGCAAGGCCTTCGTCCCCATACCGGGAGTGGTGGGAGCATGCAGGCCTAGCACGCTGCATGAGCCCAGTGCAGAATATGTATTGGGTATTGTGGGTCACTGCCACAGAAGGGTTGCTCGCCGGCGTCGGGGTCCGTGCCACTGCATCAAGCACATACCCAGGGTCCCCAGCGGGCTCATTGGCCTGGAGCATGGGAGGGTCTGTGCTAAATTTAATATCTTCAAATGCAAAATGAGCAGATGCTCTGGATGGTGCCTGAGAGCTTTGCTGTGTTCAGCAAAGCAGCAATGACCCTTGAAGCAGCACTCAACAGCGCTCTGACGTGCCTGCTTTTGTGGGGGACACTAGCGCTCGTGCCGCTTGCTGAGCTGTGGCACCTTCTCCCACCACTGAAATGCAGCCACCTCTGAGGGAGAGTGCAGCAGCTGTTTAGGCAGGAAGTGAATACTACAAAACCCAGTTGAATATACGGATGGAAATTTAGCATGACAGACTGGTGCAGAGCGCTTGTTGCCACAGCTTCCCTCGCTGTCCATGTTGAATGTCTAGCTGGGGGGAAGAGTGGGGCGGCACTCGGGAGATGCAGCCGATTCTGTAATGTTCTCCCTCCCTCTGCCAGGAAAACCCCTTCCAAACAGGAACCACCGCATACAGTGCCTGTGCTGGGTGACCGTTCTCTGGGAATGCCCAGGGCAGGGCCAGTGCAAGGATATTTTGCACCCTAGGCAAAACTTCCACCTTGCGTGCCCCCCCCGCCTCCTCCCCCTCCCCCCGTAACATTGGTTCATTGAGGGGCAAATCCCAGCGAGCCTTTATGGACCCCAGGAACCAGCATGCTCGGGGCCAGCCATGCCCAGTAGCTGCTCCCCAGACCAGGTTCCTCCCTGTCCCTGAACTCCCCTGGAGGGTGCACAGCCCCCCCCGTGAGCCCTCCCCACCCCGGCAGCCCCCGCCCTGAGTCCACTCACTGGCTTTGCTGGTCTTGGGCCGCTGCAGCAGCTCGGCAGGGAGGAGCTGCCTTCTGGAGGCTCCTGCAGCAGATGCATGCAGGCAGAGGCCCTCGTGTGCCCCCCTGGCTCTCCCTCGCCGTGCTCAGGCTCTGCAGCTCCTGGGAGTGTGAGCCGCCGCCGCTGCCCCTCCCGGAGCAGGCTCAGGGCCCCGGGAGCTGCACAGCCCAAACGTGGCAAGGGGGAAGCTGGGGGGCGCACGGGGGCTATGCCCACATGCATCTGCTGCAGCCTGCAGGAGCCCCCCGGGGGGGCGCCAGGCCGCAGCCTGGGCAGGGGGCGCGGCTGCTCCCCGCTAGTGGCACCACCACCTTTGCAGGGCTCCTGCCCCCCAGCGCCGCACCGACTCCTCCATGGCTGGGGCTCACCGCCCCCGCAAGCTGACGCTCCAGCTCTCCAGTGCCTCCGGAAGGCGGCTTCTCCCTGCCAAGCCACGGTACCGCTTTTTGGCACCCCCAAGGTCGCCCTTAGGATTTATTTCAGAGTAGCAGCCGTGTTAGTCTGTATCCGCTAAAAGAACAGGAGTACTTGTGGCACCTTAGAGACTAACAAATTTATTAGCGCATAAGCTTTCGTGGGCTACAGCATCCGAAGAAGTGGGCTGCTTAGGATTTATGGGGCCCTATGCAGTATTATTAAACTGGTGCCCCTATGCCAGATGGCAGCCTGAGCTTGCAGCCTGGCGGGGGTGGGGGCGGAGGGACAAGGCAGAAGGAATAACAAGATGCCCGGCCCGCCTCATAGTGGCTGAGAGTCACAGTTCCCCAAGGAGAGACCCCTGTACCCTCTCCCTCGCGCAGAATGGACATGCAGAAGGTACCCAATTAAAAGCACTAAACTTGGGAATAAAAAATGTCAGTCACAGGTTTTTTGATATCCCCTGAAGTTTGTCAGACATTTATTTGCAAAAACTTTGTAGTAAGGGCGAGTCAGCTGTCTTGCTGAATACAACATTAAATATTATGGAATCCATGATGCAGCTCTTCTCTGTTTTACATTTTCTTAATCAGTATTTCTAAGCTGATTTTATATTTTAAATTTACTCTTAAACCTTCATAAAGTAATCATTCCAGATTACTACATCTCACTGAAACAGATATTATTTTAAATTAATCAGTCAGAGGTTTAGTGTGTTCATAACAATGTTCATTGCTTTTAAAAAAAGGGAACACTAATTTACTGTGTGTGATCTCCAGAACAATACACATGTTTATGAAATTTCACCAGCTTTAAAAAATGTGTTTCCAAAGATTTTAGGCATAACAAAGGATTTTATATCTTACTAAGGTACTGATTTGGCTTAAAACTAGTTAATCAGATAGTCCGAAGTAAAGAAAGGGAAACTTTGTCCAGCTATCTGGAAGCAAAGGGCTGTTGCTTCCTTCAATGGGCGGGGGGGGGGGGGAAAAGAGAAATGGTGGACAGAAAGACTTTGGAAGTAAGGTGTTTGTTTGGTTTGGTTTGGTTTGGTTTTTTTTCTATAGTAATTAAAATGTGCATTTTAGATAAGGCTGGTCTTTTGAAGAATTTATTTAAAAAAACATATGTCTGAAGATCCAAGCATTTAAGGCTAAAGATGATTGTGCATCTAAAAATCTATGCAAGGATTTTTTAGAGATGTCATTTTATAATCTTCACCAACTCTCTAATGAAATATTTTTAAAGCAAATTTTAAACTAAGACTGATGTGTTCTGAGTAAAAATTTTATTAAAGTGAATGTTTAAAATGAAATATACACGAGTTAAGAGGCAAGGTACTGTACATCTGGGGTCAGGCTTGGGTTATGGGGGGTTACAGGTTTTGTTTGCAAGGATGTAAAGATACATACATATCGCATAACCTGCATAGACCCAGAATGGGGTGCAAGGGTTTTTAAAGTGTCCGTGGATAAGTGGGCTCGGGTACGCCACCCACGGACTGAATAAGGAGTCGAAGTCAGTATCGGTGTAGCGGATAAGTACATGGGTGGGGTACCCTTGGTCTGTCAGGGAAGGAAGTGGGTTATTTCCCTGGTCGGCAGTCTCGGTTACTCAGTGTGGTATTGACGGTGTCCTGTGATGTGTTCCGTATAAATGTCTCTGGACCACCTGATGGTGTCAGACACCATGAGCTGTCTCATGAGCCGGGCGTAGCGTCGACCAACTCCGCACACTCTCAGAACCGGCTCGTTGTGGGGGTCCCAGGAGCCCAGGGCTCCCACGATCAGGGCGTGTATCTGGACCTCGTAGCCCTGGGCTCTCAGGGTCTCGGCAAGCGGGGTGTACTTCACAACTGTTTTTGTCACAGTACATTCAGAAACTGACAGGAGATACCTGGGGGTTGGCAAATGCCTGTTAAATGTCTTCATTACGCCTTGAATGGCTCTTTAACAGTTTCAGGGTTGTGCTAATGGGTCTGGCAGGCTGGAGACTTTCTCTTTTAACTACTAGATCCCCTTCCCAGGAAGACTCAGAGCCTGCAGGAAGGGTCAGAACAGGGATAGGAAAACCAGTAGGATGGACACTAAGACCCAGTGCCCTACACAGCTGCCTATGCCTGAGGATGGCCCTCGGCGCCCCCAACCACTTGCCACCCTAGGCAGCTGCCTAGTTCGCCTAGCGGTTGCACCAGCCCTGGCCCAGGGACCTGGCACCAGCGCTTGCTGCACTGGTGCCTGGAGCCGCCCCTGGCACTGTGTCAGAGAAGTCTCAGGCTGACAGCTGCTCCTGGGCGGCTCCCACTCGGGGGCTGAGGCATGTAGGCCCGAATCTCCTCCCATCGCCTTGGCAGCCCAGCGCTTCAGTTGTTACTTGCCTCAGAATCCGCTGGTGGCTGAAGTTAGTCTAAATTCACCTCTGGGGAGCAGCAGTGTTCCACCCAGAATGCAGCTGGTGTGGAGTCACAGTATACTGACCTGGCTGTCTGTGCCCCCTGGGCGTCTCCGCTCTCACTGACTGAGGCAGGACGAAAGGGGTGGGGGTCTAATGGGCAGGACGCCGGACTGGGCCAATTCCCAGTTCAGCCCAGTGGGACCTTGGGCAAGTTCCTAACTCTATCCTGTGGCTCCCCGGCTGTAGAATGGGGACCCTTCCCCATTCAGGCTCCATTAATGACAGTGAGGTGCTCAGACAGGAAATGATGAGGGCCATATAAGACAGATCAGGTGACCATTTTTTTTAATGCCAATTCACACAGTCTTTCTCTCTTCTCTCCCCTCTCCCCCCCACCTTCCCAAGGCTTTGGCATCACCAGCCGATTTTGGGACCGTCCATTTAAAACACTAATCCCAGAGGAAACCTTTGAGAAAGAGGATTAACATCCGTGGCTCCCCTGCTTGGCATCTGGCTCCCGTGTCCCTGGTGCGTCACGCTGCCACCTCCCTTTCCACCAGCTGCAGGACGTTGAGGGGGGCGTCCACCTTTGCAGAACTGAATGACTGGGGGTTAAAGCCCCTTGACCACAGAGGGAGAACTCTGCTTTGTGTTGCTGGCTTTTGTCACTCTGACCTCACGGCGCTCTGCCTGGCTCCTGGGAGGCGGCGTCGCCTATGAGTTAAAGGCAGGTATTTCTCCCGAGAGGGATCTGCACAGCATTCTCTAATGATGCTTTAAAGGTTGTCATGCCACTCAGCGTGGAGCAGTAACTTTGCGCGTTTGCAGCGAGTCCGCCAGGAGACGAGGTGGCTGCTATGTAAATGCTCTGGGTTTCTTTGCTCTGAGCTCATCAGCAAGGAGGGAGGGAGGAGTGGGGACAAGAACTAATGGCGAAGCCATGAGCTGCATCTAAACCATCCTTGCAACCTGCGTTGTAAACACCAGAGCAGACTGCAGCCAGCTCCAGCAGGGAGCTGCAGCTCAGGGAGACTTCAGATCCCATGATGCACTAAATTCTGCATCAGACTGTCCTGGCCCAGTGCTGAACTAGTTGCTCTGGTCAAGAGGAAGCATTGCATGCTGGGACCTGTATTCTCTATGGGCGGCATCTCCCCATTAAAGGTGGGAAAGGGCTGTCTGGGCCTTAGGGGAAGACTTGGCAGGCAGCCACACGCAGCCCAGGTGTTGGCGCTGGAGTGAGGGGATGGATGCTTCAGCTCTCCAAATGCCAGGGGCTGGCCCCACCCCCAAGTGCTTGTTAATTCCATGGCAGTACACTGAGGAGGAGGGGCTGCTGCTCTGTTGGACGCTGGCTTCACGTCCTGCTTGGCAATCAGGACCCTGTGGGAGGTGAGGACCCTGTGCTGCCATTTGTCCCCCAGTGCATTAGCCGTGCAGTCAGAATCCTGCCCACCCAGCACGCACACGCCGTTGGGTACAAAGCTTTTGGCTTTGGTGCCACATGGCAAAATCGTGCCTGCAACTCCGTCCCCCCTTGGAACCAGCCTGTCCATCATGGCCCCTGCTCTGTGTGCTGGAGAAGGTGCATGGGCTGCAGCACCAAAACCCAGCAGATGGCAACCCCTTCCTGGGGGGTTGCCTGCCCTTCGGAGGGCAGAGTATCCCAGCTCGCTGCATTCAGTCTGATGCATCTCCTGCTTTGGTGTCTGAGCGGAGAGGAGGCTGTGGCTGAAGGGAGCTCTCTGGGCTCGGCGGGCAGAGGGAGAGGAATTGCAGCAATGATACTCCGGCTTCTGCCCCTGCTCAGGCCCCTTCCCTCTGTCTAATGGGTTTGTTAGGGGTGGGGGTAGGATGTCTGTTCTCCCTGTCCCAACTCAAATTCTTGTAACAGCCAAAGCGAAGGACACTGCCTGTCCAGGCCAGACCCACTGGAAGCTAGGAGTCCCTGAGCCCAGGGGAGGAGGAGGGTGCTGCAGTGAATGGCCGCCTTAGGGCCTGCTGGGAGCAGAACCCCCTCCTTTCCCGTCTGATCTCCCCAGTTGTGGGGCCATGGGCTTTCCTCTGGGGCTCCAGAATGGCCGTGTCCTTCCTGGCTAGGTGGGGTATTTTGAATATGGATGCCGGTGACTCCAGGAGCCACTGAGGGCCCCTCTGAGCCAGGTTGAGCTCTTGGGCCATGGCACGGCCTGCGGAGCCAGAACTGCCCTTCCAGCTCTGTCGGGGATGGGCAACATCCACTGTCTCCTGCCTCCATTGGCCCTGCCCATTCTGCCCGGCATGTGGCACTGGTGGCTGAGTGCAGACACAGAGAGCGCAACCCATGGGTGGGGCACTGGGACTCCCGGATGGGCGCTCTGTGCTGTGGCACACCTCTGGGCCTGTTGGCTCCCTCGTAGAAGAGGAAAACGGTGCTGCTGTCTTTAATTTTCCTCTCCTCTTTCCCCTTGGCTCTCAGTTCCATGCCTTTACCTGCCCCCTCAGGTAAGGTGGGAGGAGAGGGATGAGGGAAATGAGAAGGGGCTTGTTTGGCTCAGTCATCTGGCCACAAAGCAAGTGATGGAGCAGCAGCCTTTGCCAGGGCTCTCCTGGGTCCTCCTACCCAAAGACCCTTGCTTTGCGACTGCTGCTCAGAATAGTTCCCTGTGCTGCCGACAGGTTCAGAAGCACCTGGCTCACACCCTGCTCCTTGTGGGACCCAGGTGTTACAGTAGCAGAGGTGCCATCTGCTTTCTCTGTGCGTGCCACTCCTGCCCAGTCCCATCCTGGAGAGAGACGCCAGCTGGGCAAGTGCTCAGAGTTCCAGGAGAAGTCTCGCTCCCCTTAGAACTAGCTTAACATCTGGTGCTGCTATGCCCTAGGTTTGGGGCCAGTGGGGTAGGGGGCTCTGAGAACTCTGCCCTTCTCAGGGTGGGCCAGATTGTCCACAGATGACTTGCCAAGGTAGGGAATTCTTGGATCCCCAGTCTTTCCTTCCCCTTCCGAGTGGTGGGCCACTGATAGACGGGTGGAATCTGCTGCACAGCAGGCCCTGATAGATGAAGTCGCAAACGTGCCCCCACCCCACGCTTCCTGCCCTCCCCTTCCTGGGGCTGCTGCAGGCATTCCCACTCTTTCTGCTCCTCCTCGGCTGGCCGTGTTCTCTAGCTCTCTCTCTCTCTGCCTTGCCAGCCCAGCAGTCTCCTGCGGTCCCCTTGCCATGTGTCTCCTTCCCAAATTCAGCACCTTGCTCCACAGCTCGGGGAAAGAGCATCCAAAGTGTAGCTAGCTGCCTCCAAAGTGTCCCCACCCCCACGAGACAGCACTGACTGCTCCCTTGAGGAGACAGTGTTCATATGGGGTCCAGTCCCCCCCTCCCCTCCCAAACGATGGGAGGAATGTGGGCCGTTCTTGTTAAGCATCGTGCAGTGTTCATGACATTGATGTTAAATAAGCTCCTAGAGTCTGGAAGCTGCTGCTAACATGCTTGCCACAAACCTTCAGCTGACTAACCCCTGGATATATGACAGCTCCTGTATTGCAAACTAGGCCGTGCCCTGGTACTACCTTCCCCACCCCAAGATCTGAGGCATGTAGCACTTGTAACATTGACCAGATCACTTCAGAGGGAGCTTTTTTCAAGTCACCCCCCCTAAGCTGGGAGCTGGGGGGGGAGGGGGAGATGTTGCTTGGGGAGCCCAGCTGAGCCAGGGGTAAGGGTCTTGCAGTTTTGTGTCTTGCCTTCTTCTAACCCAGTGTACAATATCTTTTTTTGCCAGATTTTTCCTGTTAATGTATTTTGTAGACATTGGCTACTTGAAACTTAAACTCCAATAAACATAATTGCTAAGAGGCCTCTTATTTTTGATGATCCTATGATTTGTTTTTCCCTAATGTCTACTGCTGACATTTAAAGGTTTGAAATAAAGTTATCCATAAAACTGTAGACGTGACATAATTGTAAATAAACTGTATATTTTGAAAAAAAATGTTTAAACAGTGTGTGGATGTTACTTCTTGGGATGCTCTCGGCCCGGAGTGGGGGCAACTAGACTGGTTTACCTTAACAAGAGACCACACCCAAGCCTGAAGCCCCATGATGTCCCATCTACCTGTGGTTCCTAGGTCCCAGTGCTGGCACATGGTTTCAGATGCCTCCAGTCAGGCAGTTCTAGAAGGAATTTCCCTGGAATCCTTCCCTGCTTCACCATCTTCCATCTCCGCCCCTGAGACAAGGCCGAGCGCTCAGCCATGGCTTTGCCAGAGCAGCAGCTCTTAGCAAAGCTGGGGGAACTGACTGTCCTGCAGACTTCTGGGCATCTCCATTGGCCATGAATTGGTGGGAGGACGTAGCTTTTCCCTGGCCTTGTGCCAATCACTGGGGGAGGGGGACAGCTGCACTGGAGCTGAACTTTCAGACTGCATAGACATACCCATGCTAGCGCTAAGAATGAAGGGTTGCGGTGCAGCGTGAGCACCAGGAGGGTGAACCGCCCCGAGTACGATCCTGTCTGAAACCCTGGCTCCATCTGTGGGGAATCTCACCCCATGGAATTGCTGACCACAGGCCAGCAAACGGGCTGGCAGGTGCTACCTGCATTGCAGCGTGGTGGTGGATTTGGGGTTGGGGTTGGAGTGGGAGCTTGAAGGGGGAATTACTGGTTCAGCCTCTAGCGTTCAGCACAGCTGGTGGTGGCTATAATGTCTCATAATAGCCACCAGAGGCAGCCCACAGTGGTTAACAGGATGGCCCAAGGGCAAGGGAGTGCTGCTGTCTAACTAGGGCAGAGGGATGAAATGGAAGCAAACCCATCCCCATGATGAGGCGTGTGGGGTAACAGCCCATGGCCCCTCGCTCGTGCAATGAGTTCAGCAGCTCACCTGCTCAGAGCTCACCCCTCTCCTTCCTGCACACCTGTGCAGTGTGTCTGTGCCAGGGCTGGCTCCAGGCACCAGCTTAACAAGCAGGTGGTTGGGGCAGTGTGACGAACTGGGACTGTTGTTGCTGTGGTCTGTGAATGCTGACGGGAGTGTGGCTAGGATAGTCTGCATTGGGGGATGGGAGACTGACCGGAGAATACCTGAGCATGTAACATGAGAACCCAGGAAGGGGTTGGAGGCCAGGTGACACCTTTGCCCGGGAAACTGAACAAAAGCTGTGGGAGGGGTCGCTGAAGGCAGAGTTTCAGAAGTTGCCTGGTGGAATGGCTGGGAGGCAGACGGGGCTCTGACCTCCCAAAGGACTGGGATGCCCTGAGACCCCAAGATGGACCCAACTGACGGGGGTCCTGTTTTCTGTGCCTGCGGGACCTGTCTTGGACTGTGTTCCTGTCATCCAAATAAACCTTCTGCTTTACTGGCTGGCTGAGAGTCATGGTGAATCGCAGGAAGCTGGGGGTGCAGGGCCCTGAGTCCCCCACACTCCGTGACAGGCGGCCAAGGGAGAGGGGCAGCACCTGTGGCAATTCGGGGGCGGCAGGTCCCTCATTCCCTCGAGGAGCGAAGGACCTGCCGCTGAACCGCCGCCAATGGCGATTGTGGCTTTTTTTTTTTTTCTTTTTTTTTTTTTTTTTGCTTGGGGCGGCAGAAATGCTGGAGCCGGCCCTGGCCTGCGCCCCCGTGAGGGCTGAGCTGAAGCAGCTGGCATGGCAGAATGTCTTCCTGAATGAGGACCAGGCTGCCAGGTGCACCATGAGCTCAGCCGCCTCCTGCTGTTGCAGCGGCTGCAGCTTTTTTCTCACCTTGGACCCAGGGCTCTTGTGTGCTGGAGATAGGGGTAGCTGTGGATTCTCCATCCCGTGGGGCCTTCGCAGCAAGGCCTTGCTAAAGGGTACACTCTTTGATCCCAGGTGACTGGGCTGGATGCAGTAATTACTGCGTGAGTGAGGGAGAGATGCTGCAAGATGGACCTGCCCTTCTGACCTGGAAATCTACCAACCCAAGCAGCAGAAGGTGGGGATAGTGGCACAACAGTGGGGGGGGGGGGGCGCATCTCCTATTATTTAAAGAGTCTGGAAAACTAGTGAGAGGGGAAGAGCGAGAAGGGGCAGGAAAAGCCATGGCAAGGTTCTGTTTTGTTTTATTCACACTTGGTACCATCCAGGGGCCAGACATGCGCTGAGCAGTAGGAATCTAACAGAAAGGGGAGTTGGTAGCTCTGGAGTGCAGCAACCGTGCCACGGCTCAGCGCCGGCGTGGAGTCAATAGGTCAGTGCCAGAGCCAGCACTAGAACCCAGAGGTCCTGATGGCCCATCTCTCCTTCTCTAGCCATTAGACAGCATTGCACTCACAGGTCCCAGTCTCAACCACTAGCTCATTCTCCTGGGTCGGTGCTGAGTGTTAACTTAGACACGAGTGTGCCTCTAAACCCTCGCAGGAGAGGTATTTACATCACACGCTAAAGGGATAAATCCTAGAACCAGGGCAAGCCGCATTGATTCTGTAACGGGGCCACAGGGCTGACCTGTTTTGACATGGAAAGCCAGAGGGCGCTGGGAGAGTGGGGAAAAACCATCATCAAGCTCACCCGTTAATGGCAATACATACTGACAGACCTGCTGCCACATAGGGCAGAGGGACCCAAAGGCTGGTCCCTCTCGGAGTCCCCATGCAGTTCAGGGGTTAGCAGTGGCACTTGGTCCCTGCTCAGTCTCTCACCACGGCAGGCTACAGTGACTGAGCAGAACTTCCCCAGGGTTTAGCCCTGCAAGTTTCTGCTCTGCCCCACCCACCCCTGGGCCGGGTGCTCCCTGGTGCCCACACTTTGCCCCATCCCAGGCCCAGCTCCCCTTGCCTCCCATGTGCTGCCCCACCCAGGGTCGAAGCCCCTCACCTCCCATGCGCCACCCCTGCATTAGACCCCGTGACTCCTACCTGCCTCATTCTGCCCCCCCCCCTTGGGCCTAGGCACCTCTCTGATGGCCTACCTTGGTCCCAGCACCCACATTCTGCCCTTCCCTTGAGCTTTGGACCCTCTCGTCACAAGCCCAGCATCCCCAGCTTGCCCCACCCCATTTCCTTCAATATGTTTAATGCCGTTTGGTTTTTAGTAAGGGTTTCCTTTCACTTCCTGCCCAAGAGGGAACCTCCTCCCCAGCGCTGGCTGGTGGGTGGGTGACCCCAATTCCCACAGTGCCCCCAGCAGCAGGTGCCTCAGATAAGGTGACCAAGTATCCAGTTTTGGACCAGAACACCCAGTCAAAAAGGGATCCTGGTGGTTCCGGTCAGCACCGCTGCTTGGCTGGGTCCCGAGGCCAATGGGAGCTGTGGGGGTGGCGCTTGCGGACAGGGCAGCATGCAGAGCTGCCTGGCCGCGCCTCCACCTAGGAGCTGGCAGGGAGGACAAACCACTGCTTCCAGGAGCTACCAGAGATAAGCACAGCCCGGAGCCTGCACCCCGACCCCTTCCCGGGCCCCAGCCTTGATCCCCCTCCCACCCTCTGAACCTCTTGATCCCAGTCCAAAGCACCCTCTTGCACCCCAAACCCCTCATTCCCAGTGCCCACATCCTCAGATGGAGCCTTCACACTCCCCCCCGCCACAGCCCTAATCCCCCTTCTGCCCGCTGAACCCCTCAATCTCAGCCCAAAGCAGCCTCCTGCACCTCAAACTCCTCATCGCCTGCCCCAGCCCTGATCCTGATCCCTCAGCCCCAGCTCAGAGCTCCCCTCCTGCACCCCAAATCCCTCATCTCTTACCCCACATCAGAGCCCATGCCCCCAGCCAGACCCCTCACACGCACCCCTGCCCCAACCCAGAGCCCTCTCCCATATTCCGAACGTCTCAGCCCGAGCCTGGAGACCCCTCCTGCACCCAAATCACCAATCCCCAGCCCCCTGAACTCCCCATTTCTCGCCCCACTCCAGATCCCTCACCCCCTCCAACACCCCAGCCCCCTGAGCCAGCCGGGTGAAAATGAGCGAGTGAGAGAGGGAGGGGAGTATGGAGTGAGCAGGGGCGGGGCCTCTGAGAAGGGGCATGGCATGGCAGTCTCGGAGGAGGGCAGGGCAAGGGTGTTTGGTTTTTTGCGAGTAGAAAGTTGGCAGCCCTAGCCTCAGAACAGGGCAGCTGTGCGCACTCAACCTCCCCCCTGCCCCCGCCCCCCGGGGCTTCCACTGGCCTGTTTGGAGCCTCAGCTACTCCTGGGGGGACCCCCACTCTCATAGCCCCACCAGTGCCACCCCCATGTGCAGGGCTGCCTGGGGCTGGGGGCAAGTGGGGCAATTTACCCTGGGCCCCACAGGGGCCCCCATGAGAGTTTTCGGCAGGTCTTCAGCAGCAGGTCCTTCAGTGCCGCCAAACACACCCGGAGCGAGTGAAGGACCCGCTGCCAAAGACCCGGAGCTTCTTCTGCTCTGGGTATTCAGCGTCAGGGGGTCCTTCCACTCCGGGTCTTTGCCGGCAGCAGTTCGGCGGTGGGTCCTTCACTCGCTCTGGGACCCGCCGTTGAAGTGCCCCAAAGACACAGAGCGGAAGGACTCCCGCCGCCGAAGACCCCAGCCCCCCTGAATCCTCTGGATGGCCCTGCCCACGCAGCTGGGATCATGTTCTCCATGGGTAGCCCCATGCCCTGGAACACTCACCAGCAGAGTAACGACTGCAGTGGTTAGCCCAAGTGAAGATGCCCCAGGCCTGGTGCCTCAGGGAGCCAGAGCCCAGGGCAGGCAGCACCATCTGGGCAGGGCATAGAGGATGGCAGGGGGGATCAGGGTTGGGGACTGGCAGTGGAGCAGGCCCCTGCAGCATAGCCCCGCCAAGCAGCAAACCAGAGGCTTATGGGAGGCGAGTAGCAGCTGACAGGATGGTGTGGTTGGAGACGCGTGCTCGGCCCCCCGGCCCCACTCATACTGGGGAACTCCCTCTGCGAAGTACGCTGCTCCCTGTGGGCTGGCCCTGGCTCTTTGCTCCATTCACAACTCGGGTATCTTGGTCACCAGCTAACAGCCGGCCTTGCTGCGGGGATGCAGGGTCACCCTGCTACATGCGTGCCCCTCAGCCTACCCCTCCTGCCCTGTGTGGCTGTGGACAAGGATGAGGGAGCTGTAGGGACAGTAAAAACCATCTGCCTCCCGATGGCAAAGGCTGGATGAGCTAAGCCAGGGGCCCCAGCCCCAGCTATACCATCAGGTTTGGGCAGCACAGCTGGGAGCTCTGGACTAGCCATGTGGTGCTGGGGCCTGCGCTGTATCCTGCCCAGTGCAGCTGTGCACCTTGGCCCTCCCCTCAGAGCCGCCTGAATGTCTCTAGGACCGAACACAGATAACAATGGCCCAGCAGCTGCTGACCAGCAACTGAAAGATGGGCCAATCCCATTACTCTGCCATGGCCCCAGGAGACCGTGGCCCACCAGCATGTGGCCAAGGATGGCCCAGAGCCAGGCCACGGCCACGTTAGCCTGCAGCAGTGGGAAGGTGTTTTGAGTGACTGGGTGATTTGCAGCTCATCCATTCCTGTCAACCAGGCTCTCTGCCCCGCAAAGCCCAGCCTCTCACCGACACAGCCCCAACCCTGTTGGTGCCTCACAGCCTCCCTCCCGTCACGGCTCCATGGGCACCTCCCACGGACAACAGCCACCATAGCCGCATGAGCCTCCCGTCACTGCGGGGCATAGGGACCAGCATGGAGACTCGGGTCAAGAGCCCAATGCCCTGGCTCAGAGGTGCATGCTGGCTCTCACCATCCCCTAGGTGCTGACTGGCTCTTGGTCTGTAGTCACCGTATTTATTTATGGGTGTTAATGAGGGTGTTCACCCCCTCCCAGTGTAGCATAGCCCCTCACAAAGAGCCACCAGTTCATCTCACAACAGCCCTGGCAGGGTGTAATGATGCTGGTTCTGGTGGGACCCAATTGAGAGTGCCAATTCAGGACAAATTGCTTAAAGCAGGGCAGTTACAGGCCGAGGCTGGGGTTTCTTTGCACACCAAGGCAAACCAAACCAGCCAAACAGAGAAAACTTTGGTTTTACCACATGTCACACAAGCAATTCCCTTAGACATTCCAGTTTCCCAGGATCACCACCAGTGCCACTTGTTATGGGGACAAATGGTTATGAAAACCCCAGTAAAAGAAAAAAATGGTTCTCTCGAGCCCAAAGGACCAAGCCCCAGACCCAGGTCAATATACAAATCAGATCTTGCCCACAAATCATGCTGTTGCCAATCCTTTAGAATTTAGATTCTAAAGGTTTATTCATAAAAGGAAAAAGATACACATGAGAACTAGAACTGGTTAAATGGAATCAATGACATCCAGTAATGGCAAAGTTCTAAGCTGCAGGTTCAAGTCTCTGGAGCACATCCCCAGCTGGGATGGGTCCTCAGTCCTTTGTGTAGAGCTTCCATTTGTAGCACAGTCCCTCCAGGGGTCAGAAGCAGGATTGAAGACAAGATGGAGGAGCTGCAGCAGCTTTTTATAGTTTCTTGCCATGCAGCCCGTGCTTTCTTGTCCCAAAGATGAGCTGTCCATCACATGGGATGGAAAAACTTCAGAGTTCTGTCCAGAGGCAGGTCCCTGCCTTGCTGAGTCACAAGGTGTGTCTGCCTTCTCTCAATGGGTCCATTGTATAGCTGATGGTCCTTAATAGGCCATCAAGCAGACTAGGCAGAGCTGACACCAGCTTGTCTGGGGTGTCACCCAGCAGCATAGCATAAGTTTCAAATACAAACAGCATAGAGCCAATATTCATAATTTCAACTACAAAAATGATACACATAGCATAATTATAACCAGCCAATCATAACCTGGCCATAGATACCTCACACGACAACCTTTGTACAATATTTGCTGCAAATATATCACAGTGGTTGCAACAGTGATCTATACGGTTACAGCTTCTGTCAATAACATCACATGGGGGTAAATATTAGCCCTGTTTTGCAGCTGGGGAAACTGAGGCATGGAGTGGCTAAGAGTTTGCAGCTGTGCTGAGCACACAGAACTGCACCTGAAGTCAGCAGGGAGTGGAGCTGCTCAGTTTAACGACACCCCTGCAGGGACTAAACCTGGCTCTAAAAGCACAAGGCTCTAAAGTCAGATCTATCAACTTTGCTTCAGTAACAGACTCACAAACGTCATTACATGGGTCAATCGGAGGGGGACAAAGAACCACAGTGGGGGCTGATGTGGGTTAGACCATACTCAGCGTCTCTTGTTATTTATAGGTAGGTGGGCTCAGGTCTGTAGTGGGCGGAACTCTAGCTCCACCCCACTACTTCCTGGTATAAATTGGATTTGCAACATGTCCCTACCCACAGCCACCACCAGGTGCAGACTGAGCTGCCTCCAGGCTTGCTGGACCAATGGGTTTGCCCCATCTGAGGAGAGCAACGCACGTGACTTTAGAATTAAGCTTTGTCCTAGTCCAACCATCTGATGTGCTAGGATGGTGAGGCTTTGGGCCCCTCTAGCAGCAGGGGGTAAATGAGGCAGGGGATTTCAGGAAGAGAAAGGCGCATCTCATGGTTAAAGCAGGTGAATGCTGACCTGGAGAGCTAGATTATATTCCTCTCTCTGCCACAGAGTTCCTATGGGATGCTGGGTAGGTCACTTAAACCCAACTTTTCACAGGTGTCCATGGATTTAATCGTGTGTTCCGCATTTTCTGGGTGCCCGACTTGAGACTGTGACAGAGTGCATGAACTGTCACATGGGTGGGAAAGAAAGGAAAAAAAACAGAGCAGCTGTAGGCAGTGGAACCCCAGCAGATGAGAACTAGGGTGTGGTCCAGCTGGTGCTCATCAACCACCACACCCCACAGAGGTGAGTGAGAGGAGTATATAACACGGTAAAGCAGTGCTCAGGGGGGATATGAAAAATAACCATTAGGTTGGGGAAAAAACATTCAAAATGTTGAACCAAGCATAAACCAATGTAGAGATCTGCCTGAGTCAGCAGACCTGAAACAATAGCTCTGAGAGAGGTCAACTGCCCCCTATCTCCATGAGATGTTGACTCTGAAGTTTAATGAAGACCATATAATCATTAATTATTTCCTTGTTGGTCAGACACATAGACATTAATCATTAACTATCTACTAGGAGTGACGTCATAGCAACTGAAGTGGGTAGGACCTGGCAACGTCAGTACTTCCCTCCCCTCCCCATCATCACACTAGGATAAAGCAGCACATTTTCACAGCACAAGTAAATGTTGTTGGTCTGCCGCACAATAGTGAATAATTAAAAATGTCAGCTGTAAAGCAGCAGCAGCAAGTGGCTCAAAGCAAATCGTCCCAGTGGGAGGGCACAGCTTTGGCTATGACTTGAGGGGAAAAGGAAGTAAGCAGAGTGAAGCTGAATTCACCCTGTGACTTACAAATAACTTAGGCCAGTATTCTTCTTAGTAGCATTACAGCAGCACCTAGAGGCCTGAACTGAGATTGTTAGGCACAAATACGAAGTCAGAGGACTGCCCTCAATTGACTCCCCATCTAGAACAGGGGTTCTCAAACTGGGGGTCATGACCCCTCAGGGGGTTGCGAGGTTATTACACAGGAGGGTTGTGAGTCACGGGCAGCACCAGACTCTTCCTAGTGAGGGAGCTGAAGTGGAACCAGTGGTGTGCAAACTGGAAGGTGTGCCAGAGGTTCTCTGGGGGGTGGGGAGAGGGCAGGATATGAAGAAACTTTGTCAATATCACTTTTCACAGCAGACTTAGCATCCCATTGCTACTCTTACTTCTGCGCTGCTGCTGGCGGCGGCACTGCTGCCAGAGCTGCGAGGCTCTGAATGCAATTCTGCGCTGGCTACTGGCAGGGTGGAAAGGCGTGGCCAATACAAAAGTTTGAGAACCACTGATCTAGACAGACAAGACATGCATAAAAAAAAGGGCAGGAACAGAGGGGAGGAAGGGACGTGCTCAGGGTCACACAGCTAGCCTGAAATAAAACATAGGTTGCCTGTCTCCCAATCCAGTGCCATATCCACTGTGACTGGGCCATAACATCTCACTGAGATGCAGGACGTTATCTTAAATATGTATAGACCCAGTTAATTCCATCAAATGCTGCCTTATCATGGATTTCTGCTAGCACTGGACAGTCAGCTAGGCTGTCATTGTGAAAGCAGAGAGAGATCTTTAGCCTCCTTTTCATAGCACCAGAGCCTTGTCGGCCCACAATAAATCCTGCTGATCCCAGGAGATCAAAATTGCTACAAGCAATTCTGATGAATGATCCTTTATATCACAAAAAGAGCAACACAAGCCACATGGGGGAAAGGCTTTAGTGAGCTAATAAGCCAAGATTCAGGTAGTTCAGTTTTTTTTCCAGTAGTACATGCTCAGCAGAGGTGTAAATCTTACTCTTGGGGGAATTCTGCAACAAAAAATCAAAAATTCTGCACACCATATTTTAAAATTCTGTATATTTTATTTGTCAAAATAATGCAAAATAATCACTCTGTTTTAAATTATTTTAGTAATTTTATTTAAACTATAATACAGTGGATGTAGAATAGGAGTGGGGAGCATTCGAGGAAATCCCCCACCCCCCTTGCCTAATAGTAATGTAGCTAGGTTTGACCCTTTATTTCTAGTTATTAGTCAACAAATATATGCAGCCATATGCTCAGTGTTACATCATAGGCGACCAAAGAGCAAATGAGGGCTGGAGACTCTAACTAACAATTTATATTGGCTACTGACCATCTCCAGAAAGGTCAGTAGCAAACAGTTCATGGAGTTCATTTTGATAGGAAATTTTTTCAGTACAAAAATTTAGACCAGTTCTAATCACGAAAACACTGTAAGCATTTATAAGGCTATACTGTCCTTAATACCCCTCTGGCAATTTGAAGGAGCCTTAAAACTTTCACAAAGACAATGGGAACAATTCACTAAGCAGTCAGACTGCTACATTCTGTCATCTTTGAGACTAACAGAAGTATTGGGAGCATAAGCTTTCGTGGTTAAGAACCTCACTTCTTCAGATGCAAGTATCAGAGGGGTAGCCGTGTTAGTCTGAATCTGTAAAAAGCAACAGAGGGTCCTGTGGCACCTTTGAGACTAACAGAAGTACTGGGAGCATAAGCTTTCGTGGGTAAGAACCTCACTTCTTCATCATCATCATCATATCTGACGTGTGTGTCTGGACGGAGGCCTGAGGCTGGGTACTTTAAGGGAACTGCATTGTTTGGACTTCTGAGTAACCAGTGAGGTATTATAAAAGCTGTTCTGTGCTGGCTTGGTAAACTAAGCATTGGAATATCCACCAGCTTCTGGGGTTTGTCTGCCCCGTTTTGTTTGCAGTTCACCCTGATTGGGTGACCTCAGCTGGCTCCCACGGGCAGCACCGTCACAGTGTTTTAGAAATTAAAATTTTTAAAGAACCATAGAATTGTAGGACTGGAAGGGATCTTGAGAGATCTCTAGTCCAGTCACCTGCACTCCTGGCAGGACTAAGTATTATCTAGACCATCCCTGACAGGTGTTTGTCTAACCTGCTCTTAATAATCTCCAGGGATGTCAGGATTCCTTCCCCACTCTGAACTCTAGGGTACAGACGTGAGGACCTGCATGAAGACCCCCTAAGCTTATTTTTTTCCAGCTGTCATAACTATAAAGGGAAGGGTAACAGCTGTCCTGTGTACAGTACTATAAAATCCTTCCTGACCAGAGACTCCAAAATCCTTTTCCCTGTAAAGGGTTAAGAAGCTCAGGTAACCTGGCTGGCATCTGACCCAAAGGACCAATAAGGGGACAAGATACTTTCAAATCTTGCGGGGGGGGAAGGCTTGTGTTTGTGCTCTTTGTTTGGGAGTTCGTTCGCTCTTGGGACTGAGAGGGACCAGACATCAATCCAGGTTCTCCACATCTTTCTAAACAAGTCTTTCATATTTCAAACTTGTAAGTAAACAGCCAGGCAAGGCGTGTTAGTTTTACTTTGTTTTCTCAACTTGTAAATGTACCTTTTACTAGAGTGTTTATCTCTGTTTGCTGTACTTTGAACCTGAGGCTAGAGGGGGGTCCTCTGAGCTCTTTAAGTTTGATTACCCTGTAAAGTTATTTTCCATACTGATTTTACAGAGATGATTTTTACCTTTTTTCTTTAATTAAAAGTCTTCTTTTTAAGAACCTGATTGATTTTTTCCTTGTTTTTAGATCCAAGGGGGTTGGATCTGTATTCACCAGGAGTTGGTGGAAGGAAGGAGTGGGGATGGTTAATTTCTCCTTGTTTTAAGATCCAAGGGGTTTGGATCTGTATTCACCAGGGAATTGGTGAAGAGTTTCTCAAGGCTTCCCAGGGAAGGGAATCCATTTGGGAATGGTGGCAGCGGACCAGAGCTAAGCTGGTAGTTAAGCTTAGAAGTTTTCATGCAGGCCCCCACATTTGTACCCTAAAGTTCAGAGTGGGGAAGCAGCCTTGACACCAGCTTAGGTTAAAAACTTCCCAAGGCACAATTTCCCTCTTATGTCTTAGATTAAGTAACACTGCTACCACCAAGCGATTTAAACAAACATTTAGGGAGAGCCACTTGGAGCTCTACCTTCCCCAAATAATCCCCCAAATCCCTACACCCCTCTTCCTGGGAAGGCTTGAGAATATATCCTCACCAATTAGTCCTGGTGAATACAGACCCAAACCCTTGGATCTTAAAACAATGAAAAATTAATCAGGTTCTTAAAGAAGAATTTTAATTAAAGAAAAAGAGTGAAAGAATTTAGAACATAAAAGATCTCTCCTCTAGGCAAACTTTAAAGTTACGACTCAGGAACAGCCTCCCTCTTCTTGCAAAGGAAATCACAAACAATAAAAGTAACCTAACGCATTTCTTCTGTTATTACTTACTAATTCAAGGGAGTTAGATGGCTACCTCCTGGATCTTCTCCGGCAAAAGCACACACACACAACAACAACAAAGACTTTCCCCCCCTCCCAGATCTGAAAGTATCTTGTCCCCTTATTGGTCCCTCTGGTCAGGTGTCAGCTAGGTTATGTGAGCTTCTTAACCCTTTACAGGTAAAAGAGGAATTAACCCTTAACTGTATATTTATGACAGATGGAGATTCCAGAACCTCCCTAGGCAACCTAGAATCCATTCCAAAAGATAGTAGGCAATCCAGTTATACACCCACATTGGTTAGTGTCTTGTGCTTGGACAGATAGAAGAAACAGATGGTTGGTGTCCGCTTCTCAATTCTTTGGCTTGTTGGGCTGGGCAGTGACAAGCCATGTAGAGTCCATTGATCACGTGAAGAGGGACATCTCTTTTGTCTTTTTGAGGGAGACAGCTGGAACTTTTATGGAAATACTCTGAAATTCTCTCCCTCTGAAATGTCTTCCCCCCCGATAGACTTTCCCATGCCATTCTGCAATGCATTCAGCTGGCACCCCTGCAATGGGGGGCTAGCAAGCATAGGGGCTAGGGCAGCTTCAGGACCCCAGTGGCAGCTGGGTTCTCTGTGCCTTTGTCACCCTCGGCCAAGATCACCACTATATGTGACAATTCAGTATTCACTGCAGTTGCCCTATACTCAGCTTCTGAAGGTTCCATGCAAGAGAACCCCTCCCGCCCCCCCGGTAGACGAGGCCATATTGCTATGGCTTGAGCTGGGAGCGGTGCTGTATCAAAGCACCCCAAACTAAAGTGACCGTGAGCCTAGCCTAGTAAAAGCTGTCTATAGGATTCATGCAAGGTCCTTTGAGACCTGACTTCCCTCTCTTGGTCTGTAAAACTAATGCTGTGTCTGTCTCAATCAGTAGCCTTTGGTGTGGTGGCCTTGATAGGCGTCCCTCCCTACCTGCAGAATGGAGAAAGAAGACCAGAAAGGATATGGTCAGCCAACTCCTCCAATCCTCTACAGCTTCAGACTGGGAACACAGGGCTTGGAGAGGCCACAGGACTGAGACCATGGGGAAGGACTGAGAATGGAGGAATCGACTGTTGCAGGAGAAGGAAAAGACTGAAAGGCTCATTGGGAAATGCATCAAGCCATCAAACATGAATGTTGCAGAGCATTGACCTACATGCCCAAAGAGCACTGCCACAACAGTCTTCCCAGGTCTTAGAGACTCCATTGTCACTCCTCCATACACCCCCAACACGTCAGGTGGTATCACAGTCACAGCTGTACACCAAATCACTCCATGACGGAGGGAAAATAAGAACCACAGCTACACGGACATGTGAAAACCACAGGAGCAGACAATACTTGTTTCATTCCATTTTGTAGATGGGGATGTAGGGGGGGCATGTGGTGTCAAGTGTTCCCCTCCCCCCCAAGATTTCTGCTTGGCCGATAGCGGGAAGGGAGAGGGGCACTGTCCTTCTCCCACTTCACCTGTCCTCTGGCACATTTGGCCCCTGTTCCTGGCACCCAGGCCTGGGCGGGGAGCTGAAAAGGTGGGGCCAGCTGCTTCTCACGCCAGCTGCTCCGGATCGCTGCTCTGTGCAGTGCAGTGGCTCCCTGCAAGAGCCTGGCTGGGGAGATGGCAACGACAGCCCACCCCCGGCCTGGCCTGGCTGCTGGGGACAGGGGCCAAGTGAGCCCCCTACATGTTTCTGACTCACTCGGCCCCTGTCCTCAGCAGCCAGGCCTGGGCGCTGGGTGGCCCATCACTACCACCTCCCCAGCCAGGCTCTCCCAGGCAGCTGCTGTGCTGCACAGAGCATCGACCCGGAGTGGCCAGCTTCAGTCCGTGAGAAGCTAGTCCACCTTGTTCCTCCACAGTGGTGGCACCTTACCCCCCCCCCCCGCCCCACTCCTTGCCTCACAACTACTGTGCAGGACATGACATACAGTGATAACAATGGCCTTTCTGAGATCCTATTAACTGAGCAAACATCACCAGTGACCCTTCAAGCTACTACAAGCATATTCAGCCGGAACCTGAGGAGACCACAGGTGAATCTTTCCTTGGCACTGTTGAGTGGGCCAGTGCAGGGCTTCATGAACAAGGGCTAGTCTGGGTCCCCACCAATGCCATTTCATCATTGCCAGTATGAATGTGCCAGCTGGGGAAGAATGTTGCTGCTTGCAGCTTTCTGAACAATCTCACACCCTTAAAGGTGCAAGGATCATGTACCTTCCACAAGCCATATCCATGAAGCATCCCTGGTGAGCACCAGCGCTTGGACTACCATGGAAAAGTCTCCCTTTCTGTTGATGTACTCTGGGGCAAGGTGGCATGGTGCCAGAATAAGGAGATATATGCCATCTATTGTCCCACTGCAATTCAGCAATCATAGATTCATAGAATATCAGGGTTGGAAGGGACCTCAGGAGATCATCTAGTCCAACCCCCTGCTCAAAGCAGGACCAGTTCCCAACTAAATCATCCCAGCCAGGGCTTTGTCAAGCCGGGCCATAAAAACCTCCAAGGAAGGAGATTCCACCACCACCCTAGGTAATGCATTCCAGTGCTTCACCAACCACCTAGTCAAATAGTGTTTCCTAATAGCCAACCTAGACCTCCCCCACTGCAACTTGAGACCATTGCTCCTTGTTCTGTCATCTGCCACCACTGAGAACAGCCGAGCTCTATCCTCTTTGGAACCCCCCTTCAGGTAGTTGAAAGCAGCTATCAAATCCCCCCTCACTCTTCTCTTCTGGAGACTAAACAATCCCAGTTCCCTCAGCCTCTCCTCATGAGTCATGTGCTCCAGACCCCTAATCATTTTTGTTGCCCTCCGCTGGACTCTTTCCAATTTTTCCACATCCTTGTAGTGTGGGGCCCAAAACTGGACACACTATTCCAGATGAGGCCTCATCAATATCGAATAAAGGGGAACGATCACGTTCCTCAATCTGCTGGCAATGCCCCTACTTATACAGCCCCAAATGCCGTTAGCCTTCTTGGCAACAAGAGCACACTGTTGACTCATATCCAGCTTCTCGTCCACTGTAACCCCTAGGTCCTTTTCTGCAGAACTGCTACCTAGCCTTTCGGTCCCTAGTCTGTAGCAGTGCATGGGATCCTTCCGTCCTAAGTGCAGGACTCTGCACTTGTCCTTGTTGAACCTCATCAGGTTTTTTTCGGCCCAATCCTCTAATTTGTCTAGGCCCCTCTGTATCCGATCCCTACCCTCCAGTGTATCTACCATGCCTCCCAGTTTAGTGTCATCTGCAAACTTGCTGAGAGTGCAGTCCACACTATCCTCCAGATCATTAATAAAGATATTAAACAAAACCGGCCCCAGAACCGACCCTTGGGGCACTCCACTTGAAACCGGCTGCCAACTAGACATGGAGCCATTGATCACTACCCATTGAGCCTGACGATCTAGCCAGCTTTCTATCCACCTTACAGTCCATTCATCCAGCCCATACTTCTTTAACTTGGCAGCAAGAATACTGTGGGAGACCGTATCAAAAGCTTTGCTAAAGTCAAGGAATAACACATCCACTGCTTTCCCCTCATCCACAGAGTCAGTTATGTCCTCATAGAAGGCAATTAGGTTAGTCAGGCACTACTTCCCCTTGGTGAATCCATGCTGACTGTTCCTGATAACTTTCCTCTCCTCTAAGTATTTCATAATTGATTCCTTGAGGACCTACTCCATGATTTTTCCAGGGACTGAGGTGAGGCTGACTGGCCTGTAGTTCCCCGGATCCTCCTCCTTCCCTTTTTTAAAGATGGGCACTACATTAGCATTTTTCCAGTCATCTGGGACCTCCCCCGACTGCCATGAGTTTTCAAAGATGATGGCCAATGGCTCTGCAATCACTCCTTTAGCACCCTCGGATGCAGTGCATCCGGCCCCATGGATTTGTGCTCATCCAGTTTTTCTAAATAATCCTGAACCACTTCTTTCTCCACGGAGGGCTGGTCACCTCCTCCCCATACTGTGCTGCCCAGTCCAGCAGTCTGGGAGCTGACCTTGTTTGTGAAGACAGAGGCAAAAAAAGCATTGAGTACATTAGCTTTTTCCACATCCTCTGTCACTAGGTTGCCTCCCTCATTCAGTAAGGGGCCCACAATTTCCTTGACTTTCTTCTTGTTGCTAACATACCTGAAGAAACCCTTCTTGTTACTCTTAACATCTCTTGCTAGCTGCAACTCCAAGTGCAATTTGGCTTTCCTGATTTCACTCTTGCATGCCTGAGCAATATTTTTATTCTCCTCCCTGGTCATTTGTCCAATCTTCCACTTCTTGTAAGCTTCTTTTTTGCATTTAAGGTCAGCAAGGATTTCACTAAAAGAACAGGAGTACTTGTGGCACCTTAGAGACTAACAAATTTATTAGAGCATAAGCTTTCGTGGACTACAGCCCACTTCTTCGGATGTATAACTTCTTCGGATGATATACATCCGAAGAAGTGGGCTGTAGTCCACGAAAGCTTATGGTCTAATAAATTTGTTAGTCTCTAAGGTGCCACAAGTACTCCTGTTCTTTTTGTGGATACAGACTAACATGGCTGCTACTCTGAAACCTGTCATTATGCAAGGATTTCACTGTTAATCCAAGCTGGTCGCCTGCCATATTTACTATTCTTTCTACACATCGGGATGGTTTGTTCCTGCAACCTCAATAAGGATTCTTTAAAATACAGCCAGCTCTCCTGGACCCCTTTGCCCTTCATGTTATTCTCCCAGGGGATCCTGCCCATCTGTTCCCTGAGGGAGTCAAAGTCTGCTTTTCTGAAGTCCAGGGTCCGTATTCTGCTGCTCTCCTTTCTTCCTTGTGTCAGGATCCTGAACTTGACCATCTCATGGTCACTGCCTCCCAGGTTCCTATCCACTTTTGCTTCCCCTACTAATTCTTCCCTGTTTGTGAGCAGCAGGTCAAGAAAAGCTCTGCCCCTAGTTGGTTCCTCCAGCACTTGCACCAGGAAATTGTCCCCTACACTTTCCAAAAGTGTCTGTATTGCTCTTCCAGCAGATATCAGGGTGATTGAAGTCTCCCATGAGAACCAGGGCCTGCGATCTAGCAACTTCTGTTAGTTGCCGGAAGAAAGCCTCGTCCACCTCATCCCCCTGGTCTGGTGGTCTATAGCAGACTCCGACTACAACATCACCCTTGTTGCTCACACTTCTCAACTTTATCCAGAGACTTTATTCAGGTTTTTCTGCAGTTTCATACCTGAGCTCTGAGCAGTCATACTCCTCTCTTACATACAATGCAACTCCCCCACCTTTTCTGCCCTGCCTGTCCTTCCTGAACAGTTTATATCCGTCCATGACAGTACTCCAGTCATGTGAGTTATCCCACCAAGTCTCTGTTATTCCAATCGCATCATAGTTCCCTGACTGTGCCAGGACTTCCAGTTCTCCCTGCTTGTTTCCCAGGCTTCTTGCATTTGTGTATAGGCACTTAAGATAACTCATCGATTGTCCCTCTTTCTCAGTATGAGACAGGAGTCCTCCCCTCTTGCGCTCTCCTGCTTGTGCTTCCTCCCAGGATCCCATTCCCCACTTACCTCAGGGCTTTGGTCTCCTTCCCCCGGTGAACCTAGTTTAAAGCCGTCCTCACTAGGTTAGCCAGCCTGCTTGCTGCAAAGCCAGCCACTATTTCCTGCACATTACTGAGAGTCACAAACCTGCGTAGCAAGAGGCAATTAGTTGGTTTACACATTTGGCTGACGATGGCCCTGTTGTATTAATTTAGGTGGAATATATGGGCCACAGCAGTTACTATCACCCAGTCACTGTCCAACATGAAACGAGGTTTGGTAAACAGAGACCTCAGCCGCCTTAGTACCATGGCAGGCATGTCTTCAAACATTGTTTTAATGTTTTACTAAAGGTACAGAAAAGAAGAAAAAACAGTTAATGCTTTACCTCTCTAATGCTTTAAGTAAGGCTCCTATGCTAACAGCACATTTTGTTTCCTTTTTAGAGAGAGTTTTACTCCTGAAGGGATTCTGTGCCAAAAAATTAAAAGTCCTGCCTACAATATTTTAAAATTCTGCAAATTTTATTGTCAAAATAACACTACATAATCACGCCAGTTTCAATTATTTTGGTAATTTATTTCAAAATAACTGTCAGCAAGTATGTATTGGTACAGACATACAAAAATTCCCCCAGAAGTAGAGAGCTAAAGAAATCCCTATGACAACCCAGTTCCTGTTTCTCTGCCCCCTTCCCCCCCCTCAAGACCAGGTGTCTGGCCCCCCCACAACTCTTCCCACCAAGAGCCCAGCTGTGGGGCCCCTCAGACAATACACCCGAACCCGCTCCCCCCAGAGCCCAGCCATGGAGACTTGCCGCAGACCGTATGAAATTAAGCAGCAGACCGGATGTGGCCCGCGGGCGGTAGGTTCTCCACCCCTGTTCTGGCTCCCTCTTCCCCCCAGTCTCTTCTATGTGTGAGCTGGGCTCCACCAGATCCAGTGGACCCTAGTGGTGACTAGCAGCACTGCAGCCCACTTCTGTTGGGAGGGGGAAGGAAATTCTGCATGCATGTTAATTTCTGCAAAATTCTGCATTGCACAGTGGTGCATAACTCCCCAGGAGTAGAGTTTTTAGAAGGAACCCCCCGCCCCCGGTTTGACAGGTTCTGAGATGGTATTAAATATGGTAATAATGGTCTCCTTGGGGAAAAGAAGTCAGTTGCGATGAGTTGGAGCTGCTGTTAAAGTCCCATCCCATTTCATCCCAGGTGGTCGTTAGGATGCAGCGGAAGCCAGTAGGGGTGTCACTGTCATCTGGATTCCTCTCTCTGTCTTGATCTGGTCAAGACATCCCTCAAGATTAGGACAAAGAGAGTCTGGGGTCCCAGAAACAGTGGGGGTGGCAGCCATAATGGTGAAACTCACTCCAGTCGCCTCTATCTGTTCTTTCTGTTCCCGCCCCACCCCCCCAAGGCTTTCTTTAAAGAGCCACAAAGGGAATTGCAGGTGGAATAGCCCATCCCCTCATTATTTTGTCCACCAATGAGAACTAATATGTGACACACCAATTTTGGCTTGTGAACTTATGGCTCCACTTCATGTTTTTAACATGCATCATTTCAACAGTCCTTGAATGATATCGTCGTGGCTGGTTTGGTTTAGGCTAATCCCATTTCTCTGTCTGGTTTTCTTGGCACCTGTTTATAACATTCTTTACTGAAAATAACTTGACCTACTTTCCATGGTAAATTCCTTACGATATAAAATTATTCTGCTTAACTGCCAGGGGGCAAATTTGTCACATACACATGGGAAACATGTAGTGTCAGCTATAGGTTGTCTTAACTCAGGAAGTTCCTTCGAGAGGAAATGTAGCCAAATTCCAAACCTATAGACAATGGAACTCCCTGTGCCTGTATCCTGTAGATAAACTGCTTAGTTTGCAAAATAAGCAAGGAGGAGGGGGCAAATAGATGAACAATAAGGGGTCACAAGAGGGGCGGATACATGTAACTTGCTAATTATGTATGGTAATGATGGCAAATTTTGGCCAATCATAGAGTGATAGATTATCATAAGCAACTGCATATAATGCTTTGGTGTAAGTGTTTTCTTTGTTCTTGCTGACTTATGAGCTTGAACCCAATTGCAATTGAAATAAACGGATCGCCCCTCCCGGGGCTCCTTGCTTGACTATCTGTGTCTGTCTCTCCTTATTCCTCAGCTGGAACCGACAAAAATTTCTATGACACTTAATAGGCAAACGTTATAGATAATTGTTCCAACATCCCTCACTGTGGATTTTCCAATTCCAAACTGTTGGCCCACTGACCAGCATCAATCCAGAATCCCAAGCTTCCAGAGTGTAATTGCTACTCACTTCTCTGCTGGCAATGCAGCTCTGATTTTAGTGTCCCTGTGCCAGAGGGCTGGCAGATCCGGGAATATGCCCTTTTGCATCCAAAAGTTCTGCAGCCACAGGCATCTCTAACCTGCATTATAATGCAATGGCACCAAGCAGTGCTCATTTCTCAGAAGCAGCAATCCACTGTGTGGAGCTGCTCTATGAATGCTTGCAACAACCTGGCATTTTTTTGTTGCTATGTCCATCAGCTTTCAGTTATTTTGCTTTAACATCACTGTATCTTCCTCTTCTGTTGTGGTAGTAGTCGTTTAGGATCTACAAATACAGTAGAATCGTGAGTCCTATGTTAGAATTGCTCATGTGAATTGCGCTGAGCTGTGCAGGGTCCATGCTTCTGCCAGAGCGATGGCAGAGACTGAAAAGCTGCATGCAGGATGGTGGGAGTTTTTAAAAAATGGTGCAAAAATTATGGACTAGAATAGGCATTATTGGATGGAGAGAGTGACATGGTGAGAACTTGACCTCCTACCTCCCAAAACTCTCTGGGTGAATGAGTGGCGTCCCACAAAGCACTGCAAAAATATCCCACAAGGCCCTGAGCCAGACTGCAGCCTGTGGCACTCTGGGATGCCTATGACTCCACCGATTGGAACGCAAAAGATGCACTGTCCTAGGGATGGGGGTTCCACGACCACCACTCCCAAGAGGAGGAGGAGGGTGGTGGTGGTCGGGGACTCCCTCCTCAGGGGGACTGAGTCATCTATCTGCCGCCCTGACCGGGAAAACCGAGAGGTCTGCTGCTTGCCTGGAGCTAGGATACACGATGTGACGGAGAGACTGCCGAGACTCATCAAGCCCTCGGATCGCTACCCCTTCCTGCTTCTCCACGTGGGCACCAATGATACTGCCAAGAATGACCTTGAGCGGATCACTGCAGACTACGTGGCTCTGGGAAGAAGGATAAAGGAGTTTGAGGCGCAAGTGGTGTTCTCGTCCATCCTCCCTGTGCAAGGAAAAGGCCGGGGTAGAGACCGTCGAATCGTGGAAGTCAACGAATGGCTACGCAGGTGGTGTCGGAGAGAAGGCTTTGGATTCTTCGACCATGGGATGGTGTTCCAAGAAGAAGGAGTGCTAGGCAGAGACGGGCTCCACCTAACGAAGAGAGGGAAGAGCATCTTCGCCAGCAGGCTGGCTAACCTAGTGAGGAGGGCTTTAAACTAGGTTCACCGGGGGAAGGAGACCAAAGCCCTGAGGTAAGTGGGGAAATGGGATCCTGGGAGGAAGCACAAGCAGGAGAGCGCAAGAGGGGAGGACTCCTGTCTCATGCTGAGAAAGAGGGACGATCATTGAGTTATCTTAAGTGCCTATACACAAATGCAAGAAGCCTGGGAAACAAGCAGGGAGAACTGGAAGTCCTGGCACAGTCAGGGAACTATGATGTGATTGGAATAACAGAGACTTGGTGGGATAACTCACATGACTGGAGTACTGTCATGGATGGATATAAACTGTTCAGGAAGGACAGGCAGGGCAGAAAAGGTGGGGGAGTTGCGTTGTATGTAAGAGAGGAGTATGACTGCTCAGAGCTCCGGTATGATACTGCAGAAAAACCTGAGAGTCTCTGGATAAAGTTGAGAAGTGTGAGCCACAAGGGTGATGTCGTGGTTGGAGTCTGCTATAGACCACCAGACCAGGGGGATGAGGTGGACGAGGCTTTCTTCTGGCAACTAGCAGAAGTTGCTAGATCACAGGCCCTGGTTCTCATGGGAGACTTTAATCACCCTGATATCTGCTGGGAGAGCAATACAGCGGTGCACAGGCAATCCAGGAAATTTTTGGAAAGTGTAGGGGACAATTTCCTGGTGCAAGTGCTGGAGGAACCAACTAGGGGCAAAGCTTTTCTTGACCTGCTGCTCACAAACAGGGAAGAACTAGTAGGGGAAGCAAAAGTGGATGGGAACCTGGGAGGCAGTGACCATGAGATGGTCGAGTTCAGGATCCTGACACAAGGAAGAAAGGAGAGCAGCAGAATACGGACCCTGGACTTCAGAAAAGCAGACTTTGACTCCCTCAGGGAACAGATGGGAAGGATCCCCTGGGAGAATAACATGAAGGGCAAAGGGGTCCAGGAGAGCTGGCTGTATTTTAAAGAATCCTTATTGAGGTTGCAGGAACAAACCATCCCGATGTGTAGAAAGAATAGTAAATATGGCAGGCGACCAGCTTGGCTAAACAGTGAAATCCTTGCTGATCTTAAACGCAAAAAAGAGGCTTATAAGGAGTGGAAGATTGGACAAATGACCAGGGAGGAGTATAAAAATATTGCTCAGGCGTGCAGGAGTGAAATCAGGAAGGCCAAATCACACTTGGAGTTGCAGTTAGCAAGAGATGTTAAGAGTAACAAGAAGGGTTTCTTCAGGTATGTTAGCAACAAGAAGAAAATCAAGGAAAGTGTGGGCCCCTTACTGAATGAGGGAGGCAACCTAGTGACCGAGGATGTGGAAAAAGCTAATGTACTCAATGATTTTTTTGCCTCTGTCTTCACGCACAAGGTCAGCTCCCAGATTTCTGCACTGGGCAGTACAGCATGGGGAGAAGGTGACCAACCCTCTGTGGAGAAAGAAGTGGTTCGGGACTATTTAGAAAAACTGGACGTGCACAAGTCCATGGGGCCGGATGCGCTGCATCCGAGGGTGCTAAAGGAGTTGGCGGGTGAGATTGCAGAGCCATTAGCCATTATTTTTGAAAACTCATGGCGATCGGGGGAGGTCCCAGATGACTGGAAAAAGGCTAATGTAGTGCCCATCTTTAAAAAAGGGAAGAAGGAGGATCCGGGGAACTACAGGCCAGTCAGCCTCACCTCAGTCCCTGGAAAAATCATGGAGCAGGTCCTCAAGGAATCAATTATGAAACATTTAGAGGACAGGAAAGTGATCAGGAACAGTCAGCATGGATTCACGAAGGGGAAGTCGTGCCTGACTAACCTAATTGCCTTCTATGATGAGATAACTGGCTCTGTGGATGAGGGGAAAGCAGTGGATGTCTTATTTCTTGACTTTAGCAAAGCTTTTGATACTGTTTCCCACAGTATTCTTGCCACCAAGTTAAAGAAGTATGGGCTGGATGAATGGACTGTAAGGTGGATAGAAAGCTGGCTAGATCGTCGGGCTCAACGGGTAGTGATCAATGGCTCCATGTCTAGTTGGCAGCTGGTTTCAAGTGGAGTGCCCCAAGGGTCGGTCCTGGGGCCGGTTTTGTTTAATATCTTTATTAATGATCTGGAGGATGGTGTGGACTGCACTCTCAGCAAGTTTGCAGATGACACTAAACTAGGAGGCGTGGTAGATACACTAGAGGGTAGGGATCGGATACAGAGGGACCTAGACAAATTAGAGGATTGGGCAGAAAAAAACCTGATGAGGTTCAACAAGGACAAGTGCAGAGTCCTGCACTTAGGACGGAAGAATCCCATGCACTGCTACAGACTAGGGACCGAATGGCTAGGTAGCAGTTCTGCTGAAAAGGACCTAGGGGTCACAGTGGACGAGAAGCTGGATATGAGTCAACAGTGTGCTCTTGTTGCCAAGAAGGCTAACGGCATTTTGGGCTGTATAAGTAGGGGCATTGCCAGCAGATCGAGGAACGTGATCGTTCCCCTTTATTCGACATTGGTGAGGCCTCATCTGGAATACTGTGTCCAGTTTTGGTCCCCACACTACAAGAATCATAGAATCATAGAATATCAGGGTTGGAAGGGACCTCAGGAGGTCATCTAGTCCAACCCCCTGCTCAAAGCAGGACCAATTCCCAACTAAATCATCCCAGCCAGGGCTTTGTCAAGCCGGACCTTAAAAACCTCCAAGGAAGGAGATTCCACCACCTCCCTAGGTAACGCATTCCAGTGCTTCACCACCCTCCTAAAGGATGTGGAAAAATTGGAAAGAGTCCAACGGAGGGCAACAAAAATGATTAGGGGTCTGGAGCACATGACTTATGAGGAGAGGCTGAGAGAACTGGGATTGTTTAGTCTCCAGAAGAGAAGAATGAGGGGGGATTTGATAGCAGCCTTCAACTACCTGAAGGGGGGTTCCAAAGAGGATGGAGCTCGGCTGTTCTCAGTGGTGGCAGATGACAGAACAAGGAGCAATGGTCTCAAGTTGCAGTGGGGGAGGTCCAGGTTGGATATCAGGAAAAACTATTTCACTAGGAGGGTGGTGAAACACTGGAATGCGTTACCTAGGGAGGTGGTGGAGTCTCCTTCCTTGGAGGTTTTTAAGGCCCGGCTTGACAAAGCCCTGGCTGGGATGATTTAGCTGGGAATTGGTCCTGCTTTGAGCAGGGGGTTGGACTAGATGACCTCTTGAGGTCCCTTCCAACTCTGATATTCTATGATTCTATGATCTGTGATGACATGCGTTTTATACCGATGCAAAGACTCGTGATGAGGATGCACAGCATCGATGCAAGGAGCCAAGTGTGCAGGCACCCAAGTGACAAGTGAGAAGCTGAGCGGCGAACAGCAGAGGCTAACAGCGGGAGTTTGCCTGGGAGCTGTCCGAGAGGAGGTACGCTAAGTGCTGCATTAGGGGGGCTGTGTTGGTGAGTATCTGAGTGTCTGCTGCTGGGACAGTTGGTCAGTTTGACCGTGTGCTTGATTGCTTGCTTGTTTGTTTGAAAAGTGTGAATTGGGAGTGCTTTGTTCCAGGTGGGCCTTGAGTGGGCCTGACTGGTATATAAGGGCAGTCAGCAGCGAACCAGCTGAGCGGCGAACAGCAGAGGCTAACAGCGGGAGTTTGCCTGGGAGCTCGCCTAGGGAGAGCTCACTGAGGCTTTCATCTGCAGGTTTCTCTGAGTAGTTCCTGCAACAGTTGAGGAAGCCCTTAAGAGAAAGGTGATATGGAAGGTGAGTGATCAGCTGTTGTAATCTGCATAGGTTGTGCCATGTTTGTCTTTCTTCCACAGGACAGAAGCGACTTTGTTTGTACAAAGTGCAAGCTGGTCTCCATACTGGAAGAGAAGGTTCGAGGGCTGGAGAAACGAGTATCGACTCTGCGTTGCATAAGGGAAAATGAAGATTTCCTGGACAGATGTCAGGAGATGCTTCTACGGCCACAATGTTCTGAAGATTCAGAGCAGGCGCAGCAGGGACAGAAGGATTGTGAGGAGGTTTGGCAGCATGTGACCTCCAGAAGGAGAAAGAGGAGCGTCCATGCACCAGCAATGGAGATACAGGTGAGCAATCGTTTCCATGTTCTCTCTACAGGTACTAATGCGGAGAGTGGACTAGATGACCCATCTGAGGGAAGGGAGCAGAAGGAGACTCCACCAATTGGAAGACAAAAGATGCACTGTCCTAGGGATGGGGGTTCCACGACCACCACTCCCAAGAGGAGGAGGAGGGTGGTGGTGGTCGGGGACTCCCTCCTCAGGGGGACTGAGTCATCTATCTGCCGCCCCGACCGGGAAAACCGAGAGGTCTGCTGCTTGCCAGAAGCTAGGATACACGATGTGACAGAGAGACTGCCGAGACTCATCAAGCCCGAAGATCGCTACCCCTTCCTGCTTCTCCACGTGGGCACCAATGATACTGCCAAGAATGACCTTGAGAGGATCACTGCAGACTATGTGGCTCTGGGAAGAAGGATAAAGGAGTCTGAGGCGCAAGTGGTGTTCTCGTCCATCCTCCCTGTGCAAGGAAAAGGCCAGGGTAGAGACCGTCGAATCGTGGAAGTCAACGAATGGCTACGCAGGTGGTGTCGGAGAGAAGGCTTTGGATTCTTCGACCATGGGATGGTGTTCCAAGAAGGAGGAGTGCTAGGCAGAGACGGGCTCCACCTACCGAAGAGAGGGAAGAGCATCTTCGCCAGCAGGCCGGCTAAACTAGTGAGGAGGGCTTTAAACTAGGTTCACCGGGGGAAGGAGACCAAAGTCCTGAGGTAAGTGGGGAAATGGGATCCTGGGAGGAAGCACAAGCAGGAGAGCGCAAGAGGGGAGGATTCCTGTCTCATGCTGAGAAAGAGGGACGATCGATGAGTTATCTTAAGTGCCTATACACAAATGCAAGAAGCCTGGGAAACAAGCAGGGAGAACTGGAAGTCCTGGCACAGTCAGGGAACTATGATGCGATTGGAATAACAGAGACTTGGTGGGATAACTCACATGACTGGAGTACTGTCATGGACGGATATAAACTGTTCAGGAAGGACAGGCAGGGCAGAAAAGGTGGGGGAGTTGCGTTGTATGTAAGAGAGGAGTATGACTGCTCAGAGCTCCGGTATGAAACTGCAGAAAAACCTGAGAGTCTCTGGATAAAGTTGAGAAGTGTGAGCAACAAGGGTGATGTCGTGGTTGGAGTCTGCTATAGACCAACAGACCATGGGGATGAGGTGGACGAGGCTTTCTTCTGGCAACTAGCAGAAGTTGCTAGATCGCAGGCCCTGGTTCTCATGGGAGACTTTAATCACCCTGATATCTGCTGGGAGAGCAATACAGCGGTGCACAGGCAATCCAGGAAATTTTTGGAAAGTGTAGGGGACAATTTCCTGGTGCAAGTGCTGGAGGAACCAACTGGGGGCAGAGCTTTTCTTGACCTGCTACTCACAAACAGGGAAGAACTAGTAGGGGAAGCAAAAGTGGATGGGAACCTGGGAGGCAGTGACCATGAGATGGTCGAGTTCAGGATCCTGACACAAGGAAGGAAGGAGAGCAGCAGAATACGGACCCTGGACTTCAGAAAAGCAGACTTTGACTCCCTCAGGGAACAGATGGGCAGGATCCCCTGGGAGAATAACATGAAGGGCAAAGGGGTCCAGGAGAGCTGGCTGTATTTTAAAGAATCCTTATTGAGGTTGCAGGAACAAACCATCCCGATGTGTAGAAAGAATAGTAAATATGGCAGGCGACCAGCTTGGCTAAACAGTGAAATCCTTGCTGATCTTAAACGCAAAAAAGAAGCTTACAAGAAGTGGAAGATTGGACAAATGACCAGGGAGGAGTATAAAAATATTGCTCAGGCATGCAGGAATGAAATCAGGAAGGCCAAATCACACTTGGAGTTGCAGTTAGCAAGAGATGTTAAGAGTAACAAGAAGGGCTTCTTCAGGTATGTTAGCAACAAGAAGAAAATCAAGGAAAGTGTGGGCCCCTTACTGAATGAGGGAGGCAACCTAGTGACCGAGGATGTGGAAAAAGCTAATGTACTCAATGATTTTTTTGCCTCTGTCTTCACGCACAAGGTCAGCTCCCAGACTGCTGGACTGGGCAGCACAGCATGGGGAGAAGGTGACCAGCCCTCTGTGGAGAAAGAAGTGGTTCGGGACTATTTAGAAAAACTGGACGTGCACAAGTCCATGGGGCCGGATGCGCTGCATCCGAGGGTGCTAAAGGAGTTGGCGGATGTGATTGCAGAGCCATTAGCCATTATTTTTGAAAACTCATGGCGATCGGGGGAGGTCCCAGATGACTGGAAAAAGGCTAATGTAGTGCCCATCTTTAAAAAAGGGAAGAAGGAGGATCCGGGGAACTACAGGCCAGTCAGCCTCACCTCAGTCCCTGGAAAAATCATGGAGCAGGTCCTCAAGGAATCAATTATGAAACATTTAGAGGAGAGGAAAGTGATCAGGAACAGTCAGCATGGATTCACGAAGGGGAAGTCGTGCCTGACTAACCTTATTGCCTTCTATGATGAGATAACTGGCTCTGTGGATGAGGGGAAAGCAGTGGATGTGTTATTCCTTGACTTTAGCAAAGCTTTTGATACGGTCTCCCACAGTATTCTTGCCGCCAAGTCAAAGAAGTATGGGCTGGATGAATGGACTGTAAGGTGGATAGAAAGCTGGCTAGATTGTCAGGCTCAACGGGTAGTGATCAATGGCTCCATGTCTAGTTGGCAGCCGGTTTCAAGCGAAGTGCCCCAAGGGTCGGTCCTGGGGCCGGTTTTGTTTAATATCTTTATTAATGATCTGGAGGATAGTGTGGACTGCACTCTCAGCAAGTTTGCAGATGACACTAAACTAGGAGGCGTGATAGATACACTAGAGGGTAGGGATCGGATACAGAGGGACCTAGACAAATTAGAGGATTGGGCCGAAAAAAACCTGATGAGGTTCAACAAGGACAAGTGCAGAGTCCTGCACTTAGGACGGAAGAATCCCATGCACTGTTACAGACTAGGGACCGAATGGCTAGGTAGCAGTTCTGCAGAAAAGGACATAGGGGTCACAGTGGACGAGAAGCTGGATATGAGTCAACAGTGTGCTCTTGTTGCCAAGAAGGCTAACGGCATTTTGGGCTGTATAAGTAGGGGCATTGCCAGCAGATCGAGGAACGTGATCGTTCCCCTTTATTTGACATTGGTGAGGCCTCATCTGGAATACTGTGTCCAGTTTTGGGCCCCACACTACAAGAAGGATGTGGAAAAATTGGAAAGAGTCCAGCGGAGGGCAACAAAAATGATTAGGGGTCTGGAGCACATGACTTATGAGGAGAGGCTGAGGGAACTGGGATTGTTTAGTCTCCAGAAGAGAAGAATTAAATTAATGGAGACATCCCATCTCCTAGAACTGGAAGGGACCTTGAAAGGTCATTGAGTCCAGCCTCCTGCCTTCACTAGCAGGACCAAGTACTGATTTTGCCCCAGATCCCTAAGTGGCCCCCTCAAGGATTGAACTCACAACCCTGGGTTTAGCAGGCCAATGCTCAAACCACTGAGCTATCCCTCCCCCCCGAATGAGAGGGGATTTGATAGCAGCCTTCAACTACCTGAAGGGGGGTTCCAAAGAGGATGGCGCTCGGCTGTTCTCAGTGGTGGCAGATGACAGAACAAGGAGCAATGGTCTCAAGTTGCAGTGGGGGAGGTCCAGGTTGGATATCAGGAAAAACTATTTCACTAGGAAGGTGGTGAAACACTGGAATGCGTTACCTAGGGAGGTGGTGAAGACTCCTTCCTTGGAGGTTTTTAAGGCCCGGCTTGACAAAGCCCTGGCTGGGATGATTTAGCTGGGAATTGGTCCTGCTTTGAGCAGGGGGTTGGATTAGATGACCTCTTGAGGTCCCTTCCAACTCTGATATTCTATGATTCTATGATTCTATGACATGACATGAATTGACTGAATGTTGTAGTGCAGCCATTGCCTTTAACACAAGAAACAACTTCGCTGGTGAAAGCTGGGCTTGGAGAGGATTAACCAGACTTATTGATACTATATCTGGGTACATACATCAGCATTTTAAATAATAATCAGCCGGTCCCATGGAGCAATGGAGCTCCAGGAGTATACATCAGTAATGAGGTCGGACCTCTTCGATCCACCCCAGAGGGCTAGTGGAGTCTGTTTCCTAATGATCCTTATCCGCATGGCCTTCCAACAGGTGCCACCCCTCCCCACTGCACAGAACCTGGCCAGTTAGCCCACAGGCTGTTCTCCAATATACTCCAATAGCCATACTGTTTATAACCTAGCAGAGCCTCAGAATCCAACATCTGGCCTCCTACCAGGGAATGATTAACTACCTATCTCAGACTTGCCCTGGGCTCTGCCAGCCTTATATAGGCCTGCTCCTGGAAAGCCCTGAAACATGTGCTCAAGTCCACCCCTTTTCAGGACAGCAACTAAGCACAAGCTCATAGACCTTAAGGTTCCCTCAGTTGGGAACCACAGTTCCCCAGGCAGGTTAATGGACAGGATCTCCACAGACAGCAGCAGTGTGTGTGTTGCACAGAGAATGACTAGGTTTTGTTTCTTTGTTTTAAATAATTTGCTCATTACATCTTTAACCACTGCATCATACAGCACATGCAGATGAGGACCAGACAGCTCAGGGTATGTCTACACTACGAAATTAGGTCGAATTTATAGAAGCCGGTTTTATAGAAATCGGTTGTATACAGCCGATTGTGTGTCTCCCCACATAAAATGCTCTAAGTGCATGAAGTCGGCGGACCGCGTCCACAGTACCGAGGCTAGTGTCGACTTCCGGAGCGTTGCACTATGGGTAGCTATCCCACAGTTCCTGCAGTCTCCGCCGCCCATTGGAATTCTGGGTTGAGATCCCAATGCCTGAATGATGCAAAACAGTGTCGCGGGGGGTTCTGGGTACATGTCGTCAGGCACCTCCCCCTCCGTCAGAGCAACGGCAGACAATCGATTCACGCCTTTTTACCTGGGTTACCTGTGCAGACAACATACCATGCCAAGCATGGAGCCCGCTCAGCTCAGCTCACAGTCACCATATATCCTCTGGGTGCCGGCAGACGTGGTATTGCATTGCTACACAGCAGCAGCTAATTGCCTTTTGGCAGTAGACAGTGCAGTATGACTGGTAGCCTTCATCAGCGATCTGGATGCTGGCAGACGTGGGGCTGGCAGACATGGGGCTGCATTGCACACAACAGCAGCCCCTTGCCTTTTAGTAGAAGATGGTATATTACAACTGGTATCCGTCATCATGGTACTGCAGTGACTGTCAATCATGGGCACCTGGGCAGTCTCGACGATGATGGCTATCAGTCGTAGTATGCTATTTTCTGCCAAGCGCCCAGTATTTTCTGCCAAGCACCCAGAAGATGCCGAGGGCTATCAGTCATGCTGCACCGTCGTCTGCCAGCTTAAGATGTAAAAAATAGATTTGTTCTGTATTCATTTGCTTCCCCCTCCCTCTGTGAAATCAACGGCCTGCTAAACCCAGGGTTTTGAGTTTAATCTTTGGGGGGGGCCATTCTGTGTGACAGTTGTTTGTGTTTCTCCCTGATGCACAACCACCTTTGTTGATTTTAATTCCCTGTACCTGTACGCCATGTCATCACTCGCCCCTCCCTCCCTCCATCCGTCAGATACTAGTTTTGCGCCTTTTTTCAGACCAGACGCCATAGCACTGGGATCATGGAACCTGCTCAGATCACCGCGGCAATTATGAGCACTATGAACACCACGCGTATTGTCCTGGAATATATGCAGAGCCAGGACATGCCAAAGCAAAACCAGGACCAGCCGAGGAGGTGATTGCAGCGTGGCGACGAGAGTGATGAGGAAATTGATATGGACACAAAGTATAGGCCCCAGCAATGTGCAAATCATGGTGTTACTGGGGCAGGTTCATGCCATGGAATGCCGATTCTGGTCCCGGGAAACAAGCACAGACTGGTGGGACCGCATCGTGCTGCACGTGTGGGACGATTCCCAGTGGCTGTGAAACTTTCGCATGCGTAAGGGCACTTTCATGGAACTTTGTGACTTGCTTTCTCCTGCCCTGAAGCACCAGAATACCAGGATGAGAGCAGCCCTCACAGTTGAGAAGCGAGTGGCGATAGCCCTGTGGAAGCTTGCAACGCCAGACAGCTACCGGTCAGTCGGGAATCAATTTGGAGTGGGCAAATCTACTGTGGGGGCTGCTGTGATCCAAGTTGCCAGGGCAATGAAAGACCTGGTGATATCAAGGGTAGTGACTCTGGGAAACGTGCAGGCCATAGTGGATGGTTTTTCTGAAATGGGATTCCCAAACTGTGGTGGGGCGATAGACGGAACCCATATCCCTATCTTGGCACCAGAGCACCAAGCCGCAAGGGGTACTTTTCAATGCTGCTGCAAGCCCTGGTGGATCACAAGGGACGTTTCACCAACATCAACGTGGGATGGCCGGGAAAGGTACATGATGCTCGCGTCTTCAGGAACTCTTGTCTGTTTCGAAAGCTGGAGGAAGGGACTTTCTTCCCGGACCAGAAAATAACCATTGGGGATGTTGAAATGCCTATTGTTATCCTTGGGGACCCAGCCTACCCCTTAATGCCATGGCTCATGAAGCCATACACAGGCAGCCTGGACAGGAGTCAGGACCTGTTCAACTACAGGCTGAGCAAGTGCCGAATGGTGATGGAATGTGCATTTGGACGTTTAAAAGCGCGCTGGCGCAGCTTACTGACTCGCTCAGACCTCAGCGAAAAGAATATCCCCATTGTTATTGCTGCTTGCTGTGCACTCCACAATATCTGTGAGAGTAAGGGGGAGACATTTATGGCGGGGTGGGAGGTTGAGGCACATCGCCTGGCTGCTGATTATGCGCAGCCAGACACCAGGGCGGTTAGAAGAGCACAGCAGGGCGTGGTGCGCATCAGAGAAGCTTTGAAAACGAGTTTTGTGATTGGCCAGGCTACGGTGTGAGACTTCTGTTTGTTTCTCCTTGATGAACCCTCCCACCCGTTTCACTCTACTTCCCTGTAAACTAAACTCCCCCCCTTCCCCCTCCCTTCGAGCAGCGCTTGCAGAGGCAATAAAGTCATTGTTACTTCACATTCTTTATTAATTCATCACACAACTAGGGGGATAATTGCCAAGGTAGCCCGGGATGAGTGGGGGAGGAGGGAAGGAGTTTAAAACTTTAACTCTTATTGAAGGTCAGCCTTCTGATGCTTGGGCAATCATCTGGGGTCGAGTGACTGGGTGGCCGGAGGCCCCCCCACCGTGTTCTTGGGCATCTGGGTGAGGAGGCTATGGAACTTGGGGAGGAGGGCTGTTGGTTACACAGGGGCAGTAGCGGCGGTCTCTGCTCCTGCTGCCTTTCCTGCA
The DNA here is from genome assembly GCF_027887155.1 of Malaclemys terrapin pileata. Lineage (NCBI taxonomy): Eukaryota > Metazoa > Chordata > Testudines > Emydidae > Malaclemys > Malaclemys terrapin. Next base: position 43,070,602 of record NC_071518.1, on the reverse strand, counting down.
GCTCAACCATACGCTGGAGCGTATCAGTTTGATGTTCCAGCAGCCGGAGCATCGACTCTTGCCTTCTGTCTGCAAGCTGACGCCACCTATCATCTTCAGCCCGCCACTTGCTCTGTTCATCCCGCGATTCAGCTCACCACCTCTCCTCTCCTTCATACTGTGCTTTTCTGTAGTCTGATATTGACTGCCTCCACTCATTCTGCTGTGCTCTTTCAGCGTGGGAGGACATCTGGAGCTCCGTGAACATGTCATCCCGAGTCCGCCGTTTTCTCCTTCTAATCTTCACTAGCCTCTGTGAAGGAGAAACATTTGCAGCTGGTGGAGGAGAAGGGAGAGGTGGTTAAAAAAGACACATTTTAGAGAACAATGGGTACACTCTTTCACGTTAAATTTTGCTGTTCACATTACACAGCACATGTGCTTTCGTTACAAGGTCGCATTTTTCCTCTTATAGTGAGGGCCTGCCGGTTTGGTGTGCGAGATCACTCACGCAGTACCAGGCAACAGATTTCGGCTTGCAGGCAGCCATGGTAAGCCACAGTCTTTTGGCTTTTTTCACCTTCTTAACATGTGGGAATGGTTTCAAACAGTAGCGCCCTCATTTCCCATACCAAGCACCCGTTGGGTTGGCCATTTAAAATGGGTTTTCAATGTAAAAGGAGGGGCTGCAGTTCCCGGGTTAACATGCAGCACAAACCCAACTAAACCCCCTTTCCCCCCCCAACACCCAATTATCTGGGATGATCACTTCACCCCTCCCGCCACCGCGTGGCTAACAGCGGGGAACATTTCTGGTCAGCCGAGCAGGAACGGGCACCTCTGAATGTCCCCTTAATAAAATCACCCCATTTCAACCAGGTGACCGTGAATGATATCACTCTCCTGAGGATAACAAAGAGCGATAAGGAATGAATGTTGTCTGCATGCCAGCAAACACCGGGACCATACGCTACAATGCTTTGTTATGCAATGATTCCAGACTACGTGCTACTGGCCTGGCGTGGTAAAGTGTCCTACCATGGCGGACGGGATAAGGCAGCCCTCCCCAGAAACCTTTTGCAAAGGCTTTGGGAGTACATGAAGGAGAGCTTTCTGGAGATGTCCCTGGAGGATTTCCGCTCCATCCCCATACACGTTAACAGACTTTTCCAGTAGCTGTACTGGCCGCAATTGCCAGGGCAAATTAATCATTAAACACGCTTGCTTTTAAACCATGTGTAGTATTTACAAAGGTACACTCACCAGAGGTCCCCTGTGTGCCCTCAGGGTCTTGGGTGAGTTGGGGGGTTACTGGTTCCAGGTCCAGGGTGACAAACATATCCTGGCTATTGGGGAAACCGGTTTCTCCGCTTCCTTGCTGCTGTGAGCTATCCACATTATCTTCATCCTCCTCTTCCTCGTACCCCGAACCCTCTTCCCTGTGTGTTTCTCCAGTGAAGGAGTCATAGCACACGGTTGGAGTAGTGGTGGCTGCACCCCCTAGCATGGCATGCAGCTCCGCATAGAAGCGGCATGTTTGCGGCTGTGCCCCGGACCTTCCGTTTGCCTCTCTGGCTTTGTGGTAGGCTTGACTTAGCTCCTTAATTTTCACACGGCACTGCTGTGCATCCCTGTTATGGCCTCTGTCCTTCATGGCCTTGGAGACCTTTTCTAATATTTTGCCATTTCTTTTACTGTTGCGGACTTCAGTTAGCACTGATTCATCTCCCCATATGGCGAGCAGATCCCATACCTCCCGTTCAGTCCATGCTGGAGCTCTTTTGCGATCCTGGGACTCTATCACGGTTACCTGTGCTGATGAGCTCTGCGTGGTCACCTGTGCTCTCCACGCTGGGCAAACAGGAAATGAAATTCAAACATTCGCGGGGCTTTTCCTGTCTACCTGGTCAGTGCGTCTGAGTTGAGAGTGCTGTCCAGAACGGTCACAATGAAGCACTGTGGGATAGCTCCCGGAGGCCAATAACGTCGAATTCCGTCCACACTACCCCAATTCCGACCCGCTAAGGCCGATTTTATCGCTAATCCCCTCGTTGGAGGTGGAGTAAAGAAACTGGTTTAAAGGACCCCTTAAGTTGAAAGAAAGGGCTTCGTCGTGTGAACGTGTCCAGGCTTAATTCGATTTAACGCTGCTAAAGTTGACCTAAACTCGTAGTGTAGACCAAGCCTCAGTGATCACCGATGGAGGCTGCTACTGTAGCTGGGATTCACTTTTGCACTCAACTGTAGCATTTCACAACTCGGGGCCTAGAATCAGGGCCTGCAGCAGAGTCAGTCTCTGAACAACCTAATGAGTGCAAATGGCCTGTAGGCATCTGCCTGATTGGTTGGATGAGTCAGCAGACTGGCTCTTATGCACAGCAGCAGCAGCAATTCAGTGGCTGCTCAAAGCATTTACTCATGTCTGTGAGAGTGCCTGAGCTTGCTTGTTCCCGGCCTTGCTTCTGCCTCAACCTTAGCCCTGCCTCGCCTCACTCCAGGTAACCCAGGCCTGAGCCTCAGCTTTGATTCCTGACTTCCAACTTTGGCTCTGACCCTTGGCTCCGACTCCTGCTATGTGCTTTGACCACTGAACATGAAATTCTGCACTGTCACCCATGATCCCTTTCAAAGGGATGAGCTCGGGTCACATGTGTCAGGAAGGCAGCAATTGCTCCCTGCTGGGAACTGGGTTCCTGGTTCAACCAGTAAAGGCATGTTTATTGGTTCTGTAGGAGCAATCTCTTTCTTATGCACTAGCTACAACAAGCACAAGAGTTGGGTCTAGCAAGTTTCCTGACTGGAGGGTTGCCCGGTATTCAGCCTACTTCTTGGCAGGGCTAAGCAACAGAGTTGTGGGCAACTCGGCACTTCTGAAAGTTACACTGTGTAGCTGGGTGCCCAAATATGGACGAAGTTGCATGAACAATAAGGCTTCCAAGTTCGACCTCTTGGGCCTGGGATTACAGTGTTGCCAGTGCCAAGTGTTCAAAAATCATGAGTCCCACTCCCAAAATAACAGGATTGGTTTAAAAAACCATGAGACTTCTGGAAATGATTAATTTGAGGTTGACCGTCCGTGCTCCTAAGTGAGGTGGGAGTTTGGAAAATCCCATGCACTATGTTTGTGGGTGTAACTTTCCCATTACCATCTCTCATGTCAGGAGTGGGGTCCTTTTGGGCTGTTCACTCACTTGCTTTCCAAGCAGTCAGTCCAGACAGCTGGCCAGTGCTCGGTGTGGATCTAGAGAAGTGCAGGGACTGCTATTGACATGCTGAAATTTAATTTGTTCAGAACAAATGTGCAGGACTGGGACAACTTCTCCAAATGCCCTTTGACAGCCGCAAAGCCACTCCAGATCCAGTGCGCTCTGTAGGTCAGAAGTTGATACCTGTGCTTGTATAGGGTTGTCTCTTCACCCACAAATAGGCTACTGAAGTCAATGGCGTTACCTGTGTATTAAGGTGCTACCCAACACGAGTAAAGGGATCGGAATCTGGCCTTATGTTTTTGGCCTGGGCCTGAGAGTGCATTTGAACCAGCCCACTTCAAGCTTTGCCCACATCTTTCACCCCTCAGTACCCAATAGGGTGACCAGATGTCCCGATTTTATAGGGACTGTCCCAATTTTTGGGTCTTTTTCTTATATAGTTTCCTATTACCCCCACCCCTACTCACACTTGCTGTCTGGTCACCCTAGTACCCAATAGCAAAGCAGCCCAAGAGATGGAGGATCTGTTCAGCGGTGCAGGAGAATCTTCGCAGCAGCTGCCCTCTGCCACCCTCCCTCCTGGCACAGGGCACCCTTGTGTCTCGTTGATTATCTGCTGCTACCGGATCCGTCCTCAGGACCATTGGTAACTGGCGCAGGAGCGGCAGGTTTGTAGAAATTTTGATGGTGCCCAGAACACCCAGAGCCCGCCCCCCCAAACTTTGCCCCCCACCTGCCTAAGGCTCTGGGAGGGAGTTTGGGTGGGGGGAGGAGGTCTGGGGTGCAGGCCCTGGGCTGGGACAGGGGATTGGGGTGCAGGGTGCAGGCTCTGAGAGGAAGTTTGGGTGAAGAAGAGGTGAGAGGTTGGGCTCTGGGAGGGATTTTGGGGGGGGTCTGGGGTGCAGGCTCTGGGCTGGGGCAAGGGGTGGGGGTGTAGGAGGTGGTGAGGGGTGCAGGCTCTGGGAGGGAGTTTGGGGGCAGGAGAGGGGGTGGGAAAGGGGTGGGGTGCAGGCTCTGGGACAGAGTTGGGAGCTGGGTGCAGGCTCTGAGCTGGAGCAAGGGGTAGGGGTGCAGGAGGGGGTGAGGGGTGCAGGATCTGGGCAGGGCTGCCCAGAGGATTCAGGGGGCTTGGGGCAAAGCAATTTTGACGGCCTCTTCCATAAAAAAAAGTTGCAATACTATAGTAACATGTATTTGAAAATGTAAAAAATAACTAGTGAAATACATTCAAAAATTAATTTGTAATAATTTGAAAATATACTAAATACATTATTTAAAAACATTAAATGCTTTAATGGTATGTATACATTTGCAATTACATAATGGGCTGTTGCTGGGTGATGGTTGGTGCCAATGGGCTGTTGCTGCCTAGGGGTGGTGCTGCTGTTGCCCAGGGCTGGGTGGGGAGCTGGGCTCTGGGTTGCGGGATGCCCGGCTCACAGGGGCTGGACTCAGGGCTGGGGTCAGGGCTCGGGGGGTGGGGTGGGGGGGTGCCCAGCTCACAGGGACTGGACTCAGGGCTGTGGGGACGGGGAGATGGGGTCAGGGGGGTGTCCGGCTCAGAGGGGCTGGGCTCGGAGCTGGGGGTCAGGGCTGTGGGGGGGGGGATGGTGTCGGGGGGGTGCCTGGCTCACAGGGGCTGGACTCAGGGTTGTGGGGAGATGGGGTCGGGGGGTGTCCGGCTCAGAGGGGCTGGGCTCGGAGCTGGGGGTCAGGGCTGTGGGAGGGATGGGGTCGGGGGTGCCCGGCTCACAGGGGCTGGGGTCAGGGCTGTGGGGAGATGGGGTCAGGGAGGTGTCCGGCTCAGAGGGCTGGGCTCGGAGCTGGGGGTCAGAGCTGTGGGGGGGGATGGGGTTGGGAGGGTGCCCAGCTCACAGGGGCTGGACTCAGGGCTGTGGGGAGGATGGGGTAGAGGGGGTGCCCAGCTCACAGGGGCTGGGGTCAGGGCTGTGGGGAGGATGGGGTAGAGGGGTGCCCAGCTCACAGGGGCTGGACTCAGGGCTGTGGGGAGGATGGGGTAGAGGGGGTGCCCAGCTCACAGGGGCTGGGGTCAGGGCTGTGGGAAGATGGGGTCAGGGAGGTGTCCGGCTCAGAGGGCTGGGCTCGGAGCTGGGGGTCAGAGCTGTGGGGGATGGGGATGGTGTTGGGGGGTGCCCGGCCCCTTACCATGCCGCTTACCCCCTCTCCCGGAGCCTCAGCGCGCCACATCCAGCGCTACAGCGGCCTGGTGTTTCCAGTGGGGCCTGAGCTCCTGCCGCTCAGCCGCAGCTCGCAGCCCCGCCCCCTTACCGGCTGAGACACTAGGGGATGGGGGAAGACGGAAGCGGGGGGAGCCTCCAACATACTTGTGGGGGCCCCGTGGGGCCGAGGGCCTGGGGCAAATTGCCCCACTTGCCCACCCCCCCGGGCGGCCCTGGCTCTGGGAGGGAGTTTGGGGATGGGAGGGGGTGTGGAGGGAGGGGTGCAGGCTCTGGGAGGGAGTTTGGGGGCAGTGTGTGTGGGAAAGGGGTGGGGGTGCAGGCTCTGGGAGGAGGTGGGCGGGTGCAGCACTTACCTAGGGCTCCTAGGCAGGGCGGGCTGGGGGGGCCTCCATCAGTTGCTACCCCCAGGCACTGCCCCCACAGCTTCCTACTGGCTGCAGGGGCACTTGCAGCGGGACACAGACCCCCCCCCCTCCGCCCCCAGGCTGCAGGGAGGGGCCGGCAGCCACCTGGAGCGAGCAGGAAGCTGCATTGCCAGTGGTGGGTGGGGGTCTTGGGCTGTTTTAAATCGCCCAGGGGATGCGCGGGGAAAGTGCCCGGGAGCAGAAGGTGGGGCCGAGGGAGAGACCCGGCCTCAAACAGTGCTGGAGCTGGGCCCCAGGCCAGTAATATTCCTGGTGCCCAGGCACCACGGGCCCATAGAACTCGCCGCCCATGAACAGGCATACATCAGAGCAGCCCAAAGTCTGCTCTAATTAATACTAGAAACTGACCCAGTGTCTAGAAGCTCCGAAACTGGAGAGGCACTGAGGTGACTTAAAAATCAATCTTTGCCCAACCGCCCAGGACTTGCACCTGCTGCTCCTTGACTGATCTGGTGAATCCTGCCCCCTAGTGTTTAAAGAAGTTTAAAATGACATGCTATAGCTCATAGAGAGGGGCTGATCTCTCTGGAGAGTTCTGGTCTCTAACTAAAAAGAAGAACAGGAGTACTTGTGGCACCTTAGAGACTAACAAATTTATTAGAGCATAAGCTTTCGTGGACTACAGCCCACTTCTTCGGATGCATATAGAATGGAACATATATTGAGGAGATATATATACACACATACAGAGAGCATAAACAGGTGGGAGTTGTCTTACCAACTCTGAGAGGCCAATTAATTAAGAGAAAAAAAACTTTTGAAGTGATAATCAAGATAGCCCAGTACAGACAGTTTGATAAGAAGTGTGAGAATACTTACAAGGGGAGATAGAATCAATGTTTGTAATGGCTCAGCCATTCCCAGTCCTTATTCAAACCGGAGTTGATTGTGTCTAGTTTGCATATCAATTCTAGCTCAGCAGTCTCTCGTTGGAGTCTGTTTTTGAAGTTTTTCTGTTGTAATATAGCCACCCGCAGGTCTGTCACTGAATGACCAGACAGGTTAAAGTGTTCTCCCACTGGCTTTTGAGTATTATGATTCCTGATGTCAGATTTGTGTCCATTAATTCTTTTGCGTAGAGACTGTCCGGTTTGGCCAATGTACATGGCAGAGGGGCATTGCTGGCACATGATGGCATATATCACATTGGTAGATGTGCAGGTGAACGAGCCCCTGATGGTATGGCTGATGTGATTAGGTCCTATGATGATGTCACTTGAATAGATATGTGGACAGAGTTGGCATCGGGGTTTGTTACAAGGATAGGTTCCTGGGTTAGTGGTTTTGTTCAGTGATGTGTGGTTGCTGGTAAGTATATGCTTTAGGTTGGGGGGTTGTCTGTAAGCGAGGACAGGTCTGTCTCCCAAGATCTGTGAGAGTAAAGGATCATCTTTCAGGATAGGTTGTAGATCTCTGATGATGCGCTGGAGAGGTTTTAGTTGGGGGCTGAAGGTGACAGCTAGTGGTGTTCTGTTATTTTCTTTGTTGGGCCTGTCTTGTAGGAGGTGACTTCTGGGTACTCGTCTGGCTCTGTCAATCTGTTTTTTCACTTCAGCAGGTGGGTATTGTAGTTTTAAGAATGCTTGATAGAGATCTTGTAGGTGCGTGTCTCTATCCGAGGGATTGGAGCAAATGCGGTTATATCTTAGAGCTTGGCTATAGACAATGGATCGTGTGGTGTGTCTTGGATGGAAGCTGGAGGCATATAGGTAAGTGTAGCGGTCAGTAGGTTTCCGGTATAGGGTGGTATTTATGTGACCATCGCTTATTAGCACAGTAGTGTCCAGGAAATGGACCGCTTGTGTGGATTGATCTAGGCTGAGGTTGATAGTGGGATGGAAATTATTGAAATCATGGTGAAATTCCTCAAGGGCTTCTTTTCCATGGGTCCAGATGATGAAGATGTCATCAATGTAGCGCAAGTAGAGTAGGGGCGTTAGGGGACGAGAGCTAAGGAAGCGTTGTTCTAAGTCAGCCATAAAAATGTTGGCATATTGTGGGGCCATGCGGGTACCCATAGCAGTGCCGCTGACTTGAAGGTATATATTGTCCCCAAATGTGAAATAGTTGTGGGTGAGGACAAAATCACAAAGTTCAGCCACCAGGTTAGCTGTGACATTATCAGGGATACTGTTCCTGATAGCTTGTAGTCCATCTTTGTGTGGAATATTGGTGTAGAGGGCTTCTACGTCCATAGTGGCCAGGATGGTGTTTTCTGGAAGATCACCGATGGATTGTAGTTTCCTCAGGAATTCAGTGGTGTCTCGAAGATAGCTGGGAGTGCTGGGAGTGTAGGGTCTGAGGAGAGAGTCTACATAACCAGACAAGCCTGATGTTAGGGTGCCAATGCCTGAGATGATGGGGCGTCCAGGATATCCAGGTTTATGGATCTTGGGTAGCAAATAGAATACCCCTGGTCGGGGTTCTAGGCATGTGTCTGTACAGATTTGTTCCTGTGCTTTGTCAGGGAGTTTTATGCTCTAATAAATTTGTTAGTCTCTAAGGTGCCACAAGTACTCCTGTTCTTCTTTTTGCGGATACAGACTAACACGGCTGCTACTCTGAAACCGGTCTCTAACTAGGTCCTTGTTAAATTAGCTTTTCCTCCTGCATTATTTCTTACCACACACTTTTATTTAAAAACAGCAACAACAAATGAGTGATGCGATCTGCCCTGTCCCTTTTTTCTTGAGGGCCAGAGCGAGAAGAGCCACAGACAACTTCCTGCATGAAAAGAAAAGCCACTAGATTCCGCCCATTGATGGCTGTAAAAGAGGAAACAGATTTGCAGAATTGCATAATCCTAAACTTTCGTCAGGGAGGAGGGGCCAAACTGGGAGAGAGACAAGCAGAGGGACTTTCTCGAAAGTTTACTATGATCCTCGGTAGGTCTCTCAAGAGACGGGATCAAGGACAGAAATAGCTTGGCAGGGGATCAGGTAAGTTTGGCTGTTTGATTGCTACGTTAAAGAGAGGAAGGAGCTTCGAACTGGGAAGTGCCAGGCTAATCTCTGAGGGAAAGAGAAACTGGTTACAATTTTCACTGTTAAGCCAAGCTGGTTGCCTGACATATTTACTATTCTTTCTACACGTCCGGATGGTTTGTTCCTGCAACCGCAATAAGGATTCTTTAAAATACAGCCAATTTTACAGTTACAATTTTAAAATGCTTCTGTTCAACCTCTGCCCTGACCGAGACACAAAGTACGGAGTTATTAGAGCCAGGCAGGCTCCTGGGATGGGCTACGGCTGCTTCCAGCCAGCTCTCTCTTTCCTGTGCCACTTTGGAGGAGTCTCTTCTGGCTGTAACCCCTTTGGTTAGCATCAAAAGTGAAAGAGAAGGCAGATGGTCAACAGAAGGGAAAGCAGCCAGAAAGGCTGCCTGGGATTCTGGTGAGCCGGTCCCTGGGGGTGGGCTCCTAACATGCAAATAATGGCTGAGAAAAGGGGTGGCTAAGCAGGGGCATACTGTGCCCTCAGAGGGCCAGCATGGAGCAAAGCATTACTCAGTTGTGACCGTATGGCCTGCTAGTGACAGGCTTCACAGGGAATACGCCTCACCCAGTGCACATTTGTCTGGGAGGAAGGGTGGGCGGATGGCAGCAAAGCAGGCCCCCTGATAAAAGGGCACATGTGGTCTATTCGTTTTGATGATGGCCAAGTCCCTGAGGTCCTTATTCTGTACTGACTTGGGCTAAACACCCACTGACTCCGCGGTGAGTTTCACCTGATTACAAAAATGAGTGGGGAGTGCATAGAGGGGCAAATCAGACCAGACTTTCAGTTAGTGTAAATCAGTGTAATTTCATTGAAAACAATAATGATTTACACCAGCTGAGGATCTGGCCCCTGGAGGCTATTACTGCTTTGAACAATGAAAGATAAAGTCATCCTATAGCAAGTCACACAGCAAGCAGGGTGTGCAGCCTCCTGGAGGGAATGTCCAAGGCACAGCAAACGTGTTTGTTTTGAGAATCAAGTATCAGAGGGGTAGCCGTGTTAGTCTGAATCTGTAAAAAGTAACAGAGGGTCCTATGGCACCTTTAAGACTAACAGAAGTATTGGAGCATAAGCTTTCATGGGTAAGAACCTCACTTCTTCAGATGCAAGTCTTGCATCTGAAGAAGTGAGGTTCTTACCCACAAAAGTTTATGCTCCAATACTTCTGTTAGTCTCAAAGGTGCCACAGGACCCTCTTTTGTCTTGAGAATGTAACTCAGTAACCTTGACACTGCATTGGTGTAGCATAGTGTCAGCTATAGAGTACAGTGCATTCATGTGTCAATTAATAGCCTTCCTACGCAGAGCATATTTCCTAGCAGCAGCGCAAAACATGGTGAGACATGATAGAATATAGTACATGATATCTAAAACGCAACTGTGAAGACGTATGGTAAATAAAGTAAAGTGCTCTGTTATAAGAATAAGGGAGGGAGGGAGAGATATAAAACACATGCTAGGCAAAGGTATTTTCAGAGTCTGTCTGGAAAAGTCTATGAGGAATGGGCAGATTGGTCTGGGAAAACATAAATATCAGAAACCCTTTCACCCCCTCTAATCTCTGAGGCCTGATTTTTAGAATTGTGCTTGCAAAAAGTGTGTGTGTTTAAAATGTAGACATGCCAATGTGGTAAGTGAACAGGATGCCCAATCCTGGCCCTTGTCCAGTTCTACAGCTAAGGTTTTGAAATATTTGGACACATCTTTGGCCCTTGCAGTTCCTGCCTTGGTTGGTGCATAGGGCTTCTACTACCAGCCTCAAAAGGGTTGGGTGGCTCAGACTAAATCGGCAGAAGAAGCTGGCTGCTAACAGGCTCATCCAAAATGAACCCCAACTGCAAACCTGGGGTGAAAGCCTGCACAAGCCCATGGCACCCTGAGGACTTAGGTTGGGCTTAAGCAGAACACTGGGGCTCATGCTAGCCCTCTGCATAGGCCTGAATTTCAGCTCCCTGGGAGGTTCAGGTGTCACTAGTCAGTGAGGCACAGGTACAGGGAGGCTGTTCCACACGGCAGGGATTGCAGAGGAGAAGGCACTTGCACCTAAAGGTAAGAAGGAACTGAGAGGGGATTTATCTAATATAAATCCTATCACTTCAAACAAAAGCATTAAAGGAAAATAACATCCTCTTTCCATGTCAAAGGGGTGGGGGATTTGCCATCACTGGCCATTTTTAAGTCAAGGTTGGATGGATGCTCTATCTCAAACAGCAGTTATTAGGAGGTAGGCCTGTGTGATACAGCAGGTTATAGTAGATGTCATAATGGTCCCTTCTGGTCTTGGGAGCTAGGAATCCCCAGCACAGGGAATGGCAAGTTATTGATGGATGAATCCCATTCCTTTCAGATATGGAGGTAGTAGAGAAGGTCCTGAGTGTGGCCCACATCATCTACGCCCAGTGCGAACAAGTGAAGTGCTGTAAACACCAGTGCCGCCGTCTTGTGTACCGCGTTCGCATCCTGCTGAGGCCTGTGGAGGTCCTCAGGGCACAGCCTCCAAAACAAATCTCCTCCCAGGTAGAAGAGACGCTGCAGCAGCTGCTGGAGACCTTGGAGAAGGCCCAGGAGCTGGTGAAGAAGTACAGCCAGACGAACTGGCTGCAGAAGTTCCTGAAAGCCAGCGATGTCATGGAAGAGTTTGCACGGGTGAACGAGCGCCTTGGGGATGCTGCTCAAGGGCTCTCACTCCTGCTTCAGGCTGAGCATAAACAGTCCTTCCTCGAGACCTTTCAGCGAGACACCCGCAGCAGGGAGGACAGCCAGGACACCAAGGATGACAAAGCCCTCTGGGAGGAGCTGCTCACAAGTGAATAGGCATTTTTAAGACTCTCACGTACCTTACAGTTGGGAATTAGCTGGGATGGCTGGAGCCAGCGTGTCTAGCTCCACTTCCCCTGGCTGCTGCAAGTTTCAGCTTTGGCCTGAGGGTTGCACATTCAAACAGGAACAGGTTAAGACTACAAGGGACCCAGATCAATGATGTGCCGTTTGTGTCACATTATTGTGATGTTGGTGATGCGGTTCTACCACTTCTGTGAGCCCTTCAAGAGCACAGGACCCAGAGCTATTCCTCTACCCTTGGTCCAACTGTACCAGCAGATCTATTGACAGGCTAGAGGGCACTGGTACCTACTACACATGGCACTGGTGTGACCACTGCTGGAATCTTGTGTCCAGTTCTAGTGCCAAACAACTGAAGAAGGATGTTGATAAATTGCAGAGGGGTCAGAGAAGAGCCACAAGAATGATTAAAGGATTAGAAAACCTGCCTGATAGTGATAGACTCAGGGAGCTCAATCTGTGTATTTTATCAAAGAGAAAGTTAAGGGATGACTTGATTACCATCTATAAGGACCTAGATGGGGAACAAATATTTAATAACAGGCTCTTCAGTCTAGCAGAGAAAGCTCTAACACGATCCAATGGTTGGGAGTTGAAGCCAGACAAATTCAAATGGAAATAAGGAGTTAATTAAGCAAGATTAATTAACCATTGGAACAATTTACCTGGGGTCATGGTGGATTCTCCATCAGACAATTTTAAAACCAAGATGGCATATTTCCCTAAAAGATCTGCCCTAGGGAGTATTGTGGGGCAGGTCTCTGGCCTGTGCTCTACAGAGGATCAGACTAGATGATCACAATGGTCCCTTCTGGCCTTGGAATCTCTGAATCTAAGAGAAACCTCAGGACTCTGGCTTCTCTGAAGTGATACACTCCAGGTCCAGAAGGGGCTGGGGTTGGACTGGGGTGGTGGGAAGCACAGCGCTAAGCTGTGACCTTGCAGCTGCAGATTCAGGTTTTAAAGTAGCAAAATAATGGCCCACAAGGAGGAGATGTTTGTCAGATGTGAACCAGGAAGTGACTGGTGCTGGAGGGTGGGATTTTCACAAAAGTCTATGTAACCTAGGAGATCCAAGTCCCATTGACTTTCAGTGGTCTCCTAAATTACAAAAGTGCTATTAAAAATGCCACCCTCAAACATTCCAAAAGATATTGGGGGCTGGCAGCTTTCTAAGACCTGGCACAGTGATGGAGGGGGCAATAGCTGCCTTGTATAGCACAGTTCTACTCTGAAAAGCCATGATGAAAAAATGGCCCCTTCACATTCAGCAGATCTGCTGCCTCTGTGTATCGGAGCCAGATTATTATGCTGACAATGATACGTTCTTTTGCTTTTTACTTCTGCGTTGGCCCTGCTGAATCAACACAGCTATGGGAGAAGGAGCTGGAGTTGATTCCTTCTTCTGCATCAGTGCTTAGGTACCATGGTGAGAGGTGTCTGAGAAAATGGATAGATTGGCTGCATTATTTACTATGTTCCAGTCAGTTACACTGAAGACAATTGGGCTGGGACAGGTGTTGCTGAGATCCTAATTTGGCTGGCAGGACTTTGAGTCTCAGTGTTGACATGTTTCAGAGTAGCGGCTGTGTTAGTCTGTATCCGCAAAAAGAACAGGAGTACTTGTGGCACCTTAGAGACTAACAAATTTATTTGAGCATAAGCTTTCGTGGGCTACAGCCCACTTCTCATGGAAGTGTTGACATGGAAGAAGGGAAGAGCCTAGCGTGATTCTCAGATCCAAGTTTGCAAGGCAGATATTTTCCCCTTCTACACTAAGCACACTGGCTCTGGAGTTGCTAAGAGAAAATAAACAAGGAGCCCGGCAGGGCCATTCTCATGGAGTCACTTTTCAGAGCAGAACTGCACTTTAAGCCGGGTGAAAATTTAACAGCGCGAAAGGCCAGTCCCACTAAACCTCTCTGGTAGCCCACACAGCCCAGTCTGAGGGCACACCCAGTCAGTCCCCTGGTGCCCAGACCATGTGGAAGGGTCATATGCCATGCAACAAGCATCCGTCCCACAAGTTCCTTTAACGACCTTGACTTTCTGCTTCTTCCTTTCCCCTAGGAAGTACAGTGACCAAAGATGCAGTGGATAACGTCCACAGTGATGTCAGACATGTGGGAACAAAGGTGGAGGATGTGGGAAGCAGGGTGGAAGAAGTTCGCCAAATGATGCAAAAGTGTAAGTTACCAGCAGGCCTCTCTCCCCTTGGGCACACCCCTCCCAGGGAAAGGGTGGGTTGTGAACTGTTGACAATGAATTGCAGATTCATCCTCCAGGCTCAGGGGCAGCACATTCACTGGAGGGATTTGCAGTCCTGATAGATCAGTTTAAGAATAGGTGGAGTACTTGATGCCTCCGTGGGCACCTTCCAAACTCAGCTCTGCTCCCCATGCTGGATGGCTCCTTATTTACCTTGTCAAGCCTGCAAAACCCCACACAACATCCATCCAAGGTCATCATCCTCCCCACAGCAGAAGCCTTCCCCAGTGTGGGTACCATGATGGGGAATGTGATGGGACGAATCATTAAAGGCTAGATCTCTCCACTGTGACAAAGCATCTGTGCTGCCTTTGCATCCCTCCCCCCACCCCTTCCAGGAGGGCAGGGCTGAACCACCTTCAAGGAGTTTCAGTACTGCTCCCTGCTGGCCACCCTGAGTCGTCAATGATGTGACTTCAGTTTGCTCCTTTATGTCTTGTCAGTGCTAAGAGCCAGACACAAGCAGACTCAGCAGTTCCCACCTGGCAGGGCACAGCATCACCCCCAGCCTACTAAGCTAGCTCCTGAGACCCAGCTCCTGCAATATAGTTCTGGTACCTTCTTGATATTGGGCATTAGTGACTTATGATAGGAGAGAAAGCAGGAATAGATGTGCTTTTAATGATAGCAGGAGTAATAGAAATGGGAGGAAATTTGATAGTCCAAAGTGCAAGCTCATGCACTTACGGACTAACTACTTGAATTATTGCTATAAGCTGGGGACATATCAGATGGAAGTGACAGAGGTGGAGAAAGACCTGGGTGTATGGGTTGATCACAGGGTGACTATAAGCTGCCAATGTGATGTGCTGTGAAAAAGGCTAAATCAATCCTAGGATGCAGCAAGCGAGATATTGCCAGTAGAGACAGGGAAGTGTTATTGCCATTATACAAAGCACTGGTGAGACCTCACCTGGAATACTGTGTGCAGTTCTGGTCTCCCATGCTTAAGAAAGATGAATTCAAACTGAAAAAGGAGCAGAGAAGGGTACTAGGATGATCTGAGGAATGGAAAACCTAACTTAAGAGAGGAGACTCAAGGAGCTTGGCTTCTTCAGCCTAACAAAACAAAGGCAGAGAGGAGATATAATTGCTGTCTATAAATAGATCAGCTAGATAAATACTAGGGAGGGAGAGAAGTTGTTTAACTTAAGGGTCAGTGTTGGCACAAGAACAAATGGCTATAAACTGGCCATCAACAAATTTAGGCTTGAAATTAGACAAAGGTTTCTTACCATCAGAAGAGTGAGGTTCTGGAACAGCCTCCCAAGGGAACACTGGGGGCCAAGAACTTAGCTTGTTTCAAGGCTGAGCGTGATAAGTTTATAGAGATGATAGTATGATGAGATTGCCTACAATGTGGCATATAGCCCATGCACTACTGCTGTTAGCAAATCTCCAATAGTAGGAGATGGGACACTAGATGGGGCAGGCTCTGAGTTACTACAGCGAATTTTTTCTACAGGTGTCTGGCTGGTGAGTCTCGCCAACATGCTCAGGGTCTAACTGATTGCTATAAGTGAGGTTGAGAAGGTATTTTCCCCATGGTCAGATTGGCAGGGACCCTGGAGTGTTTTCACTTTCCTCTGCAGCATGGGGCATGGGTCACTTGCTGGTTCGAACTAGAGTAAATGGTGGATTCTCTATAACATGAAGTCTTTAAATCAAGATTTGTGGACTTCAGTCACTCAGCCAGAGGTTATGGGCCTGCGATGTGCAGGAGGTCAGACTAGATGATCACAGAATCATAGAAGATTAGGGTTGGAAGAGACCTCAGGAGGTCATCTAGTCCAACCCCCTGCTCAAAGCAGGACCAACACCAACTAAATCATCCCAGCCAGGGCTCTGTCAAGCAGGGCCTTAAAAACCTCTAAGGATGGAGATTCCACCATCCCCTAGGCAACCCATTCCAGTACTTCACCACCCTCCTAGTGAAACTGTTTCCTAATAGCCAACCTAGACCTCCCCCACTGCAACTTGAGACCATTGCTCCTTGTTCTGTCGTCTGCCACCACTGAGAACTGCCAAGCTCGATCCTTTTTGGAACCCTCCCTTTAGGTAGTTGAAGGCTGCTATCAAATCCCCCCCTCACTCTTCTCTTCTGCAGACTAAACAAGCCCAGTTCCCTCAGCCTCTCCTCATAAGTCATGTGCCCCAGCCCCCTGATCATTTTTGTTGCCCTCCGCTGGACTCTTTCCAATTTGTTCACATCCTTTCTGTAGTGAGGGGCCCAAAACTGGATGCAATACTCCAGATGTGGCCTCACCCGTGCCGAATAATCACTTCCCTTGATCTGCTGGCAGTGCTTCTACTAATGCAGCCTAATATGCCGTTAGCCTTCTTGGCAACAAGGGCACACTGCTGACTCATAATGGTCCCTTCTGGCCTTAAAGTCTCAGTCTATGAGAAAAAGCCCTGAAATTTCACTGCATAGGTCTTGGTCTCCATTATGGTACAGCTGCAACTGCATATAGCAGCTTTATAGGACATGTGGAGCTCTCTCCACCCCACGTTCGTTTATCCAGAGACAAATCATGACAGGCCATTGTGTCTCCAAACTAGGGACATATGTGGGAAGATTCATAGATTCATAGATTATAGGACTGGAAGGGACCTCGAGAGGTCATCGAGTCCAGTCCCCTGCCCGCATGGCAGGACCAAATACTGTCTAGACCATCCCAAGATGCCATTGAATCATTACATCTGGATGCTGTGATGAGCACAGTATAAAAACTCATTGGCTAGATTAGATCAAGTGTCTTCATCCATACAACAAATTATGAACTAAGCAAGTTATTTCTCCTACAGGCTGGGAAGGCAGAGAGAGGCTTGGTCTGCACTTGAAAGTTATATCAGCATAGCTATATCAGTCAGGGATGTGAGGGGGAAAACCTCACCCTGACCGACACAGCTATGCTGACAAAAACCCCAGTATAGACACAGCTATGCTGATGAAAGCTGTTGACATAGTTAATGTCATTTGGGGAGATGGTATTTCTACACCAGCAGAAAAACTCCTTCTGTCATTGTACACTGCATCAGCAAAAGGGCTCTGTGCTGGCATGGACTCCATAGTGTAGCTGTAGACAGACAGAGGAAGAGATTTCTTATCAAGAACATCATCTAACACTCCCTCTCTTTGTTTCCCTTTGTCCCAGTGCAGGATGCAGTCATGAAAAAGGACAATGCTATTCCAAGAGAGGAAATCACTGAGATTAGGATGGAGGATCTCACTAAAACCTCATGGACCTTCCTGATGGACTCCAAAAGCCACACGCTCTACAAAGGAGAATTCTACAAGTACCCTGTTGCCATCAAAGTCTTCAAAAACCCTGTGATCACCTCCACCGAGTGAGTTATTCAGTGAAGGTCCCAACAAGAATGTAACTACTGAGGAGGGGATTGCTGTCATCCTCTCCCTCAATCATTGAGAAATGCCTTGATACTGAAGAAAGGGGGCTCTTCAGCTGGGAGACAACCTGGCCACTGACAAAGTAGCTTTGCTTCCTCCCTGCTAAAGTTGATAGCAAAACACTGCTACTCTCTGTGTGAGCCTGTCTGGCGTTATGCAACACTGCACGTATCCCAGAGTCCTTTATATAGCAGGGAGGGTGGAGTAAGAACCACAAAGATGAAGGAAGCCAAAAGCAGCAATCTAACTATAATAACTCAAACCAGGGGAGAGCAAACTACAGCCCAGGGGCTACATCTGGCCCTTCAGACGTTTTAATCTAGCCCTCCAGCTCCAGCCAGGGAGCAGGGTCGGGGGCTTGCCCCGCTTCGTGCATGCTGTGGCTCTGCACGGCTCCTGGAAGCAGCAGCATGTCCCGTCTCCAGCTCCTATGCATAGGGGCAGCCAGGGGGTTCCGCTCCACATGCTGCCCCTGCCCCAAGTACCGCCCCCACAGTTCCCATTGGCTGGGAACTGTGGCTAATGGGAGCTGCAGGGGTGGTGCCTGCAGACGTGCAGCGCTGCCTGGCCGTGCCTCCGTGTAGGAGCCAGAGGGGGGGACATGCCGCTGCTTCTGGGAGCTGCTTGAGGTAAGCGCCGCCCAGACCCTGCCCCCCTGACCCCTTCCCGTGCCCCGACACCCTGCCCAAGCCCTGATTCCCCCTAGCTGGAGTTCTCACCCTCTCCTGCACCCCAACCCCCAATTTTGTGAGCATTCATGGCCCGCCATACAATTTCCATATCCAGACGTGGCCCTTTGCCAAAAGGTTTGCCCACCCCGACTCAAACACTAGAACTTGTCCTGTGGGGAGAGGGCATGTCAGGCAGGATCCTGAGGTTGTCGCCTAGTCAGCCTGGAAAATGCAATGGGACCTGATTTCCAAAAACTGCAGCTCCAGGAAATGGATCCAAGGGACTTCATTGGAATTTACACACAAACAGAACATCCTTGTTGGATGCAGAAGGCCCACGTTGATAGGCTGTGGGAGAATTTAAGCCCATTACTCCTTTTAACTTAGTTTTCCTTCCCCAAAGATCAGGCCCCAAGTACTCACCAGCTGACACATCCCAGCATTCCTTCTGCTGGTGCCATCACATCTGCCATTCATCTTCGGACATAGCGTCTGCTATGGAGGGGGATGTGGGAGAGAGTGGTTTGCTTTCTTCCTCCCAATATTCAGAGGTTCTCTGCAGTTTTCAAGGAACCCTGGTGGGTGAAGGGTATTGAAAAGAAAATGCCAGGGGAATGGATGTGCATTACTCCTCACAAGCATGGACGCTGGGCTCCAGTGCCAATGAGTGATGGCTGCCACGTCACTAGCAAGGTGCATGCTGGGAAGTCTCACAGAGCAGGAAACCAGTGATCTCCTTAGGTGGCTACTGTTTAGAGAACTAGAAAGATAGCAAAATGCAGTTAAAGGGGGATATGTGTGTTTGCTCTCTGCTATACTTCAGCCTTGGGGAGGAAGCCTGGAGTGGGGTTGGAGGCCATGTCACCGGGATTAGCCCCACCGTTGGACTGTATTGGAGGAGGGGGCTGTCCCTGCCTCACCAGCTCCCACAGACCTGCTCTGCCCAGAGGCCTGATTGCTCTACTGCCTGTTGCAGGAAGGTGAGGGAGATTTTCAGGAAGGAGATTGAAACCATGAAGAAGTTTGAGTCTCCGAACATCCTTCGTATGTACGGTATCTGCATCGACGAGAGAGGTAAGGAACCCCAGGGTGGTGGGATCTCAGTCACTGACTCTCCACCGCATGCTCCCATTTCACCTCTTTGCACCCATCTCCTAGCACAGCATTTGTCACCCCTGCTGCTGCACAAGTGGAGGGGCCTGTGTGACAAAGTGGGAATGTTCTTAATGTTTTCTCCGAATACTGTGTGGGTGCCTCAGTTTCCCCTATGCATGTCTTAAGTATCAAGTATCTAGGTGGTGGGATAAGGGTGTGTGATTGTTGCAGAGCCCTAGAGGGCCAGTGTGATGCTGTCTGCACAGAGAATGGCCAACACCCTGTCTCCTGGCAACTGATGTCCTGGGCCCCTCCCCTGCAAAGGTACCAACTGAATGTGTTGGAGAACAAAGATCAGGTGGCCTCCTGGCCCGGGAAAGAGACAAAGGCCAGAGGAGGGGCTGGAGAGTTTCAGTTTGGAGTTGGCTGGGGAAAGAGAGGGAGGCCCAGACCCCCAGGGTCTGGCTTCCCTGCCCCCAAGATGGACCTGACTTAGGGGTCCGGTTTCTGTATCTACAAGCTCGGTTTTGAACTGTGTTCCTGTCGTCTAATAAACCTTCTATTTTACTGGCTAGCTGAGAGTCATGTCTGACTGCGGAATTGGGGTGTGGGGCCCTCTGGCTTCCCCAGGAGGCCCGCCCGGGCAGACTCACTGTGGGAATCACACGGTGTTGAAGGGGATGCTGAATGCTCCGAGGTCAGACCCAGGAAGGTAGAAGCTGCGTAAGCTTCTTGCCCTGGAGACAGTCTGCTCAAAGAGAGGAGGCTCCCCCAGAGTCCTGACTGGCTTCGTATGGAGTAGTTCCAGAGCATCGCCCGGTGACTCCGTGACAGCCTGAATTTATGAGTCCAGACATCAGGCCACACTGGTCACATCAAACGTGATACAGCCACGGTCCAGATGGGTATGATGAGATATGGCCAAAGCCAGCCAACAGGGATGGAAGGCCCATGATGTAATACCACAGCTGGCATGGCCAAGAAAATACCTGAAGGAATAGGGCCCTGCTCTGGCCACCCCTCTCCTAGGGTGACCAGATCACCAAAGACAAATATCGGGACGCGGGGGGAGGGGGGGGGGTGTGACGGGGGGGGGGCATGGCGGGGGGCGGGGCCAAAAAAAAAAAAAAAAACCTTCCTCCGCAAGCGCTGGAGGGAGGCCCCGGGAGACTCAGGGGAAGCGCGGGGCCGGGGTGAGTGAGAGCCCGGCCTGGCCCCGAGCAGGCAGGACTCAGTCGGGTGGTAGGGAGAGGAGGGGGGCGGCCCGCGGGGCCAGGCGGTGGCTGTTCTCACCCCCGGGCAGCGGGACTCGGGAGCAGCCGCTGCTGCAGCTCCCACTGCCGCGGGGGAGGAAGCGGCCATGGCGCTCCGCGGCTGCGGCTCTGGCGCCCCCGAACCCCCCGAGCCGGGGCCTGCTGCAGGGACCCAGCAGTGCACACGCTGGGCCCAGCCCCTGGCCAGTCGCGTCTGGGCTGCTGCCCAGCTGGTGCAATCCCGCGGCGGCCCCGGAGCGGGGGCAGCAGGCCCCAGCCCCCCCGTCCCGCTCGGGTCCCGCAGGGGAACGAACGGGGCTGGGCTGCCGATGCCTCCGCCCCGGGCCGCCGCGGGATTGCACCAGCTGGACAGAGCCCAGATGCGACTGGCCAGGGGCTGGGCCCAGCGTGCGCGCTGCTGGGTCCCCGCAGCAGGCCCCGGCTCGGGGGGTTCGGAGGCGCCGCAGCCGCGGAGCGCCATGGCCGCCTCCTCCCCCGCGGCAGTGGGAGCTGCAGCAGCGGCTGCTCCCGAGTCCCGCTGCCCGGGGGTGAGAACAGCCACCGCCTGGCCCCGCGGGCCGCCCCCCTCCTCGCCCTACCACCCGACTGAGTCCTGCCTGCTCGGGGCCAGGCCGGGCTCTCACTCACCCCGGCCCCGCGCTTCCCCTGAGTCTCCTGGGCCTCCCTCCAGCGCTTGTGGAGGGAGGGGGAATGGTGAGCCCGGGGAAGAGGCGGGGATTCGGGGAGGGAGCCAATCGGGGGAGGAGGGGGCAGAGTCGGGGCGGGGGGGGGGGGGTGCGAGCACTTCCGGGCTCTAGGCTCCGGGGCATTTCCTTGTTTGTCCAGTTGTCCCGACCGCATGTCGGTCGGGACGCGGGACAAACAAGGAAATATCGGGACGGTCCCGATAAAATCGGGACGTCTGGTCACCCTACCCTCTCCACAGGAATTCATGACTCCAATAGTACATATCCAGCAAAGTGGGTCACCTTGGAGCTGAGCTGTGTCTGCTTTTCATTCCCCAAAGTGACATGGGGCCAGCCTGTGGCTGAACCTTGCTCAGACTCCACAAGAAGGAAGGTACTGGGAGCTGTCTCCTACAGGAACAGTGCAATGTTATTTTAAGTAATGTGACAAAGTTCCTCCTCTACCTTGGTGGGTCCTGCACTTATTGGCAGATTTGCTCGCGTCACAGATTCACCCTGTGGGTCAGGAAACAGTCCAGAGACCCTCCCCTCTGGTAGAAGCTATAGTCTATATAGCTCTATATAGCTATAGAGTTAATTAGAGAGGCTTAATTGCCTCACCTGATTCTTAGCAGGTTAATTGGAGTCAGGTGGTCTATTAGCCTGGAGCAGCCCCTGCTCTGGTCACTTAGGGAACAGAAAACTACTTATCCAGTGGCCAGTATATCTCCCTTCTGCTACTCTGCTGTTACCAACTGGGCTGGGTCTATCAGTAACTAAACTATAGAATGAGCTAATGAATTATCTTTAATGATTTTACCTTTTTCCCCTATGTAGATTACTTTGTCTGCACTGAAGTTTTGAGACACAAACCAGTTCAGTGTATCTCTTATGAATGCACTAAAAGATTAAGCAAGTAGTTGGTGAAAAAATATCAGTTTAAGCAACATATGTCACTGCTTAATTTAACTTCTAATTGAACTAACCTAATTTACAATGGTCAAATTAAGGTTGTAATTGAAATAACGCACTGGTTCAATTTATTTGGTTCGCCAATTACTACAATTAGTAATGAATTCATATTGAACAAGTTTAGAAAACAATTCTTAAGGTTTTAGAGGAAAGTTACGGGGAGAAGCCATTCCCTTTTATTTAAGCCAGTTAGCTCAGAGCCTGTTACTTGCCTTTTAAGGAAGTGCGGCTCTTAAACGGATTTGCTGGTAACTTCCTTCTCGAGCTGCTGTCTTCCAGTAACTTCACTCTTCACAGAAATTACATCAAACTTTGGTTTATCTAGTCCAGCAGTGCTCAAACTGTGGGTCAGGACCCCAAAGTGGGCCTACATTAGACTTGCTGGGACCCAGGCAGAAGCTGAAGCCCGAACTCCACCCTGACCTGTCGCGTGAGGCTCGGGCTATGGGCCCCTCTCCCCAACACCCAGGGAGGCAGGGCTCGGGCTCCACTCCCTTCCGCTCCCCAGGGTCATGTAGTAACTTTGTTGTCAGAATGAAGTTTGAGAACCCCTGATCTAGTCTATTTCCCCTCCCCATTTTAACACAATTGCCTGCATCTTTCTGACAGCCTGGCACAGACACAGGATGATTGATAGAGTCCCACGCTTGTAGCGGCTTTAGAACAACCCTGGTTTGGAGATCTCTTACTGTTTAAAGAACAGCCTTAGGAATTTAGTGTTTACTTTGGGGGACAGCTAAGTGATCTGCAAAGAGATACACACATACTCTAAGTGTTGAAGTGATTCAAGCCTCCCTGAATTGCTCTACAATGGTTTTCGCAACTTCTACTTTTCAAACTCTTTAGCTCACGTGATTGGTCTTAGTTTGGAACAAAGCTGATTTTTACCAGTGGCTTTATCGATGATAAGATGTAACTTGGAGCTCTTTCACATGCAGTGGGGCAAGTTTGGTCTTTTCTCTCTCTGAGTTGTACTTCAGGCTTGGAATCTTTCACTTCCCCTTTTCTAGATGGCCAGTACTAGGAAGAGAGCAGGATACAACTCCAAATGTCATTAGTGGTACAAGAGACATCCTCCCCCACTTCTCTCTGCATAGTTAGCATTAGGTTTTGTGGGGATCACTGAATCGCCTACTCTGCTGCATGGGACACTCGTGTCCAATCAGAGATTCCAGCATGTCAGCTGTAGCTCATCATGGACCAATAATTCAGTATCTTGATCTGAGATCATAGTAGAAGATTCCAGTCTGAGGTGGACATTTTCTGGCAAAACCTGTTGGTGTTCACAAGCAGATGTCCTCTTTGTAAGCAGGACATGTGAGAGCCCAAAGTGAGAAGGAGTTGGAAACAGACCTCCATTTAATGGAATAAGGCTAAGTAAAATTATATATAATATAATACTTTGCTAAATATAATTAAAGGTTCATCATCAATTACTCTTTCATGCATTTCCACTCATTCCTTGTGACCATAAGCATGTCAAGGGAAAAGGGACACTGGGGGACCAAGCCCAGAGTGAGTGCATGGCCCATAGCAGTGCCCTGTCACCTAAAATAAAAGCTGCTTTAGCATTCTTTATACTAAACATCATTTAGCATTTGACCCAATAAAGTTGTATGAATATAGATGGAATATATGCGCCAAACATAACCCAATCATTGTCCAGCATTAAACAGGGTTAGACAAGATTTGAGATACAGAGACCTCAGCCTGCTTAATACCATGGCACACACACCATTAAAAATCCCTTGAACCTTTTTCTTACTGATACAGAAAAGAAGGAAAAACAGTTAAAGCCTTTGAAAAGCATTAAATAAGGGTTGTGTTGTAACAACATCTCTTGTTCCCTTTCCCTTTAGCTGGAGAGAGAAGGAAAAGCCCCATGTTTGACAAGCTCTTAGAAGGTATCAAAGGTGGTAATAACTGTCCTGTTGGGGAGAAGAGAAGCAGTTAGCTGCATTGGGCTGGAGCTGTTGTTGTTACGGTCTGATCCTGTCATCCCGGGAGGTGGTTGGGATTCAGCTGGAGCCGGTAGGGTGGCGATTTCCTCTGGGCCCCTCTCTCTGGCCCGTCCGGGCAGGACATGGCTCAGGATCAGGATGACAAAGGCTCCAGGGCCCAGCGGGAGTGGCAGCCATGGCAGTGAAGCTCACTCCAATAGCCAAGTAGTGAACTCAGTTCTGGCCCGTGGTCACTACGCTCCTTCACCTCAGTGCTCCTTCCTGGTGGGCCAGTCACAGCTGCAGTCTCCAAGCTCTACTGAGCAGAGAGGCTGCTCCCTGACAGCTCCCTGTGGGGCTCAAGCCACCCCACAAGGGCCAGGGAGGAGGCAGCGCAATAGTTTCACTCTTATCTCCCTGCACCAGCCCATGAAGCTGGCTAGCCGTGGAAGGGATCATGCGCTGTACCTGCCTGGTGGAAAGTTCAGGAGGCACTGCTTCCCTGAGCACACCGCCTCCTTGTGCTCCCACTGGGGCGGGGCAGCTCCGTACCACCCCTACTCACAGCTATAAGGCACAGTCGAGCCCCAGGTAAATATGGATAATAGGTAAATTAAGGGGACAGCTCAGCCCGTGTGGACTGTGCAGTGTGAATGGAGGTGGCAGAATCAGGCCCTTGATAAGTTGGGGACGGGGAATTAAATGGCAGCAGAAGAGATTAAAAAGGTGTGTTTTCTGGTTTTTACACCTGTGCTCAGTCCCAAGGCCCTGGCACATCATGTTTACTGGGGTCCCACCCTCTCCCATTTCACTTTATTTTTACACAGATGTTACAGATGTTTTGGGAGCCCCCCGAGCTCGGGTTTCCGATACCATTGTGCCCCCCTTTCCTCCCTCCTCTCAGCCTGGCCTGAGCAATCAATAATTTGTGGAGGCTTTTTAGTGATAGCAATATTAACCTCCTTCATTAGCTGCCTGGGGCATTTCTGACTGCTTGTCAGGTGGCCATGTGTAAACCTTATGAAAAATTCTTCCCAGTTACATCTGAGCAACTCCAGGGAAGTCACTGGGGTTGCCTGGGTACAGGAGTCAGGTCTGGTCTCTTGGGAGTGGACAACAGGGGATGGATCACTTGGTGATTGCTTGTTCTGCTCATTCCCTCTGAAGCACCTGGTGTTGGCGACTGTTGGAAGACAGCATGCTGAGCAAGATGAACCATTAATCTGACCAGTATGGCCATTCTTATATTTCTTATTTCCCACAATATGGGCATGTCAAAGGGCCATGAGAACTATCACTCTTGAATTTCCTGACAATGCTTGATTTGAACTGTGCAGAGTTAAAGTTGTGTTAATCCAGGATTCTGCATTTCTAATGGAGAATGAAGTAAACACGAGTTGTCTCAGCTCAGGTCACCATTCACTGGGCTTCTGTTCTGATCAGGTTCGAGCCCTTGTTTCTCCATTGTCATGGAGTACTGTGAAAAGGGGACCCTGCGGGATGTGCTGACAAGGAAACCCCAGCTCCCCTGGGAGACTCGCATTCAGATGGCACTAGATGCGGCCAGAGGCCTATACAGGTATGTCATGGGGCCAGTGGCCCTTCAGGAGAATTAGAGCCCAACTGGCCCAAGATCAGGGCCGGCACCAGGCACCAGCGTACCGAGCAGGTGCTTGGAGTGGCCACTTCGGAGAGGGGCAGCACGTCCAGCTGTTCGGCAGCAATTCGGCGGACAGTCCCTCACTCCTGCTCGAAGCGAAGGACCTCCTGCCGAATTGCTGCCGCAGATCGCGATCGCGGCTTTTTTTTTGTTTGTTTGTTTGGCTGCTCGGGGCGGCCAAAACCCTGGAGCCGGCCCTGCCCATGATGGCCCTGTGGGCTGCACCTGGGAGCAATCAGGTGCTCCTGGGAGTGCCCTTTAGTTAATTAGAATTGAAACAGCTGAATTAGCAGGGGGCTATGACAGTATAAAAAGGAAGTTGCCTGAGGGAAAGGAAGCCATCCCTGGCAGTCTATAGCTGGCTCTAGGAAGGGAGTGGGAAGGCTGAAGGATATGCTGTAAAAGGAAAGAGACCCCCTAGAGTGAAGCTAGTCACTGAGAAGTTAGTGCTCTGAGGAACAGTAGCTAAACCCCAGCATGGGCAGGACCAGAGCAATGGAATCTGAGAGACAAGAGGGGCTTTTTGGCAACTGACTGGTCAGAAGAAGCAAGAGACTCTGATAAGGAAGAAACAAAGCTTTGGACAATTCTCTGATGTTGGCTCAGTGGTTGTGGGTAAATGAAGATTCCCCTGAATAAGGGAGAGGCAAAGACTGAGTCAAGATATATTTAATATGATAAAAAGGGGAAACTGAGGCATAGCATGGCATCTGGGTCTGTGACAAGGTACCAAGCATGACTGAAGACAAGTGAATTCATTTTCTGATGTCCCGCTATATGCCTGAATTGGTTTCATCTATAGGAGAGCAAAGGTGGATGGGGTGTGGATACTGTGGGTAAAGTATCCCTCACCATCCACAAAGCCCATGACAGGCAGTTGGAGAAGTGATGGGAGGATGGGTTTAGATAAGAAAGTGCCCAGATTCTCAGATGCCTTTGGCTTGTGAATCTGGCCTGAAGCCTGGTAGGAAAAGCCTTTCTCCTGAGATACCTGGTGCTGCTGCTTCCAGAAGTACCTTATAGAGCATCAGTAGGACTACTGCCCAGTAACAGACTGGTTACTGCCCACTGGTCCTAGGCTGCTCTGACAATGGCATTCGCTGGTTTGCCACTTTACAGGCAAAAAATTATTGTCTTGTAGTCATTGGAAAGGTCTGATTTGTGGTTGTTGTCCCAGAATAACTAGGCACACCAGGAATGTGGCTTCTGAATTCTCAGTAGTGTCCAAAGGTCCGTCCTTGTGGCTGTTCTGGGTGGGAGCAGAGGAAGGGAAGGTAGCAATGGATCCATTGCTAATGTTTTCTGCTCTTGGTTCTGACTGACCGTAGGTTGCACCAGACGGGGGAGAAGTCTAAATTGCATGGATGCATCAATAGTACCAAGTTCCTAGTTGCTAAAGGTTACTGTGTGAAGGTAAGAGCTGTCTTTTGAGAAGACTTTTTGAGAGGTTTGAAAGCTTTTGTGGCTATCTATTCCATCTCTCCTTTCCTCCCTCCGGTAACACCTCAAGCATCTATTGTTTCAGTGCTAATTTACTATGCAGATGGGACACCTGAATTATATGGCCAACCCCCTACTATGCAGTCTTCTCCCATCCCCCCAAACTCTCTTCCCCTTTCCAGCCCGCCTCCCAGGACAGTATGAGCAGCACAGGAGTCTGTTTGTTTATTTAGATGTTAACTTCAGGCTGTTCTACACAGTCCCCAAATTTTTAACATGCAGCTGTTTTTTTATATTGAAAATGCACTGCTGCATTGCAGACTCTGATGGGGAATTCCCTCTTGACTTTAATGGGAATATTGGATGAACATCATCTCTGAAAAGCAGGCTATGTTGTTGTTTATTATTTGGTATTACTGTAGTGCACAGGAGCCCTCCTTGTGGATCAGGACCCCTTGTGCCAAGTGATGTACAAACACCGAACAAAAGGATGGCCCCATCTCCATGCTTATTTAGCTACCTAAATATGGATGTGTGTCAGTGTGTGCCTAGCTTTAATTCCCCAGGTTTGCAAATATGGGCCTCAGTGAAAACGTTTCCATCAGCTCTTCATGCAGGGATAGCAGCTGATTATTGAGGTTGCAGGAACAAACCATCCCGATGTGTAGAAAGAATAGTAAATATGGCAGGCGACCAGCTTGGCTAAACAGTGAAATCCTTGCTGATCTTAAACACAAAAAAGAAGCTTACAAGAAGTGGAAGATTGGACAAATGACCAGGGAGGAGTATAAAAATATTGCTCAGGCATGCAGGAGGGAAATCAGGAAGGCCAAATCACACTTGGAGTTGCAGCTAGCAAGAGATGTTAAGAGTAACAAGAAGGGTTTCTTCAGGTATGTTAGCAAGAAGAAGAAAATCAAGGAAAGTGTGGGCCCCTTACTGAATGAGGAAGGCAACCTAGTGACCGAGGATGTGGAAAAAGCTAATGTACTCAATGATTTTTTTGCCTCTGTCTTCACGCACAAGGTCAGCTCCCAGATTGCTGCACTGGGCAGTACAGCATGGGGAGAAGGTGACCAGCCCTCTGTGGAGAAAGAAGTGGTTCGGGACTATTTAGAAAAACTGGACGTGCACAAGTCCATGGGGCCGGATGCGCTGCATCCGAGGGTGCTAAAAGAGTTGGCGGGTGAGATTGCAGAGCCATTAGCCATTATTTTTGAAAACTCATGGCGATCGGGGGAGGTCCCAGATGACTGGAAAAAGGCTAATTTAGTGCCCATCTTTAAAAAAGGGAAGAAGGAGGATCCGGGGAACTACAGGCCAGTCAGCCTCACCTCAGTCCTAATTGCTTTCTATGATGAGATAACTGGCTCTGTGGATGAGGGGAAAGCAGTGGATGTGTTATTCCTTGACTTTAGCAAAGCTTTTGATATGGTCTCCCACAGTATTCTTGCCGCCAAGTTAAAGAAGTATGGGCTGGATGAATGGACTGTAAGGTGGATAGAAAGCTGGCTAGATCGTCCGGCTCAACGGGTAGTGATCAATGGCTCCATGTCTAGTTGGCAGCCGGTTTCAAGCGGAGTGCCCCAAGGGTCGGTCCTGGGGTCGGTTTTGTTTAATATCTTTATTAATGATCTGGAGGATGG
The DNA here is from genome assembly GCF_027887155.1 of Malaclemys terrapin pileata. Classification (NCBI taxonomy): domain Eukaryota; kingdom Metazoa; phylum Chordata; order Testudines; family Emydidae; genus Malaclemys; species Malaclemys terrapin. The sequence continues at coordinate 43,041,904 of NC_071518.1, read as the reverse complement.
TGTGGACTGCACTCTCAGCAAGTTTGCAGATGACACTAAACTAGGAGGCGTGGTAGATACACTAGAGGGTAGGGATCGGATACAGAGGGACCTAGACAAATTGGAGGATTGGGCCGAAAAAAACCTGATGAGGTTCAACAAGGACAAGTGCAGAGTCCTGCACTTAGGACGGAAGAATCCCATGCACTGCTACAGACTAGGGACCGAATGGCTAGGAAGCAGTTCTGCAGAAAAGGACCTAGGGGTCACAGTGGACGAGAAGCTGGATATGAGTCAACAGTGTGCTCTTGTTGCCAAGAAGGCTAACGGCATTTTGGGCTGTATAAGTAGGGGCATTGCTAGCAGATCGAGGAACGTGATCGTTCCCCTTTATTCGACATTGGTAAGGCCTCATCTGGAATACTGTGTCCAGTTTTGGGCCCCACACTACAAGAAGGATGTGGAAAAATTGGAAAGAGTCCAGCGGAGGGCAACAAAAATGATTAGGAGTCTGGAGCACATGACTTATGAGGAGAGGCTGAGGGACATGGGATTGTTTAGTCTCCAGAAGAGAAGAATGAGGGGGGATTTGATAGCAGCCTTCAACTACCTGAAGGGGGGTTCCAAAGAGGATGGAGCTCGGCTGTTCTCAGTGGTGGCAGATGACAGAACAAGGAGCAATGGTCTCAAGTTGCAGTGGGGGAGGTCCAGGTTGGATATCAGGAAAAACTATTTCACTAGGAGGGTGGTGAAACACTGGAATGCGTTACCTAGGGAGGTGGTGGAGTCTCCTTCCTTGGAGGTTTTTAAGGCCCGGCTTGACAAAGCCCTGGCTGGGATGATTTAGCTGGGAATTGGTCCTGCTTTGAGCAGGGGGTTGGACTAGATGACCTCTTGAGGTCCCTTCCAACTCTAATATTCTATGATTCTATAAGACAAGCTGCCACAAGCCAGGTGAGGAGGCATGGCATGAGGAAGAGGAGAAGCAGAACTGAGGAATGACGGAGTATTGTAATAACAAAATTGGATCTTCACTTCAAACAAACCCCACAGCAGCGCGTTTCTGAGCCCAGGTCTGCAGACTCGGGCTCGCACTACGGCACAACACGTGGCTGGGTCGTCATTCTGGATCCAGTTGGAGCTCAGGCTCTGAAGCTTCGGGAGGGAGATGGGTTTCAGAGTCCAAGTTCCAGCCTGAGCCTGAGCGTTTACATGGCTATCTTTAGCGCTGCAGCATGAGCCCGAAACCGTAGGCCTTACTCTGGGACTCGCTGCAGTGGGATGTTTTTGTTTTTTCAGTGCAGACGTACCCTAAAAGCCCCATCCCTGGTACCAAACATGTACCCTCTTCATGGTTCGGGAAGGACATATCAAGTGGGGTGTTCTATTCAGTATCTTAGAAACAATTTGGACAGTGGCATAGAAAGTGAAAAGTTTGTGGCCAATACCAAGCTGGGTGGGGTTGCAAGTGCTTTGAAGGACAGGATTAGAATTCAAAATGATCTCGACAAACGAGAGAAATAGTCTGAAATAAATAGGATGAAATAAAATAAGGACAAATGCAAAGTACTACAATAAGGAAGGAATAATCAGTCCCACTAATACAAAGTGGGAAATCACTGCCTAGGAAGGAGTGCTACAGAAAAGGATCTGGGGGTTATAGTGGATCACAAACTAAATGAGTCAATGTGATATTGTTGCAAAAAAAGCAAACCTCATTCTGGAATATATTAGTAGGACATGTAAGCATGACACAAGGAGTAATTCTTCCACTGTACTCAGCACTGATAAGGCTTCAACTGGAGTATTGTGTCTAGTTTTGGGTATCACACTTTGGGAAAGATGTGGCAATGGTCCAGAGGAGAGCAACAAAAATGATTAAAGGTCTAGAAAGGGGGATAGCTCAGTGGTTTGAGCACTGGCCTGCTAAACCCAGGGTTGTGAGCTCAATCCTTGAGGGGGCCATTTAGGGATCTGGGGCAAAAACCAGTCTGGGGACTGGTCCTGCTTTGATGACCTCCTGAGGTCCTTTCCAACCCTGATATTCTATGAAAACATGATCTATGAGGAAAGATGGGGGGAATGGGTATGTTTAGTCTGGAGAAGAGAGGACTGAGGTGGGAACACAACAGTCTTCAAGTACATAAAAGGCTGTCCTAAAGAGGAGGGTGATAAATTGTTCACCTCAACCACTGAGGACAGGAGAAGTTAAATTGCAACAAGGGAGATTTAAGATAAACGTTAGTAAAAATGTCCTATCAGGGTAGCTAAGCATGGGAATAAATTACCTAAGGAGGTCACAGAATCTCCTTCATAAGAGGTTGGACAGAGACCTGTCAGGGATGGCCTAGACAGTGCAGGGGATTGGATGAGATCAGTGGTTTTCAAACTTTTTAAGCTGCGAACCGCTTTACAAATAATGTAATCTGCTGCATGCCCCCATCTGAGATAGGGTCATAATATACCTATGATTAGATAGCTCACTTTATTTAGAAAATTGGCAGTCTGCCATTACAGGAGTTTTCTCGTGAAGCCCCTGACGAGAGTATGAGGACCCCACTTTGAAAACCACTAGACTAGATGATCTGTCAAGGTCTCTTCCAGTCTTACATTTCTATGTTTTATCTGCATCCTTGAGGATCTCTGCTTCTAGCCCCTTTTTAATCTTATCCATATTGTGTCCATTATATCTCCATACAAGGCTTAGATGAGACCGCTTCTTTCCATCACTTGGCCAGAGGGGATCATGGTGGTGCACCAGGAAACACTGCCTCTCCCTTGTTTCTTCCTTCTCAATATGGAGCCAAGCACATCATCCTTACATTTATAAGACCCAGGAGTGGGAATCAAACCCATGACCTCCTGCATGGCAAAGCAAGAGCACTCTGCAGAACAGGCAGACGCTGCAACATGTCCTTGCAGTGGTCTGCTTGGTCTCATGGCAATGAAAAGGCCACCATATAACCCAAAGGAAATCAGCTCATTAACCTTGACCAGTTAAGCAATCGTTGCTGCGTGTCCCTGATTGCATGGAGCTCATGCTGCTCCTCCCTTTGTCTTTCTCTCCTTCCCTCAATCAGCTGTCAGGATTTGAACTGAGTAAAACTGAGTCATCCATTAAGAGGAGCTGCAAGAAGAAATTGACAGATGTCCCTGCTTCAGCTTACATCTCTCCCCTGGGCCTAGCTTCCCTGAGCCACAAGTATGACATGCCCAGTGAAATATACAGGTACATCTCCATGGGGATGCTGGACTATAATACATAAGGGATGGATGCTCTGCTGTAGACAGAGTTTCCTACAGAAGCCAGATTATTAGACAGGTTCTGTAGGTGACTTGCTTGGCATGAGATGATGGGAGCCAAGAGTCTTGAGTTCTATTCCTGACTCTACTGCTAACTTAACCTCTCTCTCCATTAGCTTTCCCTTCTGTTAAAAGGGAACAATGTTATTTAGACACCCTACACGGAGGGGGCAGAGCTTGATTAACGTTTGTATAGGGCTTTGTGGATGAAGGCTGCTACTAAAGTACAAATTAATACCACATAGGAAATGGAAGAGCTTTTTACATTTCACTTGCCAAGTTCTCCTCCCGAAGGGATTGGACACACGGGTAGGGAGAAGTCAATATTAACTTATTAGGCCTTGGCTACACTTACCAGCTAGTTCGACGGCTGGAAATCGAAGTTCTGGGTTCGACTTATCGCGTCTAGTCTGGACGCGATAAGTCGAACCCGGAAGTGCTTGCCGTCGACTGCGGTACTCCAGCTCGGCGAGAGGAGTACCGCGGAGTCGACGGGGGAGCCTGCCTGCCGCGTGTGGACCAAGGTAAGTTCGAACTAAGGTACTTCGACTTCAGCTACGTTATTCACGTAGCTGAAGTTGCGTACCTTAGTTCGAATTAGGGGGGGTAGTGTAGACCAAGCCTTAGATGGACTCTACAGAATAATCACAGGAGCCAGCCCGCTGGGGCTGGAGTGGAAGAGGAGTCTGCTGTGTGGGAGAGCAGCTCATGAATCAGCCTGGCATGCTGATTCCTAAACCAGGAAGGAGGGAGTGCTCAGATGACGTGCTTGTTAGGTGGCTGAGGGTGTGGTTCACCCTCCTTCTCTCCCCAACAGTTTATCCAGCAAGCAGCACAGCTGATGAGCATAGGAGGAGGGATCAGAGGGAGGCTGAGGAGGCTTTGTTGATGCTCAGCAAGCCTATTTGTGTCCTTTCAGCTTCGGGATCGTCCTGTGGGAGATTGCGACCAGCAAAATTCCATTTGAAGGTGGGCAACCAGAGCTTGTTTTCTGTCGTACTGCAAGCACCGGGGTAAAAGCCTGGGGGCCAGTCCAGATGTGTTCTGCTGAGGCAGGGTGATATTTGGGATCAAATGCACCACTTGGCAAATGTTCCCTATTGCTACCTAGTGCTCAGGAGCTTCAGACCCCAGAGGGGTTATGAAAAGACTGACTGTCCTTGGACCTGCTTGGATCAGGGAGCAAAGTAGCTTTAACTCTAGAATCTTTCCTGGAATTTAGGCTTCAACTCAGCAAAGCACTTAGACACATTTAATTGTAAGCACATAAGTAATCCCATCTGTATTCAACAAAGCTCTTAAACATGTGCTTTGCTACTACTGAAGTTAAGAGCTCTGCTGAATTGGGGCCTTAAGGCAGGGCTCATAGCAGATAAGGTTTTTCAAGGACTCAGCATAATGAAGATTTCAATCCTGGCTCTTCCCTGCTGTGGGCTTGGCAGGCTGCATGAGGCTCTATTTAAATGCTTGCATCAGGTTCCCTCTCCAGCACCTTCTTGTGGAATCTGAAACAAGTCAGTGCCTCCTGATGTCCCAATTTGTGTGTGTTGTGTTAGGCTGCAGCTCCCAAGAGATCTATCAGAAAGTTTATGAGCAACGTTACCAGGCTCCTGTTGGGGAAGATTGCCCCTCCCACCTGCGGGATGTCATCAACCAGTGCCGGGCCTTTGAGCCTTCGCAACGTCCTTCTGCAGAAGGTAGGATGGAATACCAGGTTTGCTTCCCTTTACTCTACAGAAATACTAGCTACCAGGTGGTGGCTGCTGGTCCCCGGTCATACCTGCTGAGGAAATCCCAAGGAGGAGCGGAGGGACTGCAAGCCTAAACCCCCAGTCTGGAGGGAGAGGAATGGGGGTCTCTACCTGAGAGAGGAGATGGCTAGGAAAACTGAAACCTTTAAGTGGGTGCCCTTGAGGAAAACCGAGGGGTAGGTGAGGGGTCAAGTGCAGTTTAACTCTGAAACTGCCAGTGATGATCCAATCTGACCTCCTGCATAACAAAGGCCAGAGAACTTCACCAGTAATTCCTGCATCAGGCATAACTACTAGTGGTTGATCTTTTCGCAAGACAATCTTGCTTGATGGATTTCAAGTAATGGCAAATCCCCCACACCCCTGGTAAATTGTTCCAGTGGGAAATGACTAAGGCTACATTTTAGTCATGGGTATTTTTAGTAAAAGTCACAGGCAGTAAACAAAAATTCACTGCCCATGACCTGTCCATGACTTTTACTTTATACCCCTGACTAAAACTTGGGGGGACCTGGGGGAGGGCAGCCCAGGTATTGGGGGGACAGGAGGTGGTACGCAGACCAGGACTCCCGCTGGTGCTGGGGCACTGGGTGTTGGTGGGGCCAGCAGGCTCCCTACCTGGCTCTGTGCTGCCCCTCCCCCAGCTGCAGCAGGCATGGGACGGGGTGAGATGGGCTTTGGGCGGTGCTTTCCTGCGGGACTCTCCGAAAGCAGTGACATCCCCCTCGCTCAGACGCTAGGCGGAAGCACAGCCAGGCAGCTCTGCATGCTGCTTCTGCCTGCAGGCACCGCCCCCACAGCTCCCATTGACTGTGTGAAGCCAGCGCTCTGGATGGAGGCGGTATGCAGAGCTGCCTGGCCATGCCTCTGAAGCAGCGGCCTGTGCAACTGGTGCAGGGGCTGCCCGAGTTGCCCCTGAGCCAGGCGCACCAGCCACTGCAGATGTCATGGAATCCATGACCTCAGTGACAAACTCACAGCCTTAGTAATGACCACCCCCACTGTTACAAATGTGCACTGTTTCCAGTTTGAATTTGTCAAGCTTCATCTTCTGGGAGAGTGAAGGTATAGGGAGAGAAAAGGAGCTAGAACAGGGGTCCTTCTGACAACAAAATTGTTACATGACCCTGGGATGGAGGTGCAGCCCGAGCCCCGTTTTCCCAGGTGAGGTGGAGAGGGGGCCACAGCCTTAGCCTGCCCCCTCCCCCCCAGGTGGGGCTGGAGCTAGTGCTTCAGCCCTGGGTCCCAGCAAGTCTAATTCTGGCCCTGGCAACACCATTAAAATTAGGTCATGGCCCACTTTGGGGTCCCGACCCACAATTTGAGAACAGCTGAGCTAGAAGAAATGGAGAATTAAAGGAAGAGATAAGAAATGGAGAATTAAAGGAAGTAGAGAGCAATGAAAGAGCAAGGGATGAAGTGAGAGAATGAGGAAGGACTAGACAAGAGGAAAACTGCAGGAGAAGGGAAAGGAAGGTGTAATGTTTAATAATCAGCCAGAAAGCAAGCAGGCTTTTCAGGAGAGAGGACACAGCACTTCTGTTAACTACGCAAACCTCCAGCTCACATCAAGGTGACACTGGGCTTAACATGAGTGTTAGCACAGTCACACCTATCCTCCCATTAAATCCATTCATTTGCATAGTCAATGCCATACTCAGAGCTGGGGGAAAACCTTAGCTTAACACACTGGTTTTCTGAGATCAACAGCATCAAAAATACTGTGCTCTGATGAGAGTAGCTCCTTGGTGCTGTGGAATCTGGGGCTCAGCCTTTCACTCTGAGCAATCAACTGCAGTATATGAGAACATCAGAACAGCCATACGGGCCAAACCAAAGGTCCATCTAGCCCAGTATCCTGTCTTCTGACAGTGGCCAATGCCAGGTGCCCCAGAAAGAATGAACAGAACAGGGAATCATCAAGTGATCCATCCCATCACCCATTCCCAGCTTCTGGCAAACAGAGGCTAGGGACACTATCCCTGCCCATCCTGGCTAATAGCCTCCATGAACTTATCTAGTTCTTGTTTGAACCCTGTTATAGTCTTGGTCTTCACAACATCCTCTGGCAAAGAGGTCCAGGGGTTGACTGTGCATTGTGTGAAGAAATACTTTCTTTTGTTTGTTTTAAACTTGCTGCTTATTAATTTCATGTGGTGGTCCCTACTAACAGGAGCTGTTCTGTCTTTGGGAATGTCTTACTGCTGTTGCTTTTAGCACATACAAAAATAAATGACTGATCCTTCTTATATTTGACAGCAGCAGCACAAAAGGGAGTGGGGACCTGCTGTTGTCCATGAAGGCTGGTGTGATGGAGAGGTTGTCCCCTCTTGCCACTTGGTGTATCAGGCAGGAGACAACTTTCTTTTTAAATCACTCACATCCCACCATATGGGGCATACACGCTAGAATTTCAATAGTCCTTTTTTGTAAGGAAAGAGTGAGACCTTGAGGTTTGCCATTAGGAATCCATCATGCTCTCCAAAGGCGCACAGATTTTTGGTAGCATAATCAACCAGGGAATGTCCTGTGCTGAGAACTATAACGAGAGCTGCCACTAGAGGGCACTCAAAGATCAAATTTGTCAGCCCCTTCTGGCATTTTGCCCAAGGTACTTAGTATTTTACATTACCCATCCCTCTCTTCTTGATAGCTCCATCATGCTGCCTTTATTTAATTAATTAATTAATTAATTTTTAAAGAATGGGTCTGCAGCCTCTCCCAATCACTTCTTCATGTGGGGCTGTCTCTGCTGTACATGCTTGTTCCTCTTTTGCTGCTCCTGCACAGTATTAAAGCAGTCAGTTTTCATTTTCTCCGATAACCTTCTGTTCTGTTGAGCCTGTCATGAAATGATTCAGTGTCCTATATACTATTACTGAGTACGTATCAATCATCTTGCCAGGGGAAAAAAAATCTGAGTATTCTAATCTGAAAACAAATTCTGTTTGCCTTGTGCAGAGATTGTGGACTCGCTGATAGCCATCTATGGCAAGATAAATACAGCAAGCTAGCTGCAAGACACAAACACAAGGAGCCCCGTGAAGAAAGCAGCCAAGTGCGGTTAGGAGCAAAGCATGGGCTGCTCCATCCCTGTCTACCATGACTCTCTAGCATGAAGGTTGTCACACTTCTCCAGCTCTGTAGACTCTGCTTTTTTTAAACAGCATTTTGACCTGCCCTCCAACTTCGAGGGTGCAACTCTGAGCCTTTAAAGTCGTGCCTGCAATTTTGCATCTGCAATTTACTGTGGACATGGTTTATAGCACTTAGATGTCTCCCTTCCTGAGCATGCTGCCAAGATTAGAAAGCCATTTCTATTTCATGTAGGGGGACCAGCCTATCATCCTGAAGAGAAGCTCCCTTAGCACTGTCAACAGGATGGGGGGAGTCAAGGTGAGGCTGTGATAGCTTGGGTGCTGGCTTTAGGTGGGGAACTAATACTTATGTGGAAAATTGAGAGAGTTTGGCAAATGGTGGTAGGCATCAAGGTGCAGGCGCTTGTCCCTAGCACTGCAGGGGGGTTTGTAGCTGGGGTAAGGAGCAGGCTAGGTAGGGGGGTCAGTTTAAAGCAGGGGTCTCAAACACGTGGCCCACAGGCCTATTTCCTGCGGCCTACATCCAGGCCAAGGGTGGGCAAACGACACCCACAGGATTGTCCCCTCAAGCCCCGTGCTGGCTGGCATCACGTCCCTGCAGCCGGGTGGGAGGGGAGAAACAGAGGGCTCCGTCCCTGTGTTGCCCTGGCTTCCAGGCATGCCACCCCCCATCCCCTCCCCCGCAGCTCCCATTGGCCAGGAACGGGGAACCATGGCCAATGGGAGTTTGGGGGGAGGTACCTGGAGGAGCAGCAAGCAGCATGCGCAGCCCTGCATCCTCCCTCCCCCAGGGGCCACAGGGACGTGGTTCCAGCTACTTCCCAGAGCCGAGCATAGCGGGGCCGGGGCTGGAGCTGGCAGCCTGCCCTTGGCCCGGCGTGTGCTGCTGCCACCCCAGAGCCCTCCTGGACCCTGCCCCCCAACCCCCTACCCCCCCACACACACCTCTCCTGCACCCCAACCCCCTACCCTGAGCCCACTGATACACCTTGCACCCCCTGCCCTGAGCCTCCTGCTTCATCCCCCACCCCTTCTGCACTCTGAGCCCTCTGCTGCACCTCAACTTTCTGCCCTGAGCCCCCGCCTCATCCCTCTGGGGGCAAGGAGTGGGTGGAGTTGGGGTGGGGACTTCAGGGAAGGGGTTGGAATGGGGACAGAGAAGGGGTGGGAAAAGGCGGGGCCTCATGGAAGAGGTGGAGTGGGGGCAGGGCCAGGGGCAGCGAGGGCTGTGTTTCTCAGTAATGTGGCCCTCAGGCCAATGAACTAGCCCTCATGTGGCCCTCATGGTCATTTGAGTTTGAGACCCCTGGTTTAAAGGCATTTGTTACTGGAGGGAGTTATCACATGTGATCTTCTCCTACCCTTCCACTGACACCCAAATTACTTTCTAGCCTCTTTCCCTCAAAGGATTCCTGACCTCTATCCCTTCCCCTGCACTGCCCCCTCCCTTCATTAACCTTTAGTATACTCCTCCTCAGTGTCCTGCAGTACCTCTCCTCCCCCAAACGAAGTGAGGCACAGTATCCCAGCAACTTTCCCCAAAGCTTAGGCAGTTGTCAGCCCCAGCTAGTTTCCTAAGCAGTAGAAATTAATGTGGGGCCCAGCTACTTCTGTGTTAAGCTCCAGCACAATGCCTCCTCCTTGTGAGCCCTGACACGCCATAGAGCCTGTAATATTCCAAATTGTAGACTTGTAAGATGAACCCAGCATCAGATCTTGGCATGCCCCATATTCCGCTGTCACTCAAAGCATGCACAGTTCAATGGGGAAGTGGGTATCTGGGACCCAAGTCCACCTCTGAGCCAAAGAGGGGCAGCACTACAACAGAAAGAGGACTGCAGCAGAAACCTGCATGACCAGAGACACAGTGGCTCACACGTCAGACTAGGCATCCTTCATACTAGTGAAGATCAGGGGGAGGATTCTATAATGATCCCTTCCCTAATAGTCCCCCACCCCAAACTCAACTGTCTATCTCCCTAGTGCAGGCAGGCAATCATCTTCCTCTCCCCCTACAGAGGGATGAGACCCTCATTGCCCCATGTTAAAAGTTGGCCTTTGCTAGATCCGCTGCAACAGACACCTCTGCTCCGAAGGGATGGAGGAGTGTTTAGCTAATTATCTCTATCTTTGCCTGGTTGGACGCAACTAAATATTTGAGCCCAGGCAAGAAAACAAAACATTTAATAGCTATACTGTCAGCACCCCAGGTAGCCTAGGTCAATCTGCCTTTGGGAATTATAACCCCTGGGTGGTAGGAAGGTTAGTGGCAGTAGAGTTTGGACAAAACACCCATGTGAATATGAGCTCAGAAATCAGGTCATTCTTGAAAAATCAAGACACAGGCTGTCCAGTTACTCTATTCCAAATGCAGGAGGTGATTTAGGAATTTGCAAACCGCTGTGTATGTTAACACTGCTATTGAAGTGTGTGTTTTAAATAATAAATGTTCTTTATTTGAGAAACTTGTAGCTACTTGTCAGACACCACCAACTGTCAATGCTAGCCAAAACTGTCTGTAGAATTTGAAACAGAACAGTGTATAAAACAGAGGTTTTAACACATTGGTGGCACTCCTGGGACTCTTTTGTTGTCACTATACTGCTAATCGTGATCACTCAGAACTTTATGGTGGCAACAGGGTTAAAACTCTGATGGACTTGATCCAAAAACACCACCTCATAACACCTGAGCTGTAGGAGAATCTCTGTTAACATTATAGGGCCTAGGACACAGAGAAGTTCTAACTTCACACAGCCAGCCAGCTCTTTACAGTATTATTTCCTTCTCTGGCCATCCCCAAAACAGTGCCAATAGTTTTAGGGTAACTCAGAGTAGTGCAGCATGGACACACAGGCCAGGGCAGCAGCCACTTGATGGTGGCAGCATGTCGGTAACACTACAGGCATTTAAGGAATATGTAAATTTAATTTCCTGTGCAGGGTTATCCACAGTACAGAAGCCTTGAGGAGGTTGAGTAATTAGCAAATTAATCTATTTTAAATTACTTTTGCTCTCCGCTCTGTTCTTCCTCAGTTAGGCCTGGTCTATACTATGACTTTAATTCAGATTTAGCAGCGTTAAATCAAATTAACCCTGCACCCGTCCACACAACGAAGCCAATTATTTCGAAATAAAGGGCTCTTAAAATCAATTTCTGTACTCCACCCCGACGAACGGAGTAGCGCCAAAATCAATACTGTCATTTCGAATTAGGGTTAGTGTGGCCGCAATTCGATGGTATTGGCCTCCGGGAGCTATCCCACAGTGCACCATTGTGACTGCTCTGGACAGCAATCTGAACTTGGATGCACTGGCCAGGTAGACAGGAAAAGCCCCATGAACATTTGAATTTTATTTCCTGTTTGCCCAGCGTGGAGAGCACAGGTGACCACAGATAGCTCATCAGTACAGGTAACCATGCAGGTCGATAATCGAAAAAGAGCACCAGCATGGACCGTACGGGAGGTACTGGATCTGATCGCTATATGGGGAGAGGATTCAGTGCTAGCAGAACTTAGTTCGAAAAGACGAAATGACAAAACTTTTGAAAAAATCTCCAAGGGCATGATGGAGAGAGGCCACAATAGGGACTCAGATCAGTGCCGCGTGAAAGTCAATGAGCTCAGACAAGCCTATCAAAAAACAAAGGAGGCAAACGGTCGCTCCCGGTCAGAGCCGTAGACATGCCGCTTCTACGCCAAGCTTCATGCAGTTCTGCGGGGGCCGCCATCACTACCCCACCTCTGACCGTGGATTCCGAGGCGGGGGTAATCTCATCAGATACACCTGAGGATTCTGCGGACGGGGAAAGAGGAGGAGGAGGAGGACGAGCTTGCGGAGAGCACACAGCACTCCGTTCTCCCCAACAGCTACGATTTTTTTCTCAGCCTGACTGAAGTACCCTCCCAAGCCAGTATCCAAGACCATGACCCCATGGAAGGGACCTCTGGTGAGTTTACCTTTTAAAATATAAAACTTGTTTTAAAAACAAGCATTTTTTAATGATTACTTTGCCCTGAGGACTTGGGATGCATTCGCGGCCAGTACAGCTACTGGAAAAGTCTGTTAACGTGTCTGGGGATGGAGCGGAAATCCTCCAGGGACATCTCCATGAAGCTCTCCTGGAGGTACTCCAAAAGCCTTCCCACAAGGTTTCTGGCAGTGCAGCCTTATTCCGTCCTCCATGGTAGGACACTTGACCACGCCATGCTAGTAGCAAGTAATCTGGTATCATTGCATGACAAAGCCTGGCAGCATATCGTTCCGGTGTTTGCTGGCATTCAAGCAACATCCGTTCTTTATCTCGCTGTGTAATCCTCAAGAGAGTGATATCGCTCATGGTAACCTGGTTGAAATACAGGAATTTAATTAAGGGGACAGAGGTGGCCGTTCCTACTGAGCTGTTTGCCTGTGGCTGAAAAGAAATCCTTCCCTGCAGTTAGCCAAGCACAGGGGTGGGGGGCGGAAATTGGCCCTGAGCTTTTCACATTTGGCTAGGAGGGATCTTCCCTGATACCAGCCACGCGGTGGGGGGAGGGATAAAGCAATCATCCAGAGAATTGGATGGGGGGGGGGTTAGTTTGTTTTCTGCTGCTGAAGGTTAACAGGAAAACTGCAGCACTCAACTGTCTTTGCTTGGTATGTGGGAAAGGAGGGCGCAGAAGCCGAAAGACAATGGCTTACCATGGCCGCATGCAAGACGAATTCTGTTGCCCCTGACCCGCGTCTGTGATCTCTAGCAGCAAAGCCACAGGCACTCAATATTAAGAGGCAAAATGTGACATTGCACAGAAATCACATGTGCTATGTAATGTGAATAGTGTGGGTCACCGTGAAAGAGTATAAGCATTGTTCTGTAAAATGTATCTTTTTAAAAAATTCTCTCCTTTTTTTCCTCCCTCCAGCAGCTGCAAATTTTTCAAGCCTCTCTCCTCCGTCCTGAAGGCTATCTCAGATAAGGTGTCGGAAAAAGAAGACACGAGACGAGATGTTCGCGGAAATCATGGAATCCACCCGCAGTGAAAGAGCTCATCTGAATGAGTGGAAGGACACGGTTTCAAAATATAGGAAAGATGCCAGTGAACATGAGGACATGAGGGACCAACGTGAGGACAGGACAGACGCTCGAGATGAGAGGTGGCGGCAGGAAGATCAGAGGAGGCAGGATGCAATGCTGGGGCTGCTGCGTGAGCAAACAGACATGCTCCGGCGTCTGGTGGAGCTTCAGGAACGGCAGCAGGATAACAGAGTGCCGCTACAGCCCCTGTATAACCCCCCTCCCCATGTTCCATAGCCTCCTCACCCAGACGTGTAAGAACGCGGGGCGGGGGGGGGGGGGAGGCTCCGTACACCCTCCCATTCCACCTCAGTAGACAACCCAAGCAAAAGGCTGTCATTTTTTTAAACCTTTTTTTAGTGGCCTTTTCCTTCCCGCCGATCCTCCTCCCAAACCCCACCCGGGTTCTCTCCCTCTTTTTATAATCAATTAATAAAGAATAAATGATTTTTAAATGATAGTGACTTTATTTCCTTTGAAAGCAAGCTGGGAGAAGGGGGAGGGTGGGTTCCTTACAGAGAATGAGTCAATAAAGGGGGTAGGTTTTCATGAAGGAGAAACAAACAGAAATTTCACAATGTAGCCTGGCCAGTCATGAAACTGGTTTTCAAAGCTTCTCTGATGCACAGCGCTTCCTGGTGTGCTCTTCTAAGCGCCCTGGTGTCTGTCTGCGCATAATCAGCAGGCAGGTGATTTGCCTCAGCCTCCCACCCCGCCATAAAGGTCTCCCCCTTACTTTCACAGAGATTGTGGAGTGCACAGCAAGCAACAATAACAATGGGGATATTAGTTTGGCTGAGTGAGTCAGTAATGATCGCCAGTGACCTTTTAAACGGCCAAATGGACATTCTACCACCATTCTGCGCTTGCTCAGCCTGTAGTTGAACAGCTCCTGACTCCTGTCCAGGCTGCCTGTGTATGGCTTCATGAGCCATGGCATTAAGGGGTAGGCTGGGTCTCCAAGAATAACTATTGGCATTTCAACATCCCCAACGGTTATTTTCTGGTCTGGGAAGTAAGTCCCTTGCTGCAGCCGTTTAAACAGATTAGTGTTCCTGAAGATGCGAGCATCATGAACCCTTCCCGGCCAGCCCACATTGATGTTGGTGAAACGTCCCTTGTGATCCACAAGTGCTTGCAGCACCACTGAAAAGTACCCCTTGCGGTTTATGTACTAGGTACCCTGGTGCTCCGGTACCAAAATAGGGATATGGGTTCCATCTATCGCCCCACCACAGTTAGGGAATCTGTCATAACTATAAAGGGAAGGGTAACAGCCCTCCTGGCTACAATACTATAAAATCCCTCCTGGCCAGAGACTCCAAAATCCTTTTACCTGTAAAAGGTTAAGAAGCTCAGGTAACCTGGCTGACACCTGACCCAAAGGACCAATAAGGGGACAAGATACTTTCAAATCTTGGTGGTGGAAAGGCTTTTGTTTGTGATCTTTGTTTTGGGGGTTGTTCGCTCTTGGGACTAAGAGGGACCAGACATCAATCCATGCTCTCCAAATCTTTCTGAACAAGTCTCTCATATTTCAAACTTGTAAGTAAACAGCCCAGCAAGGCATGTTAGTTTTATCTTTGTTTTCTCATCTTGTAAATGTACCTTACTCTGTTTGCTGTAACTTTGAACCTAAGGCTAGAGGGGGGTCCTCTGGGCTCTTTAAGTTTGATTACCCTGTAAAGTTATTTCCCATCCTGATTTTACAGAGATGATTTTTCCTTTTTCTTTAATTAAAAGCCTTCTTTATAAGAACCTGATTGATTTTTCCTTGTTTTTAGATCCAAGGGGGTTGGATATTGATCCACCAGGAGTTGGTGGGAGAAAGGACGGGGGATGGTTAATTTCTCCTTGTTTTAAGATCCAAGGGGTTTGGATCTGTATTCACCAGGGAATTTGTGAAGAGTCTGTCAAGGCTACCCTATAATTAGCACATTGGGAGTGGTGGCAGCGGACCAGATCTAAGCTGGTAGTTAAGCTTAGAAGTTTTCATGCAGGCCCCCACATCTGTACCCTAAAGTTCAGAGTGGGGAAGTAGCCTTGACAGAATCCCATTGCAGCAAAGCCATCCACTATGACCTGCATATTTCCCAGAGTCACTACCTTTCATAGCAGCAGCTCAGTGATTGCTTTGGCTACTTGGATCACAGCAGCCCCCAGAGTAGATTTGCCCACTCCAAATTGATTCCCGACTGACCGGTAGCTGTCTGGCGTTGCAAGCTTCCACAGGGCTATCGCCACTCACTTCTCAACTGTGAGGGCTGCTCTCATCTTGGTATTCTGGCGCTTCAGGGCAGGGGAAAGCAAGTCATGAAATTCCATGAAAGTGCCCTTACGCATGTGAAAGTTTCGCAGCCACTGGGAATCGTCCCACACCTGCAACACTATGCGGTCCCACCAGTCTGTGCTTGTTTCCCAGGCCCAGAATTGGCGTTCCACGGATAGAACCTGCCCCATTAACAACATGATCTCCAAAGCACCGGGGCCCGTGGTTTGAGAGAATTCTGTGTCCATGTCCATGTCCTCGTCCTCATCACTCTTGTTGCTGCGCTGCCGTCGCCGCCGCCTCCTCTCCTTGTTTTTCTGGTCCTGGTTCAGCATAAACTGCATGAGAACGCGCGAGGTGTTTACAATGTTCATGACTGCTGTCTTGAGCTGAGCGGGCTCCATGCTTGCCGTGGTGTGGAGTCTGCAGTGTTCACCCAGGAAAAAAGGCGCGAAATGGTTGTCTGCCGTTGCTTTCATGGAAGGAGGGGTGAGGCTGGACCCAGAACCACCTGCGACAATGTTTTTTGCCCCATCAGGCACTGGGAGTGACGTTGTGCAGTCTATATGGTTTTATAAAAACGTGATAATAAGTGAATATAATATAACTGGGATAGTTTTATAAAGATTTGATAATAAGTGAATATAATGCAACTGGGATATGCTTCGTGCAAAAGGTCTCTTGTAAGGTATCATTACAAAGCTCATAATCTACTGAGTAAAAAGAAGAACAGGAGTACTTGTTATATCAAGTTGTTATATATATATATATATCTCCTCAATATATGTTCCATTCTATATGCATCCAAAGAAGTGGGCTGTAGTCCACGAAAGCTTATGCTCTAATAAATTTGTTAGTCTCTAAGGTGCCACAAGTACTCCTGTTCTTCTTTTTGCGGATACAGACTAACACGGCTGCTACTCTGAAATCTACTGAGTGTGATCATCCTGTTTGTAGAAATGTACCACTCTTGTATCTAAAATTAGAAATATAAAACATAACTCTGAGGGCCTTTTGTAATTATGTGAAGTGTGGGCCATTAATGATGGTTTGGAATCTTGATGACTCCCATTAACCAGGACCATTGTCTGCAGATGGCTGTGTTTACCTGTTAATCTTCCTGTATATGTGTGTGCTGGCAAGTGGGCAATGAAGTCTTGCAGTGACATGTGATCATGTCACCTGAACTGGAATCCATCTTTAACCTGGTGCTTTTCCAGTGAGGGGGGTGGAAACCCAGAGGGACAAGGGGTTCCCACCTTATGCAAAAGATATATAAAGGGGTGGAAGAGAACAAAGGGGGAGAGGAGCCATTATGAAGAATCCCCTAGCTATCACCTGAGCTGGAACAATAACTGTACCAGGGGAAAGAATTGTGCCCAGGCCTGGAAGGTGTCCAGTCTGAGAAAAACTTACTGAAGCATCTCTGAGGGTGAGATTATCTGTATGTAGTTTAATTAGACATAGATTTGCGCATTTTATTTTATTTTGCTTGGTGATTTACTTTGTTCTGTCTGTTACTACTTGGAACCACTTAAATCCCACTTTCTGTTTTAATAAAATCACTTTTTATTTAGTAATTTACTCAGAGTATGTATTAATACCTGAGGGAGCAAACAACTGTGCAAATCTCTCTATCAGTGTTATAGAGGGCGAACAATTTATGAGTTTACTCTGCATAAGCTTTATGCAGGATAAAATGGATTTATCTGGGTTTAGACCCCATTGGGAGTTGGGCATCTGAGTGCTAAAGACAAGCACACTTCTGTGAGCTGGTTTTGGGTAAACTTCCAGCTCTGGGACAAGTGATTCAGACCCTGGGTCTGTGTTGGAGCAGATGGGAGCGTCTGGCTCAGCAAGACAAGGTGCTGGAATCCTGAGCTGGCAGAGAAAACAGGAGCAGAGGTAGTCTTTGCACATCAGGTGGCAGCTCCCAAGGGGGTTTCTGTGATCCAACCCGTCACACTGGGATCTCAACCCAGAATTCCAGTGGGTGGGGGAGACTGCGGGAACATGGGATAACTACCCACAGTGCAACGCTCCGGAAATCGACGCTAGCCCCGGTACATGGACGCACACCACCGAATTAATGTGCTTAGTGTGACATACATTCAACTTTATACAATCTGTTTCCAAAATTCAAATTCTGTAAATTCGGATTAATCCTGTAGTGTAGACATACCCTTACTGTTGTTTCAGCCCAACTAAAAATAGTTCCAAGCTAAAACCAATGATGGCTCCTGCTGTGACCCATGGAAAAAAAAAAAAAAAAGATTCTGCCTCTGGCTCACTGTGCAAAGGAGTTGATGTCACAAGCACTTGGTGGGGATACTGGACTGGTGGGGACGGACAGTATTTATTTATAAGGTGCCAATCATTAGGGAATCTAAATTCAGGTCCTGTAAAGTCCTGAAAATGTTTTCCTCAAAGCTTATCATCAAATACATCTGTGGGCCCTCCTAAACAAATTATTTTAACTTGTCAAATAGCCGTGTTAGTCTGTATCCACAAAAACTACAAGGAGTCTGGTAGCACCTTAAAGACTAACATGCATCCGAAGAAGTGAGGTTTTTTTACCCACAAAAGCTTATGCCCAAATAAGTCTGTTAGTCTTTAAGGTGCCACCGAACTCCTTGTTGTTTCTCTCAATTTGGGAGTCCCTTGACAGATACCACCTTACAGACTCTCCCTGATGGGGCTGACCTTGCAATAGGATGACTCCAACAAAGAAAGAGTAGAGTTGGGCCTCAATTTTAAGTAAGAAAAGTTGGAACTTTTTTATATTTGGAAAGTCCACTATTGTGTGTTACAGGCTTCTCAATAAATAATAAAAGTAATTAGCTTCTACATACTGCTTTACATCCATAGGTCTCAAACCACTTTAAAACGTAAGGTGGTATCCCCAAGCTGTAACAATTCAGCTGAGAGTTTAGAACGAGTGATATTTCAAACATTTCATTGAAAAAAAAAAACACCACACACAGCAAAACCCCTTCATCATCATAACAGCAAGCTACCAAGGCACAGAGGCCCACGTTTTCCTCAAGGCAGGCCACGGTGGGTACGTGCTGGGAATCTGATAGCTGCATCTACCTGGCACGAAATAGAGAAGATCAACTTATGAACCAGCAAAACTAGAAAGTTACTCGGCTCCCACTTATAAGGCCTGGCAGTTAAGCCACACGCGAGCAGCTCCATCTCACTGAACCACTTGGACAAATGAATTTAACCTTTTCTCCACCCACATTGCCCCCAAGGGAGACCGGAAGGGGCGGCGCGGGCTGTGGCCGGATTCACGGGCACGTAGGCGCTGCCCCACTGGATGAACCAGCGGGTGCTGAAGGGTTGGTACCGCTCCAAGCCAGGGGGTGCAGCGACGGGCCCAGCACCTGCCTGTCTCCAGGGGCCGCGTTGCTAGAAGGTGGCAACTGGGTCCTCGGGCGCTTGTTGCGCTAAGCGACCAGCCGCGGGCTGCGCTGGGGCTGGCGTGGAGCAGTGCATGCCGGGAGAGGCTCTCTCAGGGCGGCGTAACGTCATATGGTGGTGGCTAGCAGCAAATCGCTACCTCCTTTCCCCTCGGCCCTGGGGGCGGGACTAGGTTGGGGTTTTAGCCCCTCCTCCCCGGTGCCTTTTCTACCTCCAACAACATTCGAACTTGCTCCGTTCTCCGCCCTTTTTGATTGACAGGCAGCTCGTTCCTCCAGTCAAAAGGTGCTTTCTGGGGGCTTTTCCTCTGATCGACAGGCCGATCATCTAGTCACAAAGGGACACAGGCGGAGTTCTCCCACTCCAGGTGATTGACAGACATCCGGCCAATAAAAATGGAGCGCCTGCGTCTTCTCGTCCTCCTCTGGCTAAACTGGCAGCCAACGTGTCCAGTAAGAGCCGCAACGTATCATCACAGCGCCCAATAGAAGTAGGGTTTTCGTCAGTGAGGAAGGCGGCCACCCAATGAGGCCGCGGGGCTGGGTATCAAGCGCCGGCGGGGAGCTCGAGCTGAGCGGGAGGCTATGGCGCCTCTCTAGGAGCGGTTGGTCACTCAACCCCTCTCCCTCCCGCGGCCGGAGGTGAGTGCGGCCCCCCGGCCCCGCGCCGAAGCAGTGTGCCCCGTGGGGGCGTGGCCTGCGCTAGAGCGGGGGGTACCCCGGACTCCTGAGTTCTTTCCTGGGCTCCGGGCCGGCCCCGGCCAGTAACGCTCGCGGGGCCGTCGCCGAGCACTGGGCTGTGCGAGGCACCTTCAGCGGTGCCATCGGGCGCGGCTCTGCGGCCCCCGGATCCCGGGCGCTGGGGACCTGGGTGTCAACCGGCGGCGCCGCGGAGCGTGCCGCGGCTGCTCGCCCTCTGCTGGCCGGTGGGGTTTTAGCAGGAGCCTGGCGCCTCCGGGGCTGCGAGCGCTGTCGGTGTCTGTCTGGGGCTCCGAGGCGCTGCTGCAGCACAAATAACCAGACTCGGCAATCCTGCTCTGTGGGCTGGAGTAAAGCCCTCCAGCCTGGCACCACCCTTCCTGCTGTCCATCGCCTCCTGCTCTGCCACGCAGGCCAGCCTTCACTGCCTGGTGCTTTCTCCTATGCTACCCTTTGGGGGAGCTCCCTCGCAAGCAAAGGGCGGCGGTTGGACTGTAGTGTTGGACTGGGACTCAGGTGATTCAAATCCTGGCTTCTGCAGGCTCCCTTCATGAACTTGGGCAAGTCATGTGATCATGCTGTCTTAGTTCGCTTCTGTAGAAAGGTTCTAATGATGATGAGGGTGGGAGTTTTTTTTTTCATCATCATCATTTGTCTCTCTTGCCTGTTTAGACATCAGGCTCTTGGGGCTAGCCTGTCTTAACAATGTGTCCACAGTTCCATTGTGCAAGACACCATATAATCTCAGCAGCGGCCTCTAAGCCCTACTGCAATATAAGTAACCATAACATTATCTTCCTTCAGATCCCTCCTTAAAATTCATCTCTGCTGTGATGCCTGCAAAATGGTTAACAATGGCTGATACTGCTGCTTATTATACCTTATCCATTCCCATATCTTAGAATTATAGAATATCAGGGTTGGAAGGGACCTCAGGAGGTCATCTAGTCCAACCCCCTGCTCAAAGCAGGACCAAGCGCCAGACAGATTTTTGCCCCAGATCCCTAAATAGCCTCCTCAAGGATTGAACTCACAACCTTTTTTCTCTACTTGTCCCTTGTAATATGTTCAGACTATAAGCTCTTTGGGGCAGGGACTACCTTTTAATGATGTGTGTACAGTGTTTAATAGAATGGGTGACTGGGCCTCTAGGTACTCTCACAATATGAATAAATAATAAAAACCCAATTTGGAAGAAAGCACTCAGATTATCTATCCCCCTTAGAATCCATCGGTTATTCATGTAAGTAACCACTGTTGGCTAATTTCCCACTTTGAGGGAACAGCCAAGACTCTGTTGCAACTATTGGTGTGCATATATGATGGGAATTTAGGGCTTGTCTTCAGACAGTTTTTGTACTGCTTTAATTTTTGCCATTTAAAGAAGGATATAGGTAAAGCTGTACAGAATCGTGTAAATAAGACTATTCTCTCTAGAGCTGAAAGTGATTGTAGAAACTAGTTTTGCTATTGCATCAAATCAGATTTTTAAGGTAATTGTTGAGGTGCCTGTGATGGGGTCGGTCACAGAGACTCCCTTGGGACTGTCACCTGATGTGCTGAAACTACCTTTGAGCCTGTTTTCCCTGTCTCGTTGAGCCAGACACGCTAGCCTGCTGCAACACAGACCCAGGGTCGGAACCACATCCCCAAAGCTGCAGTCTTTAACTGAAAACCACTCAGCAAGTATTGGTGTCTCTAGCACCCGGACACCCAGCTCCCAATGGGATCCAAATAAATCCATTTTACTCTGTGTAAAGCTTATACAGGGTAAACTCATAAATTGTCCGCCCTCTATGACACTGATAGAGGTGCACAGCTGTTTGCTTGTCCAGGTATTAATCACTTACTCTGAGTTCAATAATAAACAAAAGTGATTTTATTAAGAATAAAAAGTAGGATTTAAGTGGTGTCAAGTAATAACAGACAGAATAAAATAAGTCACCAAGTAAAATAAAGCAAAAACACACAAGTCTAAGCCTAATACATTAAGAAACTGAATACAGGTAAATCTCACCCTCAGAGATGTTCCAATACGCTTCTTTCACAGACTAGACCCCTCCTTAGTCTGGGCCCATCCTTTCCCCCGGTACAGTTCTTGTTAGTTCCAGCTCAAGTGGTAACTAGGGGATTTCTCATGACTGCATCCCCCTTTGTTCTGTTCCACCCCCTTTTATAGCTTCGGCACAAGGTGGGAATCCTTTGTGTCTCTCTCTGGGTTCCCACCCTTCCTTCTAAATGGAAAAGCACCAGGTTTAAGATAGATTTCAGTACTAAGTGACATGGTCACATGTCCCTGTAAGACCTCATTCTCCATTCTTTCAGGGTTAGCCTGCCAGGAAGGTTTGAGGGTAAACAGAGCCATTTACAACCAATTGTCCTGGTTAATGGGAGCCATCAAGATTCCAAGCCATTATTAATGGTTTACACTTTGCATAGTTACAATAGGACTTTAGAGTAATACTTCATATTTCTAGCTTTAGATATAAGAATGATACGTACATACAAATAGGATGAACACACTCAGTAGATACCTTACAAGAGACCTTTTGCATGAAGCATATTCAAGTTACATTGTATTCATGCTCATTAGCATATTTCTGTAAAACATGGAGTGCAGCGTCACAGTGCCAAAGTAACTTTGTTGAAGTATTTCAGTGCTAGCTGGTTGTGCTGAAATATCTATTAGACAGATGATAAACAACTGATGTGTGGTGCTCCTTTCTAAAGGTAGCTAAAATTACATATCATGGTCAGTGGAAAATATAGGGAATTTTCCCTATTGTTTGTATTCTATCTGCCTGTTCTTACATGCAGTTACTTAGCTACAATCAGCTTCTGTGATAGTAATGACTTTTAAAGTGACATGGAGTTAGCTCTGCCAGGCCTTCTGTGTTTTCATTGTACAGGCTCTTCACAACAGGTTGGTAGTCTTAACTTTAAGATGAAATTAATTTCTAGGTTGGTGGTCTAATCTAGTCATGTTTTGTAGGATACAGCAAAGGCCATGGAATTTGTATTTTAACATAGTGTCTCTTCTCCACTGGTCAAGCTGGTAACTTCCTCTTACTGAAAAGGACTTTAAAATATTTACAACACTGAGTGTTTCAAAGTCCTATTGAGGCAGTGTTTGGATAGCATTAAAGAAAATAACAAGCATCATAAAAGATATGCCTCATCTAACAAGTTTTATATTTTCCCTCTATTTAAGACAACTTGTTTAAAATATTGTTTGAATTTCACTATAGAATCCTTTATTCTAAAATGGAATCATCAGTATTATATAGCTGAAATTATATCCTATAGAAGAGGATTCCAGCCTATTCCTCTACATACACTTTTATGAATTGAGACTGTTTAATTCAGTTGAATTAACTGTAAAGGTAAAGTTTTTTTGTTGAATAAGTTAAGGTTGCAGGCATGTATATGTAGAGTTAATGCATATTACCTTTCAAGAACCTTAGTATTAAAACAAACAAGCCATAAGAAACACAGGACATGCAATGTTGCACTTCTCAAACAAAGACCCAAACTGCCATATCTTTCTATCCTTTTGTAGAAATACGAGCCTCCCATCTTCTCTTCTTTGCATGGAGAGTATCTCAAATGTGAAACATAGAGCATTGATCTTCTAGTTCGTATGAGAGATGTTTGTGTAAAACAAAGCGTGCTATGCTGTCACGGTGCTAATCTTTGCTTTCTCCCTGTGAGTCCTTTAATTTCATGATCCTGGGTAGCATGTATGTAGTGTGTAAAGAGCTGTCTAATGATATTTGGGTAATTGGCTGACATCTGGGATCACTGAGCTTGATCAGAGAGGTTCTGAGTACCTTCAGAAAGGTGCAGAGTGCCCTCAGTATCCTACAGAATTGGGGCCCTTAATAAATTGTCTTAAGTATGTTATTTGTCTAACCAGGAATTTGTAAAATTCTTTTGTTTGTGCTCTCTATGGCCATGAAGAAATCCATAATTAACATTACCATATTGTGACTAAGGCATTCTAGTTTTTGTGGGCACTAATATAATGAAACTGAAGAATCATAGAAGATTAGGGTTGGAAGGGACCTCAGGAGATCATCTAGTCCAACCCCCTGCTCAAAGCAGGAGCAACTCCAACTAAATCAAAACCCTAACCCTCTGTGTAAGCTCAAAAACTTGTCTCTCTCACCATCGGAAGTTGGTCTAATGAAAGATATTCCCTCACCTACCTTTTCTCTATAAATAAAATAGAATGAGTTCCTTTATTTATTTATTTGTTTGTTTTTTTAAACCATAGCTATGGGAACATAGTTAAAGTAGTCTGAATGCTCGTTCTTGAGAGGCAATCAGAAATCTGCATTTCTTGAGTTTCTAATATATGATTGTTTTTAACTAACATTCCTGTCTTCAAAAAACCCTACGTTGATTTATATGAAATTTTGCAATGAAATTACATATGACACATAAATGGGCTGATAATATCAACAGTGTCATGACTGGGGGTATTGCTAGAGTATACTACGTAGGCTTATACAATACTAGTAAACATAAGGCGGTGTATGCACAATAGATGGCGCAGCCAGGTAAGATTCATGGTGAACTTGTTGTCTTAACCGAATTTCATTCATTTACTAGGATAGGTTACTAGGTCCATTTTTGGGATAGGTTTGTTTTGTTTTGTTTTTAAATAAACATTGAGTCCTCTGCCGTGTGTATGTGTGGTGCTCTATTAATATTTATTTACAGGCATTTCTGTGATGATGTTCACATTGAGATGTTCAGATACAAGATCCTTTGAGATCATAGATTAAAGGTACTAAGTGCCATATATTATTATTTGTTTGTTAAGCACTGTAGACTGATGTAGCTCTCTCTTTTTGGGGGGTGGAGGAGGAATTTAAGTACATAACATCTGCCAAAATCTCTACCCCAAAATACAAAAATAATCTATAAATACATATTAGCTAGCAAAGACAACAGGAAGAACTCACCTACTCCAATGAAAAGGCTAACTTGAATAGACAGGCCTTGCAATGTGTCCACGAGGCTAGAAAACGCAGGCTCTGTTGGGTTAGAGACTTCCAGAGTCGAGGACTCTGAAAATGCTTTGTCAAGCCCTCAGCCAACTGATATATAAATCCAAGGACTGTTAAACTGGAATTCTCAAATCATCTCAGCTGCCAGAGAAATGGTCTCTAAGAAGCACTGGATCTCAATCCTAAAGGATATTGCAGTCAGCAGGTGTCTTTATGCTGGCATGAGTCAAATATATTTGTACCTTACTTGAAGTGTGGACTTGTGTACAAGTGTTTGCACTAACACCACATCTTTGTTTGCTCCATCCCATGCCTTTCTCAGAAATGGCACAGGAAGAAATGGAAGTGGATCTTCAGCCAGCAGTTACTTATTCTGTGGAGCACCATGAGGCATTTCTCTCAGAGACCTCTGGTCATGCTCTACTGTCACTTCCATCCAACTCTCCAGTGCCCAGTGAAGAGGCAGAAGGCATTGTGGTTCCTCCTGCTGACGAAGAAGTCATTGTGGTCTCCGGTGCTGATGAAGCAGTGACAGTTGCTGAGTCTGACCCCCAGTTGCATGCTGCCCCTAGCCTGGATGGACTGCAAAGGCTGCATGGGGTATTGGAGCTGTTTCGACTACAGGCTGCACAACAGATCACACGACAGCCACGAACAAGGAGAACTCGCCGGCGACAAAGAGGTGGTGGATCCCAGAGGACAATCAGTACCAGGTAAAACTGAAATGGAGTCAAGTCTGAGCTTTCCCCCAACCTAAAGCACAGTTTTCCACAGTATTCAGTGTCCCCTTCAGCGAACAGGAAGTTTTGTGAGCAAAAAAACAAATTTGAAAAAGTTTAAAGCTTAATTCTATGCTGAGTGCCACCTGTGCCTTAGGTTCAGGGGGGACCCATCAGCAGAGACTTTTATGTTTAACTGTCTTTACATTTTGGCTGTGCAGATCCACTCTAAATACTGTGGGTTAAATCCTGGCTCTATTCAAGTCAGTGGAAGTTTGGCCATTGATTTCACTAGGGACAGGATCTCACCCCAAGTGACTAAACACAGCTGTACAGTCTGCCCTGGGCTCTCCTGTAGATGTAATTCACTTCCACATACACAGGCAGTTGGGCCATTAAGCAGTCTTGCAAAATTCTACTTGCAACTGAAGAACAATTGTTGTTGTTGTTGGATTGGCAAGTAAAATAGCATAAGCTTTCTTCAGTCTAATCATTATTGTAAAGTAGTTTGGTACATATTTTTGCCATGGCATAATCTTGCAAAGCTGATTAAAGAAAAAACGGGTTTTTGTGAGGGGCATAAACTAATTTAAGGGATGGGAGTCTGATAAAAGCAACCAGTTTGTTTCTAAAGTGACTGCATCTGGGGACCAGGTGATGAGTTCATTTGATAAATCAAAAAAAGCAAAGTCTAGTGGTGAGAAATCAGATGAGGTGGCTCTGCTGGGTAATAACTCATGTACCATACTTCCCGCCTTTAAAGTCACTTCATCCCTCGGTGCCTTGTTTTCCCCATTTGTAAAATGGGGGTAATGATACTGACCTCCTTTGTAAAGCGCTCTAAGATCTGCTAATAAGAGCTAGATGATGACACAAACAGGGTCAAGTGCACCACATCTTGTTTTCCTCTTTCCATCCCTGGAAAAACAATATTCCTTCTAAGTAGAGGCAGATCAGGCATCTGCATTTTCTAGACCTAAGCAGTGAAGCACTATCACAGCTGCATGTTGTGTATGCTTCTTAGAGGAGTTAATTCACTGCCTTGCCTGGGGATTGGTGCTGTTCTGGGTGAGACATTTCTTGGTCAGTTTGTTTATATCCCTTATGTCTGCAAACAGGCTCGGGGTTGTGGCAAACAAATGAGGATCTAATTTTCTCCTGTACATTTTACCTGCAATAATTAATATGAAGAAACACTGTAGCTTTTACTCCTTGCTTTTCAGGCCCAGGGCACCACTAGATAGTTATTTCATGGTCAACAGGACCCAAGAGTCAACAACAGCAGCATTTCCACCACTGGAGACTTTGCATCTTCCAGTTGGCAACAGTGGTCACAGCTCAGATGAGACCTTGGAGCTGAGCGACTCTGACAGCAGCAGCTCCACTGAGGAGGAGGATGTGGCAGTACCCCAAGAGGAGGCACCCATAGCTGCCAGTTTGGGAGGTTTGTGCTGGTTTCACATCACTGGGAGTTCTGAAATGCCAGAAATTCCTCACTTCATTTCCAATGTCAGACAGGACAACACTTCATAGAGAATCTTTTCAAGCTTTACAGCAGAGCTTCAAAGGTCTAAGATCAGTATGCTCATAGCTGACATGGATGGGTTGCTGCCATAATGTAGCAATGGATGAATATTAAAATAATTCTGAGCAATATATATATTTTTTTTAGCTGTTTACATACCCACTGATGCCTCCTGGAAATCTTCAAAATAACTAATGTAGAGATTATTCTATTTTCTACTTTCTGCAGTTCTCCTTCCTCCCCTGATCATTATTATCAAGGATTGTCTCCAAAACAGAGGGCCTCAATTAATTATTGTAAATCAATGTAAACCAGCTAGGCCAATTTACAGTGGAGGATCTGGCCCAGGATTTTTTATTGCTGAGGAATTCATCTGCTTCAAGAGTTATTCCTTGCTTAATGTAACTTCCCTCCCCTGAGCTGCTTAGGGGATAGTGGCTCACTTAGTGGATCACTCAGTATTTTTCAATCTTTTCAGGTTGGTGTTCCTTATTCAAAGTCAAAAATGTTCATGAACCCCTTAGCTTTTTTTTCTTATTTTTTATTATAAAAATACTTGATCTTGAAAAGTAAGCGGATGTGGGCAGTAGGGGAATGAGATTCTTAAATTTCATTACATTATAAAGCAAACACCTTGCAATTAGTTGTCTCCTGGGAGATTTTACAAGGTATCAATCTTAACCCACCCATCTCAGTATCAAGGGATAGCTGCATCATTTTGCCCCTCCCCCCTTCTTTTGCTCTCTATTGTTCTCCCTTCCTGAGCCTTTTTTGTTTTGTTTGTTTGTTGTTGCTATCCTCTTATTTAATCTTCAGGTACCCACATAATGTCCCTACTCTACCGCCAAATTCCAGAATGAACACTTAGCCAACCACTGATCTTATTTTTACTGATCCTATCAAACTGTGTGTGTGTGGAGGGGGGTGTGTGTATGTTGTGAGGTCCTGCAGGAGTCAATCTTGAGTCTGGTACTAGTCAAAATTTTGACTAATGACTTGGATAGTGGAGTGGAGAGTGTGCTTATAAGACTTTTGGGTGACTCTACACTGGGGTAGTAAGCCCTTTGGAGCACAGGATTAGAATTCAAAATGACCTCAACAAATTAAAGAAGTCTGAAATCAGCAAGATTCAATTAAATAAATAGAAGTGCAAAGTACTACTCTTAAAAGTAAAAATAAAATCCACAACTATAAAATGGGGAGTAACTGAGATGGTAGTACTGCTGAAAAGGATCTGGGGGCTTTAGTGGATCACAAATTGAACGAGTTAACAGTGTGTTGTGATTGTGAAAAAGGTTAATATCGTTCTGGAGGGTAGGTAAGACACAGGAATGTAATTGTTCCAATCTACACAGGTCTGATGAGGCCTCAGCTGGAGTGCTGTTTCCAGTTCTGAGTGCCACACTTTAGGAAATATGTGGATAAATTGGAGAGAGTCCAGAAGAGGGCAGGAAAAATGATGCCAGGTTTAGAAAACCTGGCCAGTGGGAAAAGATTTAAAAACCTGGGCACATTTAGATTTGAGAAAAGACTGATGGGGGGGACCTGGTACTTCCTCAGATATGTTAAGAACTGTTATAAAGAGGCTGGTGATCAATTGCTCTCCATGTCCACTGAAGGTAGGACAAGAAGTAATGGGCTTAATCTGTAGCAAAGGAGAGGTAGGTTAGATATTAAGAAAAACTTTCTAATTCTAAGGGTAGTTAAATTCTGGAATAGGCTTCCAGTGTTTAGTTATGGAATCCCCATCATTGGAGGTTTAAAAACAGGTTGGACAAATACCTTTCAGGGATGTTCTAGGTTTACTTGGTCTTGCCTCAGTACAGAGGGCTGGACTAGATGACCTCTCAATGTCCTTTCTAACCTTACATTTCAATGATTTATGAAGGTGTTACAAAATTACTTTAATTGTGCTAATTAGTTATCTTTTTGCTTCAGTACATGATATCATTAATTAATCTAGTATGTTGAGTAAAGTTTTTGTTTGCAATCCGCATTGGTTACTGCACCAATGCTTGTTCTGATGTTCTAGAATACTAAAGTTACAAAAGACAATTCAGACTAGAACTCAAGGAAGAGAGTCCTTGCACCAATTCAAATAAATTATTCTTTCTTTTTTTCCTGTCTGCTCTGAAGTTTCTGATCAGGTCCAACCAGAGCCCCCTCAGCCTGTGCTTTCCTCTGCAGAGCATGAAGGTCGTGATGCTGAAGAAGCTGAAGTCCAGCACAAACAGGTAAAGTGAACGAACAGTCCTTGGACAGAGAATAAAGATGGCAAATGTTGTGTTTGTCTGATCTTTGTTGTTGTTTCAGAGAACTCCACTAAAGAAACCTGATGTGACAGTTCCCACTGTACCGTTGGATGAGGAAGAAGGAGACACCTGTGCCATCTGCTTTGAGCAATGGACTAATGCTGGGGAGCACCGGCTCTCAGCGTTGCGGTGTGGACACCTGTTTGGATACACTTGCATTGTAAGGTGGCTCAAGGGACAGGCAGGGAAATGCCCTCAGGTAAAGTGCACCCTTTTGTGTTGGAACAGATTTGTTCTCAGGCAGCCTCTGGTCCAAATGTGACCATCATTAAGAGGGTTATTATTCAGAAGGGAATGAAGTCAGGGTTTTAAATACTGTACAAAAAGTCCACCATTTCAGCCTGTCAAAAGTAACAAAATCCCCACTGCTTTGAAGTGATTTTCACCAGGATGAGCTCGCACTGTTCATCTGAAGGAGAACTTAAATTCTTCACCTAATTCAGCACAGTTTTGCTGAAATTAATTAGAGTATTAGTGTTCCTCAGTGGGTAGCAACATCACATGTGGGACAAAAGGAAGAGTTCAAGTCCTGTTCCACAACTTGGTGTCATGACACTACAGTGCAGTACTGGAGGGGACTGCACAGATTGGTGCCATTTGTCAGATAAGATGATTAATGACACTTAATGGAAGTGTCCGGCAGTATTTTAAATTAATGGCTGAGCGCTCTGGTTTCCTGGTCAGGCATCTAAAAGAGGTTCTAAGGTTCAAGCTGTGTGAGAACCACTGCTAAATTCCGGATTGCTGCTGCATTTGTCTACTGTTGCTGCACTCCAATATCTCACTGCTTCAAAGGGTGAAAAGTACTTTAGTCAACCTAATTTTAAGTAAAAAAACAAATCACCTCAGCTTTTGTTCCCTTAGAAATGGGGTGTGTCAAATGTTATCAAATATATGTGGCTATCAGATACCATCTCTGGTTAAAACATAATAATCAACTTCTTAAACTATTAATGTCTTGTGATTGGATGCTTGTATATTAACAATTAAGGGATTCAACCTGTTCCCTACTAGTCACATAGCCTTTCACTCATTCATTCCTTATACTGTCTCCCCACCTATTTGAGAGATCATTTCCAATATATGCTAATTTATTTTGATCTTAGCGTATATTTTTCCAGATTTTAATAGGGCAGTATTAAGTTTGGGCAGGATTAAGTGAGGTGCGATTTAGACCTGGTCTACACTAGAAATTTACATCGGTATAGCTATATCTCAGGGGTGTGAAAAATGCACACCCCATGAGATGTAGCTATACTGACCTAATCCCTGGTGTAGACATTGGTAGACAGATTCTTCCATCGACCTACCTACCGCCTGTTTGGGAGGTGGATTACCTACACCACCCCTCCCATCAGCGTAGGTCGTGTCTATGCTGAAGCACTGCAGCTGCACTGCTATAGTGTTTTAAGTGTAGGCATAACCTAAGGGTATTTCTGTGCTGCAATAAAAAAAAAACCCTGTGGCTGGCCCATGCCAGCTGATTTGGGCTCGTAGGATTCAGGCTGAGGGGCTGTCTAATTGTGGTGTAAAAATTCAGGGTTGTATTGCAGTGTGAGCTCTGGAGCCCTCCCACCTTGCATGGTCCTAGAGCCCAGGCTGCAGCCCAAGCACGAACATCTACACCACAATTAAACAGCCCCTTAGCCTGAGTCAGCTAGCGTGGTTCAGCGGCAGGTTTTTAGTTGTACTGTAGACATACCCTAAGTGAGTGAAGTTATGTGGCATTGGGAAACGGGCTTGGTCATTTAACTGTTTATTTCTGGTCCTCCTGATGTTTTGAGGTTTTAAAAAGCTGTAAAATTGGCTGGGTTTTTCTTGTTATGTTTTTGCAGAGTGTAATGTTGCCTCAGTGTTAGCTGCACTCCTCTGAAACATAGTTTCATGCCTAACTCTTTGTTAAAACTATTTTTTTAGATCAAGAATAGTGTTCAATTTACAACGCAAAGAGACAACTGTCACTTCCCAGCCTTCTTACCTGAGGGCCCAAGGTTTCAGTAGCTCTCAAATGAAAAAGCCATTGTATAGTTTTGCTTGCTTTTTGAGTGGGATTCCTGCTGAAATAGTCTGGTGTTTTACGCTGTAGTTAAACAAAAGGATTCATTTTTCAGATCTGCCTCTGGCTTCTCATCCTTGTCATCACCAAGTGACTTTGCCAACACCACATAGCACGTACATGATAGAGTTGTGAATAGATTCAAGTAGTACCTGATTCTTGCTGCTCTCAGAGTAGAGGTGGGGACTGTATGTTTGCATGAGCATTTGAATTGCTCACAGGATTTATCTGGCTGTCCTGGTTACTTGGTGATTTTGAAACACAAGACCAGAGGCGGCAGAGGGATGTTTTCTGAAAGGTGAATGCAGCACTAGAAAATCCGATCTAAAATTTCAAAATAGCAGTCCTGATTAAGGCTGTAATGACCACATGGATAGCAACGTTTGAAGGGGAATTTCAAAATATTTAACATCTGGATTTAACAGAGTAGGAATATTTAATTTGGGTTCAAATTGAATGTTAATTTCCTAGGGATAAACTGAACCTACTTTTTATTTTAGTGCAATAAGAAGGCAAAGCGTTCTGATGTAGTGGTCCTGTATGCCCGTACTTTGAAAGCACTGGACACCAGTGAACAGGAGCGCATGAAAAGGTATGGAGCATGCACCTCAGATGTATCGTCTCTGTCCCACATGTACATGCATAATCAAGAAGACTGATTTAATGCAGCCTGACTCTTACCTAGACCTTTTTTCAGCTATGCTCCCTGAAACTGGGTATGCACTGTCTTAACGGCAAGTGCCAGTATTATGGATTGCCTTAAATATGGAGATCATGCTGTATTCAGCATGTGTTATCTGGAATGAAGGGTTTTGTGTCCTTGCACATTGAACTGAGAGCTGACTAAAGCAAGCTTAGGTGGTATACGTTAAAACTCCACAGCTGAAGAATGAGCCAAGAATGTGCCAAGTCCTTCCAAAAAAATCCCAAACAAACTAATTCATCTTTACATGAGAAATGAAACACCTTGTCCAGAAATGCAGTGAGGGTGAACAGTAGACTTTAACTTTGCTATCTCTTTACGTATGCATTAAAAAGTGGTCTCATCTCATTGTCAAAAATGTAATATGATATGGAAATTATTTTGTAGTCAGTCTGAATACATCTAAGCTGAACATTTAGAATTCATTATAAACCAAAAACCAGGATAATAATAATATATGGAGATATACCTATCTCATGAAACTGGAAGGGACCCTGAAAGATCATTGAGTCCAGCCCCCTGCCTTCACTAGCAGGACCAAGTACTGATTTTTGTCCCAGATCCCTAGGTGGCTCCCTCAAGGATTGAACTCTCAACCCTGGGTTTAGCAAGCTAATGCTCAAACCACTGAGCTATCCCCTCCCCCTTTATACTTGAAATTTCTATGGTATAACTTCATGTACAGTGTAAAATTTTCTGTTATACGCAACTACAAATAGTATAATAAAATCCAATAAAGGTTAAAGGTTGCAGAATCCCAGGTCCTTCCTAAATCTTAGTATTGCTGAGCAAAACATCATTTCAGCTTCCTTAGATTGTTTCTCCTTTCAGGAAACTGTTTCAAACTTTTTTCAACTCAGTACTTACTTAAAATACCACTACCATGGTGAAACTTCCAAGTGACCTCATTATCTCCTAATATAGCTGTCCTATGTTATCCTAAGTGCTAATCAGAAATGGGTGAGGAAGAAATTTTCAGCAGCAAAAATAAATATTTTAACTGGCATTCTGTGATCGGGGTCCTGGGAGGGCCACACTGAGGTTACTCAATTAGAGCAAATTGCAAAGAATGGGGCAGCCAATCTCCAAAGCTGGTGGATAGTCCAATACTTAGGTTTACCAAGCCAACACAAAACAGCTTCTATAATACCTGACTTGTTTCACAGAAGCCGAAACACAGTTCCCTTATAGCAACCCAGCCTTGGGCTTCTATCCAGACACCGAAATAGGTGAGGATGAGGATTACTGAAAATCTTATTCATCATATAAAAAAGTCTACCAATCCCAAAGGATTGGACATATTACTTCCCAAGTTAATGAATACACCTCTATCCCAATATAATGCGACCCGATATAACACGAATTCGGATATAACGCAGTAAAGCAGCGGTCCGGGGGAGCGGGGCTGCGCACTCTGGTGGATCAAAGCAAGTTCGATATAACGCGGTAAGATTTTTTGGCTCCCGAGGACAGCGTTATATTGGGATAGAGGTGTTTTTCAATCTTATCCATATGCATGCTACAGCCAATTCTTATTAACTAAACTAAAATTTATTAAAAAAGAAATGAGTGAATATTGGTTACAAGATCAGTATACAGACAGACATGAGTACAGTTCTGAGATTAGTTTCATAGTGGAAATGGTGAATTTTGTAGTTGCAACGAGTTCTTTCAGAATTAGTCAATAGGTTATAGTCCAGTGTTTATATCAGGGTGATCCAGGTGGGACTGGAGATCTTAGTCTTATAACTCAAGCTTCCCCTGCATAAAGCATCAAGCAAATCTGAGATAAAAAGGATCAGGACCCAAGAGACCTTTATACAGTTCCAGACCTTCTCTTGACAGCACAGAGTCCTTAGGCGAACAATAAGCAATCATTGAGATTTTTGAAGTAGACCGATTTCCTAAGCATCACTGGTAATTAGCTACATGAATTAACATAAAGCAATTGCCTTTTTTCCACCATTCGCAGGTGATTTGCTATACATTTCAAAGAGAGATCAATACAGTGATATCGCATAGACAGGAACTGTTACATTGTTAACCTCTAACAATATATTATGTAAAAACACAAACATTATTTACCAATATGTCCCTAAAAGTTGAATTTAGGTAATTTATCCTGCAGGATGCTTATCCCTTTCTGGCCATGTGTCACACATGCCATTGCATGATGCTGTGTCTTTAATCCCTGTAATGTTATAATTCATTGTGAACACTGGATGTGATGTTGCAAAACATGGTAGGGGGGAGATTTTAAATAAAACAAATGACTATCAGGCTTCTAACTCCCACTGAAAGACTAACTGTGTCTTCGAAAATCTTCCCTATAGGCTGTACCTTTCCTGCTTCTGCCACCCTCTTCCACTGACCATTCACGTCTCCTCTTCCCCCCTATTTCACTGGTGCCTTCCTTTCAGTGTAATTGCAATCCATCCAAGATATCTGAATTCCTCTTTCGTTAGGCTCAGAGTGCCAGGGTAGGAACATAGAAGTTAAGATAGAATACACATCCTTATCTCTGCCCCCTTGCACATATGTGCTGTTGGTCTTATGTTTATGTTCATATTTGATTTCTCAAATTGAGTAAAGCTGTTCTTCGACCTCTAGATACATATCCATGTATCTAAAAGCCATTATCTTTGAAAACTCGTGGGGATCGGGAAAGGTTCCAGACGATTGGAAAAGGCAAACATAGTGCCTATCTTTAAAAAAGGGAAGAAGGAGCATCCGGGGAACTACAGACTGGTCAGCCTCACCTCAGTCCCTGGAAAAATCATGGAGCAGGTCCTAAAGGAATCAATTTTGAAGCACTTGGAGGAGAGGAAGGTGATCAGGAACGGTCAACATGGATTCACCAAGGGCAAGTCACGCCTGACCAACCTGATTGCCTTCTATGATGAGATAACTGGCTCTGTGGATATGGGGAAAGCGGTGGATGTGATATACCTTGACTTTAGCAAAGCTTTTGGTACTGTCTCCCACAGTATTCTTGCCAGCAAGTTAAAAAAAAAATGGATTGGATGAATGGACTATAAGGTGGCTAGAAAGCTAGCTAGATCGTCAGGTGCAACGGGTAGCGATCAACAGCTCGATGTCTAGTTGGCAGCCGGTATCAAGCGGAGTGCCCCAGAGGTCGGTCCTGGGGACAGTTTTGTTCAACATCTTTATTAATGATCTGGAGGATGGAATGGATTGCACCCTCAGCAAGTTTGCAGATTACACTAAGCTGGGGAGAGAGGTAGATAAGCTGGAGGGTAGGGATAGGGTCCAGAGGGACGTAGACAAATTGGCGGATTGGGCCAAAAGAAATCTAATGAGGTTCAACAAAGACAAGTGCAGAGTCCTGCACTTAGGACGGAAGAATCCCATGCACTGCTACAGGCTGGGGACTGACTGGCTAAGCAGCAGTTCTGCAGAAAAGGACCTGGGGATTACAGTGGACGAGAAGCTGGATATGAGTCAACAATGTGCCCTTGTTGCCAAGAAACCTATAGCAGCATATTGGGCTGCATTATTAGGAGTGTTGCCAGCAGATCGAGGGAAGTGATTATTCCCTTCTATTTGGCACTGGTGAGGCCACATCTGAAGTATTGCGTCCAGTTTTGGGGCCCCCATTACAGAAAGGATGTGGACAACTTGGAGAGAGTCCAGCAGAGGGCAAAGAAAATGATTAGAGGGCTGGGGCACATGACTTATAAGGAGAGGCTGAGGGAACTGGGATTATTTAGTTTGCAGAAGAGAAGAGTGAGGGGGAATTTGATGGCAGCCTTCAACTACCTGAAGGGGGGTTCCAAAGAGGATGGAGCTCGGCTCTTCTCAGGGGTGGCAGATGACAACAAGAAGCAATTGTCTCAAGTTGCAGTGGGGGAGGTCTAGGCTGGCTATTAGGAAACACTATTTCACTAGGGGGGGTGGTGAAGCGCTGGAATGGGTTACCTAGGGAGGTGGTGGAATCTTCATCCTTAGAGGTTGTTAAGGCCCCGCTTGACAGAGCCCTGGCTGGGATGATTTAGTTGGGGTTGGTCCTGCTTTGAGCAGGGGGTGGGACTAGATGACCTCCTGAGGTCTCTTCCATCTCTAATCTTCTGTGATTCTATGATATGTAACTCATATCATCAATATAGATATTCGCTACAGATGTTTGTAATGGAAACTTCCTTAATATCAGCCCCGATACTAAAACAAACGCAGTTGTATTTTGCTTTTTACACAACAAAAATCATATGACACAACCACGGGGTGCAGTTAGGTCCCACATAATTGTGTTTACTAAACAGATGCAAACATGCAAGCCTATGTTTGCATATACTGCTGCTCTGACTAGTTTGTAGCAGCTTCTGAAACAGAACACAGCAGCACTAAAAACTCCCAAATTATTTAAAGGGATACTACTCTATTCCTATATGCTACATACTTGCTCCCCCTTTATGTAAAGGACACTTAAAAGAAAAGTTACAAATGTGTTACTGTCAAAACTTCTATCACTAAATATACAACATGGCATAGATTAGTCTGAGAGGTGGTTTATGACTTCTCTGGAGAAGGTCTTAGGCATCACAACAGTATCTGTATTTTCTGATGTAGCTGTATTAGTAACATCTTCCTGCTGTGTAGTATTAGAGTCACTTGTAATTAAAAAACAGGACCTGAGGCTCATGGTATTATTACAAGTCAGTGTCTGGCTGTATTGTAGCCTTGTTAATATTCAGTACCTGTTGAATTCTTACATAAGAAATGTACAGAATGTTTTTTTCCTCCATATTAGCTTTTTTATTTTGTGGTTGATGGAAAGGGCTCATCTGTCTTTAAAAAAGTAATAGAACAGTCCTTGTGAACCACTAGATAAAAGGTCACAGTTGCTGTTATGCATAACTGAGAGCATAACTAAGGCCCCTCTGCTATTCACCTCCAATAAATCATTAGGAGGGGAACTTGGATGAGAAAGCTGTTTAAAAAAAAAAAAACAACAACCCACAATAACTGGCTACCTGCTAATGGCCGGGAGGCAAAGCAAGGCGATAAAGAGTGCAAGACCACTAAGTGGGTTTTTCTGAAAGTGTTGTTAAGTTTACCTGAGCGGGGGGGAGGGATAGCTCAGTGGTTTGAGCATTGGTCTGCTAAACTCAGGGTTGTGAGTTCAATTCTTGAGAGGGCCATTTAGGGATCTGGGGCAAAATCAGTACTTGGTCCTGCTAGTGAAGGCAGGGGGCTGGACTCAATGACCTTTCAAGGTCCCTTCCAGTTCTAGGAGATAGGATATCTCCATTTATTTATTTATTTATTTATTTATGGCTGTGTTTTAACCTACACTGGTGATAGAGCTGCAGCCCAGAGGAACATCCTAAGTTGTGTCCAGTCATGATCATTTCTTCTTTTCTCCTCTATTTAGCTCTTTAGAAAAGGAGCAGATGTTGCGGAGACAGGCGGAATTGGAATCCGCACAGAGCCGCCTTCAGCTGCAGGTCTTGACAGATGAATGCAGTAAACTTCGCAAGCAAATTCAGGTAAGTTCAGCTGTTGCCCATTGGTGATGGGCTCTTCATTGCCTCCTTCTCTTCAGCCTTCCTTCCATGATGTGCCTTCCTTCCATGTTTAGTCTGAGCGAGCTTGTGTGTGTTCTTCCAAGCAAGATAAAATATCGTCAACACAAACACACAGCTTCCAATTTCATCACTGTTCATTATTCATTAATGTTTAAGGTTTTCTGCAAGTATAATTCCTCACTAATTATAGTTGAGCATTTAATTCTGAACTCGCATGCTATTACTCATATAACCATTAAAGTGAATGTTTACGGTGAACATTTTACTTTTCTGACATAACTTTCTAGTGTGATTTTGGTAATGGGTTTTAATAGTTTAGATTTCTTTTGGACTGTGTCCTATAGGTTCTTCCGTCTTTGCTGAAACCAGGTCAGGAGTCAGCACTCTCTCTTCTGGTATAATCACAATATGACCAGTTTATTACTGCAGGCTGTTTGCTGCGGGAAGAGCTGTTTAGAGACATCACTGTCTCCTCGTACTTACAGATTGCAGAATTAGTGAGAACAAACTCTAGGCTGCAGAGATGCCTGGTGATCTGTTCCTTTCCAGGTTTAGTCTAAAATTATATAACATTCTGATATCTTATCACCTGCAGCAATTGCTGTTGCTGAAAAGGCTGTACTGGTTTCCTGTAGAGCAGAGGTGGGCAAACTACAGCCCGGGGGCCACATCTGGCCCTCCAGACGTTTTAATCCTGCCCTTGAGCTCCCATCAGGAAATAGGGTCTGGGGCTAGCCCTGCTCCAGCTGGGGAGCAGGGTCAGGGTCTTGCCCCACTCTGCATGGATCCCGGAAGCAGCGACATGTCCCCACTCCAGCTCCTACGCGTAGGGGCAGCCAGGGGGCACCGCACGCTGCTCCCACCCCAAGTACCACCCTCGCAGCTCCCATTGGCCGGCGCCTATGCACAGGGCAGCGCGCAGAGCTGCCTGGCCGCACCTCCGCATAGGAGCCGGAGGGGGGACATGCCACTGTTTCTGGGAGCTGCTTGAGGTAAGCGCCACCTGGATCCTTCCCTCCAACACCCTCTCATGCCCCAACCCCCTGCACAAGCCCTGATCCCCCTCCGAACCCCTTGGTCCCAGACCGGAGCATCCTCCTGCACCTCCAACTCCTCATCCCCAGCCCCACCCCAGAGCCTGCACCCCCAGCCAGAGCCCTCTGCCCTCCTGCAACCCAACCCCCAATTTCGTGAGCATTCATGGCCCGCCATACAATTTCGATACCCAGATATGGCCCTCAGGCCAAAAGGTTTGCCCACCCCTGCTGTAGAGAATGGGAAGGTTCATTGAGACTTTCAGCTGTTGTGCTATTTGGCATCTTTCACCAGTGCTGTATCCTTGTTACTAGGCTTGGCAGAATTTCATTTTTATTTTGTTAAAAATAAACATTGATATCAGCTGAAATTATAAAGCATTGTTTTTGATTTTTGCCTGTTTACATTGTCACAGTTGTGGGAAATTGAGGATCGAACAATATTTAATGACAGACCTTGAGATTCAAAAACTTCTAAAATCCAGATTGTCTACACCACATGTCATAATATATAAAGTAAATATTCTTAAATCAATGAGTTCTCAAGTAGCATTTTTCTTAGTTTACTTATCTGTATATTTTGATTATCGATGGAAATATTTTGTCAGTTGGCGTGTACAGTGAAATCAACATTTACTAACACTTATCGTTTTAAAAATCAAATCCATCCAGGCCTGCTTATAACCTGTTCCATTGTCAACCCATTTCTTGCTGTATCAAGGGATACAAGTATTTTATTCAACCTTCCACTTAGTTTCACTTTTGTTTTTGTTCTTTGCTTTTTGAATTTCTCCTGTTTTATACTCTCCTTAGAATCAGAGAATATCAGGGTTGGAAGGGACCTCAGGAGGCCATCTAGGCCAACCCCCTGCTCAAAGCAGGACCAATTCCCAACTAAATCATCCCAGCCAGGGCTTTGACAAGCCTGACCTTAAAAACCTCTAAGGAGGGAGATTCCACCACCTCCCTAGGTAACCTATTCCAGTGCTTCACCACCCTCCTAGTGAAAAAGTTTTTCCTAATATTCAACCTAAACCTCCCCAACTGTAACTTGAGACCATTACTCCTTGTTCTGTCATCAGGTACCACTGAGAACAGTCTAGATCTATCCTCTTTGGAGCCCCCTTTCAGGTAGTTGAAAGCAGCTATCAAATCCCCCCTCAGCCTCTCCTCTTAAGTCATGTGCTCCAGCCCCCTAATCATTTTTGTTGCCCTCCACTGGACTCTTTCCAATTTTTCCACATCCTTCTTGTAGTGTGGGGCCCAAAACTGGACACTCCAGATGAGGCCTCACCAATGTTGAATAGAGGGGAATGATCATGTCCCTCGATCTGCTGGCAGTGCCCCATCTTATACAGCGCAAAATGCTGTTAGCCTTTTTGGCAACAAGGGCACACTGTCGACTCATATCCAGCTTCTCGTCCATGGTGACCCCTAGGCCCTTTTCTGCAGAACTGCTTCCTAGCCATTCGGTCCCTAGTCTGTAACAGTGCATGGGATTCTTCCGTCCTAAGTGCAGGACAGTGGTTTGAGCATTGGCCTGCTAAACCCAGGGTTGTAAGTTCACTCCTTGAGGGGGCCATTTAGGGATCTGGGGCAAAAATCTGCCTGGGGATTGGTCCTGCTTTGAGCGGGGGGTTGGACTACATGATCTCCTGAGGTCCCTTCCAACCCTGACAGTCTATGATTCTATGACTCTGCACTTGTCCTTGTTGAACCTCATCAGGTTTCTTTTGGCCCAATCCTCTAATTTGTCTAGGTCCCTCTGTATCCTGTCCCTACCCTCCAGCATATCTACCACTCCTCCTAGTTTAGTGTCATCTGCAAACTTGCTGAGAGTGCAGTCCACGCCATCCTCCGGATCATTAATGAAGATATTGAACAAAACCGGCCCCACAACCGACCCTTGGGGCACTCCACTTGAAACTGGATGCCAGCTAGACATGGAGCCGTTGATCACTACCCGTTGAGCCCGACGATCTAGCCAGCTTTCTATCCACCTTATAGTCCATTCATCCAGCCCATACTTCTTTAACTTGGTGGCAAGAATACTGTGGGAGACCGTATCAAAAGCTTTGCTAAAGTCAAGGAATAATACATCCACTATTTTCCCCTCATCCACAGAGTCAGTTATGTCCTCATAGAAGGCAATTAGGTTAGTCAGGCATATCTGTGGGATTAGGTGGCACCTGCGGTGCTACAGTCTGCCAACATGACCATGACACAAGGCTTCACAAATTAATTGGCTGAATTCCTATGTCAGATTGCATGTCACATATGAGCTAATGAGAGGATCTGGTTCACCATGGACACTGATCAAGGAAAATCATGGGTGCAGTAAATCTCTAGATTCCACAGTACAATGTCTTTCTGCAGTTCTGTTGAGTTTTTACATTGACGAAGCATACAGACTAACAGCGCCAATAGGATAAGTGTCAGAAATACTATACAGATTAATTACCACACATACTCAAGCCATATCTTAGTATTTATACTACATTCTTCACTGTGGCATCAAAGTGTCTAAAATTACACACCAACATTAAAGTGCAGTAAATATTTATCCTTCACTTCATTCATTTGGCGGAAAGTTCAGAATGGGAGTCCTATGTGATTTGTGTAGCCTTATACTATGAGTATATGGAATAAGATGGGGAGGGATAGCTCAGTGATTTGAGCATTGGCCTGCTAAACCCAGGGTTGTGGGGCCATTTAGGGATCTTGGGTAAAAATCTTTCTGGGGATTGAGCAGGGGGTTGGACTAGGTGACCTCCTGAGGTCCCTTTCAACCCTGATATTCTCTGAAGAGTGCTATATGTTTAATTTGAGATTATGTAGTGAAATATGCAACTTGTATTTTAATAAGAATAGTGTTACTGACGTATCTAAATGGCATAAAAAGCTATGATGTAATTAAGCTTATAAAAATTAAGTATAATGTAAACACAGAAGCTCTTATTATGAATCTATTTAAAAATATAAAGAATATATTCAATAATAGAAAATTCTCTAACTGCATGGAAGTTTCTTGGGGAAATATAGTTGGTACAAAACCAGTAGATATAGGACAATGTCATATACTTATAGGAATCTTAATGGAAACTAATATACATTTCCCCTTTTTAAAGTTACTGTATAAGCTAGTTTTTTGTTGCTGATATCCATCATTTTAAACTGCATTATCAAAATCAGTGTTGAAACCCTTTACAGTAATAGATTAGATTTGGTATTAGAATTTTCTAAGATTCTAAAATAGAGAGTACTATTTAAATAGAATTTTCTAAGATTCTAAAATAGAGAGTACTATTTAAATAGAAATTCTTAAGCATTTCAGTTTTTATAAAGTCATACTTCTGGTGTTAAAATCGAGTTCCTGAGTGCATATGTGCACTCATCTTGGCTTTTATTGTAGTTTAACCACTGTATATAATAACATTTTGTGAAGTTCTAATTAAAAGGATTAGCTGCTTGTGCATTTACAGTAAGAAAAGGCTACCTTAATTGCATAGCCCCTTGTTCACCGTGGCAAGCTGAAACTTAATTCTTTAGCAAGATTCCTGGATTCTGTGGCAGACTGAAAATTGTGCAGCAGTCTAATTTGTAAATCAGAAAATATGTATGTGGGAGTGTGGAATTAAGCATGCCATCTGGATATTTTGTGCTAAAATATCAGCACTTAAATAACACTGCTCTACAGCCAAAATGCTTCTGAAATAAATGTAGTCAAACTTTACTAATTCTGGGTCACTGAGAACGAAAATGATGCTCAAAATTGTTGATTGGCTCTAGTTTTCAAGATATGCGATGGAGTCAGTATATACGACCCTTGACTTGGGAATGGCGGAGGATAAGTGAGTTATAAAGGGAAGGGATCTCAATTTAAACCAGAAATGACTAAAATACATCTTTGACTGGATCTATGAATAAATCTATGACTGGGTTTGGACAGTACTTGCTTTTTAGGCAGAACAATGAATGATGCAATCTGAAGCTGGTATTGCGTCGTACATGATATGAATTGCATCATGTTATTCCTAGAAGTCATGGATGATGCAATCATAACGAAGCTTACATCACTCTGCTGAACAAATTGCCCTATATCAGCTCTAGAAATCGTACAGTGTCGTGCTCTCTTATTTGTCAGTGTTTGATTTTGCAAAGGGACACATTTCTGTTTAGCCAAAGTGAGCAGAGATGCCTCGTACTTGTGTGAACAGTGCAGATAACTTCTGCTGTGTTTGTGGTGAAGTGACTTTTGCATCACAAAAGTGCAGTATAACCACTATGGTTAAGAAAGCCTCTCACCTTTATTTTGGCTGCAAAATTGGAGATCAGGACAAGAGGTGGGCCCCACACATATGCTGCAACACTTGTGCAACAAATATTCACCAGTGGTTGAACAGGAAAAGGAAATCTGACTTTTGCAGTGCCAATGATTTGGAGAGAGCCAACAGATCATGTTACTTCTGCATGGTGCCTCCAGTTGGGAAAGGTGTGTCAAAGAAGTAAAAGGGGACTGTGCATTATCCAAACATTCCATCAGCTATACGCCCAGTATCCCACAGAGAAGGTCTGCCGGTTCCTGATGCACCAGAATCATTCTCACTTGAGTCAGACGAGGAAGAGGATGAAACTTCTGGTCCTGAACCATCAATGTCACAGGACCCACATTTTCTCCCATCCTCCTCCTCTGAACCACACCTCATAACACAAGGTGAACTGAATGGCCTTGTCAGGGATTTGGAACTACCCAAGAGTAAGGCAGAGCTGTTGGGCTCCAGACTACAGCAGTGGAATCTCCTGGCAGGTGATGTTAGGATTTCCATGTTCCGTGACCATCAAAAGGATCTTGTCCCATTCTTCTTCATGGAAGGTGATCTTGTAGCCTGCAACATGGATGGTGTGATGGCAGCCCTCAACATCGTTCACGATCCAGATGAGTGGAGACTGTTCGTTGATTCATCAAAGACGAGTCTTAAAGCTGTTTTACTGCATAATGGCAATGTTTTACCATCAATTCCAGTTGGTCATGCAGTCCATATGAAGGAAACCTATGACAACAGGAAATAACTTTTGAGGTGCATAAACTATGACCAACATCAGTGGCAGCTTTGTGGCGATTTGAAGGTTGTTGCTCTCTTGCTTGTTCTGCAGACTGGATACACAAAGTACTGCTGTTTTCTCTGCAAATGGGATAGTCGTGCAAGAGATTCCCACTACATCAAGAAAGATTGGCCACTCCGACAGTCATTGGAGCCTGGGAGGAAAAGTGTTCAGCATCCACCACTTGTTGAATCCAGGAAGATTTTGTTACAACCCTTACACATCAAGCTGGGTCTGATGAAGAACTTTGTCAAGGCCATTGACAAAACACAAGCAGCTTTCAAGTACCTCCGTGGAAAATTTCCAAGGTTAAGTGAAGCTAAGATAAAGGAAGGTATCTTTGTTGGTCCTCAGATTCGTGAACTTCTTCGAGATGATGCATTTGACCATGCACTGCGTGGCAAGGAAAAGACGGCATGGAAAGCCTTCCAGTTAGTGGCAATAAAGTTTCTCGGAAACAACAAGGCAGACAACCTCCTCAAGGCATACAAAAGCCTTGGTTGCGACATGTCACTAAAGATACATTTTTTTGCACTCTCATCTAGATTTTTTTCCCCACCAAACTGCAGAG
Organism: Malaclemys terrapin pileata; assembly: GCF_027887155.1. Taxonomy (NCBI): domain Eukaryota; kingdom Metazoa; phylum Chordata; order Testudines; family Emydidae; genus Malaclemys; species Malaclemys terrapin. The sequence goes on along the minus strand of NC_071518.1, from coordinate 42,997,737 downwards.
CAGTGAGCGACGAGCACGGCGAGCGATTTCACCAGGACATTGCAACAATGGAGAAACGCTATCAGGGCAAATGGAGCCCATCAATGCTTGCAGACTATTGCTGGACAGTGACAAGAGATGCTCCATTTAATGAATACAAGAGACAAGCCAAGAAGCGCCGAGTAGACACTGAATAGGACTAAACTATGTACATAATAGTTTTTTGCCTTTTGTTTCATAATAAATTTTATTTATATAACCCTTTTGCTGATTTTTAAAGTGTTACATAAACAGGACGGGTGAAATATTATCATGTAAAGCAACCATAAACACATGAAAAGACTTAGGTTTACAATTTACAATTTATGATTAAAACTCTACTATCTACACAATATACATAGACATAAAATGTAAATTCTTAAATATCTTAGAAACAGTAGCCAATCAGTTGTTTTAATTGTCATATTTGAATTCAGCACATCAAAATACATAATAAATAGCACATTTTATCTCTGAAGCAGACGACTTCTCAAATATTGTAGACCAGTGTAATTAGTGTTAACACTTTAAATTGTCATCACAAGATTTCAGAGCTTTCAGTCCTTTGAGATGAATGGGGCAGCTCACACTTCCCAAGCTATTGTTTCAGACTCAAAACGATGACCTTGCTTCATTTATATTTTCAGAGTTACTGTCATAACTGTAAGGGCTTGAAATGTGTGGAGGTTTTTAATGAAAATTTAAATTGTGGAGTACAGTTCTGTAGCAAGGAGTAGATTCTACAAACAATGCACAAGACACAGAATATACAGCACCTTGCTTATGTACATCTAAAACAGTGGTGTCAAATGCCAACCCTCTGGGTATATATATTGTGCCCCACAATATTGAGATTTGAATTTTTAAAATATTCTGCTGAAAGTTTCTAGACATCCTGGTGGTGGGGAGGGGGAAAAAACCTTCCAGCAGGGAACCAAATATGAACTGATGCAGTGCTGTCTTCCTGAGTCTGAAAACAGAGACTGCCACAATAGCTCTTAAGAGGTGTGAATTCTGTCCCCTATTTATCACATTGATCTGTTAATGCTAAGCTCAGTGATGACATTTTAACACCATAGTCTCCAGCCTTTTTATGCCCAAGATAACTTTTTGAATTTAAGGGCAGCCCAGGATGTACCCCACCCCTTCCCTGAAGCCCTGCCTTACTCACTCCATCCCCCCCTCCCTCCGTCGCTCGCTCTCCTCCACCCTCACTCGCTTTCACCGGGCTGAGGCAGGGGGTTGGAGTTTGGGAGGGGGTGCAGACTCTGGGCTGGGGCCAAGGGGTTTGCAGTGTGGAAGGGGGCTCCGGGCTGAACCTGGGGCAGGGGGTTGGGGTGCAGGAGGGGATGCGGGCTCTGGGAGGGATTTTGGGTGTAGGAGGGGGCTCCGGGCTGGGGCAGAGTGTTGGGATGCAGGAGAAGGTACAGGGTGCTGCCTCTGGGAAGGGGGTCAGTGCTGACGCAGGGGGTATGGAGTGGAAGAGTGGGCATGGGGTGCTGGCTCTAGGAAGGGGCTCAGGGCTGGGGCAGGGGCTTGGGATGTAGGAGGGGGTAAGGGGGCTGGCTCTGGGAGGCTGCAGGTTGAGTGGTGGAAGAGAAATGCTGGGCCTGCTGTATTCATGCTACTCTTGGTCTTAATGCTGCAGAGCCATTCAGAACCTGCCCATTGAAGGGGGCGACACTTACCTCGGGCAGCCCCGGCCCCATGCTGCTCCCGGAAGGGGCCAACATGCCCCTGCGGGGGCACATGGCTCTGCGCACTGCCCCCCTGCACAGGCACCACCCCCACAGCTCCCATTGGCCACAGTTCCCCATTCCCAGCCAATGGGAGCTGCGGGGGCAGTGTTTGCAGGCAGGAGCAACACATGGAAACCCCTGTCCTCCCCTTCCCCTCCCCCCGGGGCCACTTCTGGGAGTAGAGTGGGGCCGGGATAGGCAGGGACCCTGGCTTAGCGGCAGCGGGCAGTCTCATTACACCACCAGAGATAGTGATCAACTGGGAGAGTCTCCAGGATCGACCAGTCGATCGTGATCAACCGGTTGGTGACCACTGCTTTAATATATCAACTATTTGATGGAACATTTCCCAGTCACTTTATTGTTTCTGCTCAACTAAATTTTCTCTCTCTGAATGGCTCAACTCAGGTGACAGGAAGGGTTAGGTATCTTTTTATTGTGGGAAATCTGGTTAATCCCCTCTCCTCCCTAGTTTCCTTATCTTCCTGGCTTTAAAAATAATTAACTGGTGAGCTTTTGAATAAAATCTTTAATGTGGTGAAAACTTGTCACTTCTGTTTTTTGTTTTTTTAATTACCTGCATCTTTCTCTGAAAGACACCGCTCTCTCTAGTTAAAGATGAAATTAAACTTTCCATTAACATCATTATGGCCTCCTTCCCCTCCCCAAATCTTCCTGTCTTTGCCTGTTGCTACTCCAATCCTCCTGAAATGTCACATGTTTGGACTTATGCTGGGGTAGAATCTGGAAAGTTTTTGAGGCAAATCAGAGAAGGCTTCTGAAAGATGTGAAGTGAAACCTATTTTTAAGCTCTCAAACACTTTTAGGAAAAAGGTTTTTTTGGCTTGAGATAATTATAAATTAGTTTGACCTTGAAAATCCTATTTTCTTTTAATGTTTGTCTTTTTAGAACTGTTTGCTGTTGACTAGTTCTGGTTTGAGCGAAATTAGTTGGTGCAATTATTAAAGCTACGTTAATGCATACGTTAGGAGCTTGGAGATTTTTAAATCTATAATCTCATTTCTATGGTGCTTAATTGTTTTGCAGACAGTATACTGTATTTGGAGTATATCTTAAGTTATCCAAGCTGTGGAAAGCAGGCCCCATCTCTCTTTATCTGTCTGCTTTAGGTATTTGTAAATATCTATGTAATAGTATAGCATCATGGGATTAGTGCTGGTGGTCATGACCTTGGGTTGGGTTATAACCATTTGGGCAGCATTCTTGTCAGTTATAATGTTCAAAATGGCCATACCCTCACACTTCCTGTGGATGATCTTTGTGAGGAGGAAAATTATCCAGTGAACATCTATTATATTAACACACTGTCTGAGGCTTTGCATTTCAGTAGTGTGAAAGTGGCTCTTCCTTTGTTGGATTAAAGGTCACTCTTTTGAGAGCTACTGTACTGAACATTTTGAAGCATAGTTCTTTGGTTTTGGAGAAAGTGAACAAGTTTTGGGTTCTTACAAAATTCAATCATTCCTGGAATCTCTGCTGGCTAGGATTATAAAGACCAGGGTGTAGTGCAGATTGAAGGAACTGACCTATTTTCATGGTGGGAAATTCCTGGACACTTCTAACATTGAAACCAAGGATTTTCATTCCTTTTGGGATGCTCTCTTGAAACTGGTTCTAATTGGTTGTTTTTTTAATTGTAATTCTGCTCTGAGTTTAGTACTAGGTGACTCATTCTTTTCTAAACATTGTTGACCTGGTGGTGATTGGATTTTATGTGTTGCCCATGGGTCTCCTTTTCTTACTGGGTTCTAATACACATATGTGACGAACTGGGCCTGTTCTCACGGTGGTCTGTGAATGCTGACAGGGGAGTGTTCTGGGATAGTCTGCATTGCAGGATGGGATCTGCCCGAGGGCGCCCGAGGGCGCATACCTGAGTGTGTAACATGAGAACCCAGGAAGGGGTTGAAGGGGAGGCGACTCCTTAGCCCGGGAAACTGAACAAAGGCTGTGGGAGGGGTCGCTGGAGGAGAGTGCGGGAAGCAGGCAGGGAGAGAGGGCTGGGGGGCATAGATGGCTCTGACCTCCCAAGGGGGGCTGGGCTTGGATGCCCGGGGACCCCAAGATGGACCTAACTGAGGGGGTCCCTGTTGTCTGTGCCTGCAAGACCTGTCTTGGACTGTATTCCTGTCATCCAAATAAACCTTCTGCTTTACTGGCTGGCTGAGAGTCATGGTGAATCGCAGGAAGCCGGGGGTGCAGGGCCCTGAGTCCCCCAATACTCCGTGACAACTGGTGGCAGCGGTGGGATCTACTGCACCCCGTGGACGGCGCTTCCTCGGCGCTTCCTGCGGTAAGTGACTGGGGAGCAGTAAAACGAAGGGGGATTGACGGGGACCAGGCGTGCTGAAGAGTGAGAGAGAGACGGTTATTACCCCTGGGAGTGTGTGACCAGCGAGAAGGACTTTTGCAGTAACAGGGTCCCCCGAGGGGATCGCAGCGAGTGGTCCCAGGGGCGGAGGAGTCTGCAGCTCGACCCTGGCAGAGAGGCGGTGACCTCGAGAAGGGCTGGCACACTAGGGGTCCCCCTGGGAACTGTGGGGAGCTGTGAGCACACAGGCCGGTGAGTGGGCAGCAGGAAGATGTATGCCAAGCGGCTTAAGAGCGACCTGGTGGAGCTGTGCAGGCAGAGGCGGCTGCGCATTGGGAGGCTCACCAAAGAACAGCTCATTGCCCAGCTGGAGGCGGAAGATCGCGCGAATGAACTGATCCCTGTGTCTCAGGGAAGCAGCCTGGCAAATGCAGCGCAGGCACCAGTGTCTGTCCCAGCTGGGAGTGGTCAGCCGGCTGCTGAGGGCTTCCCGAGACCCCTCCTTCCTATGCCTAGGGGAAGGGTGGGGAGGAGCCCAGCAAATACCGAGGGCGCCGTGACCCCCCCGGCCAGCAGGGGATCCCCCCGGCGAAGCCCGCCGGCCAGCAGAGGATCCTCCCGGCGACGTTCGGCATCCGGGGAGCGGAATTGGCTGGAATGGGAGAAAGAGCTAAAACTGAGAGAGCTGGAGGATCGTGAACAACAGAGACAGCATGAACGGGAGGAGAAAGAGAGACAGCATCAGCGTGAACGGGAGGAGAAAGAGAGACAGCGTCAGCATGAACGGGAGGAGAAAGAGAGACAGCATCAGCGTGAAGAGAGACAGAGACAGCATGAACGGGAGGAGAATGAGAGACAGCGTCAGCATGACCTGGAACTGGCGAGATTGAAGGGCAGCGAACCCCCGGCTGCGGTGAGTGAGGGGGGACCCAGGACTGCACGGAGCTTTGATAAGTGCATCATGGCCCCATACAAGGAGGGGGAGGACATGGATGACTTCCTGGAGGCCTTTGAGACGGCCTGCGAGCTGCACCGTGTGGACCCCGCGGACAGACTCCGGGTCCTTACCCCCTTACTGGACCCCAAATCCGTGGCATTGTACCGCCAACTGGGAGAGGCAGAGAAAGGGGACTACGAACTATTCAAAAGGGCCCTGCTACGAGAGTTTGGGCTGACTCCTGAGATGTACCGGGAAAGGTTCCGGAGTCAGGATAAAACCCCTGAGATCTCATATCTGCAACTAGCCGCCCGCATGGAGAGATACGCCAGCAAGTGGGCTGGTGGGGCCCAGACGAAGGAGGACCTGATTAAACTGCTGGTACTGGAGCAACTGTATGACCGGTGCCCATCCGACCTGAGGCTGTGGTTGGTGGACAGAAAGCCAGAGAACCCGCGACACGCCGGGCAGCTGGCTGATGAGTTTGTAAAGAGCCGGTCAGGAGATAAAAGGGAGGAGTCCCAAAGGAACAGTCCTACCACAACGCAGAGAGAGAGTCACCATGGGACCTCCCCATGGGAAAATACAGAAAAAACCCATCAGAGGGGAGCATCCGGCATCAGGACCATCCGACCTACTCAAGGGGACCCATGGGACATGGGCTGCTACCACTGTGGCCAAAAGGGCCACATACGGGCCCAGTGCCCTAGGCTCAGGGACAGACTGAGCAGACCGAACCCACAGAGGGTTAACTGGGTAGAGACCCAGCCCGGCGAAAGGCAGCATTCCCAGGGAAGAGGGGCTGGCAGAGTACCACCTGCTAAGGAGGGAGGAGAGCTCCAGGCCAGCTCCTCTAGGGGGCTGGATGCTCCAGACTCAGGGTTTTTGGTTTATATGGTAGGCGCGGGGCTGTCCCTCCGGAGAGAGTACCTTGTTCCCCTGGAGGTGGATGGGAGGAAGGTCAGTGGATACTGGGATACGGGCGCAGAGGTGACGCTGGCCCGGCCCGAGGTGGTGGCCCCAGATCAGGTGGTGCCCAACACCTACCTGACCCTGACGGGGGTGGGCGGAACACCAGTCAAAGTACCCGTGGCAAGGGTACACCTGAAGTGGGGGGCCAAGGAGGGCCCCAAGGATGTGGGGGTACACCCGTATTTGCCCACTGAGGTATTGATGGGGGGGGACCTGGAGAACTGGCCAAGCAACCCCCAAAAGGCACTGGTTGTGACCCGCAGTCAGAGCCGGCGAGGGGCACTGCGCCCTGGCCTTGGGGGGGGTGCCTTGCCTGAGGCGCAGGACCCTAACCTGGTGGGGAGGGAACGCCCAGGGACACGGCTCAGGGAGGCTGCAGCTTCAGGCCCAGCGGGCGAGGAAGAGCAGGTGGCCATCCCTGTCCCAGCTGCTGAGTTCCAGGCCGAGTTACAGAGAGACCCCTCCTTGCGGAAGATAAGGGACCTAGCCGACCTCAAGGCGGTACAGACCATGGGACGAGGTGGCCGGAAAAGGTTCCTGTGGGAGAAGGGGTTCCTGTACCGAGAATGGGCTCCCCCAGGGGAAATGGAGTCAGGGGGGATCAGGAGGCAGCTGGTGGTACCCCAGAAGTATCGCCGCCAGCTGCTGTGCCGGGCCCATGATATTCCCCTCTCAGGGCACCAGGGAACCTGGCGTACCCAGCAGAGGCTGCTACGGAGCTTTTACTGGCCTGGGGTCTTTGTTACTGTCCGACAGTACTGCGGATCCTGTGACCCCTGTCAGAGGGGGAGGAAGGCCTGGGACAAGGGGAAAACAGCTTTAGGACCCTTGCCCAGCATAAAGGATCCTTTCCAGAGGGTGGCCAAGGTTAAAAGGGCGGCTCTAAACCAAGAGAGCCCAAAGCACAGACCTCCAGACTGGAGCGCTGGGAGAAGACCACAGCCCAGTTGGAACCCCAGAGGTATGGGGGTGGGAAAAGGGCACAGGCCGCATAAACCTTCCCACATGCGAACTGCGAGTGCCATCAAGCACCCCGACCTAAGGGGGGGCGTGAAACTGAAGGGGCCTGGTGTAATTCCCACCAAGGAACTGGAGGGATGCGGGGGCATCCATGGGAACGGGGGTAGGTTCGAACTTCCCCGGGTCACTGGCTAAAGTGACCCTGCTCAGTTCGGTCTCGAAGGGGGGAGAGATGTGACGAACTGGGCCTGTTCTCACGGTGGTCTGTGAATGCTGACAGGGGAGTGTTCTGGGATAGTCTGCATTGCAGGATGGGATCTGCCCGAGGGCGCCCGAGGGCGCATACCTGAGTGTGTAACATGAGAACCCAGGAAGGGGTTGAAGGGGAGGCGACTCCTTAGCCCGGGAAACTGAACAAAGGCTGTGGGAGGGGTCGCTGGAGGAGAGTGCGGGAAGCAGGCAGGGAGAGAGGGCTGGGGGGCATAGATGGCTCTGACCTCCCAAGGGGGGCTGGGCTTGGATGCCTGGGGACCCCAAGATGGACCTAACTGAGGGGGTCCCTGTTGTCTGTGCCTGCAAGACCTGTCTTGGACTGTATTCCTGTCATCCAAATAAACCTTCTGCTTTACTGGCTGGCTGAGAGTCATGGTGAATCGCAGGAAGCCGGGGGTGCAGGGCCCTGAGTCCCCCAATACTCCGTGACAACATAATATTAAGAGATTTTGGCTAAAGATTTCAACAGAGCTTGCTGGAGTAGTCTGCAGGTTTCTATTGTACTTACAGTCAGAGTAAACTGGAAATCTAGCACTCCAGTAGTAGCATGGAAATGGAGTACAGTAGTGTTCCCATATCCCTGCCTGTGAGGCGTATCAGACTCCTGGATCTGCAAGCAGAAATGAAGGCCAGGTCTACACTACCACTAACTTGTGTTGCTCGAGTGTGAATAAGCCACCCCCCTGAGTGAAGTAAATTACACCGACCTACGCATCAGTGTGGATAGCTCTATGTCGGTGGGAGACCTTCTCCCACTGACATAGCTATTGCCTCTTGTGGAGGTGGATTTATTATGCCAACGAGAGAGCTCTCTCCCATCAGCATAGAGCTTCTTCACTGGACGCGCTACAGCGGCACAGCTGCAGCACTTCTAGTGTAGATTAGCCCTAATACACAGCACACTGAGTTACAACTGCAGTGGAGTAGTAAAGCTCTGTCCCCTTTCTTTTCAGGAGCTGAAAGCAGTGATGGCCCAGCACACCACTAGCGCCTCTCAGCAACCTGGCAGCTCCCGTTCCTGTTTCCCAGGCGGTCTCTCCTCCAGTCAGAGCCAGCACAAATACCACTTTGAGAAGGCCTTCCTGGTTTCTCAGTCAGGGAGCTGCCGGGTTATGGCTTACTGTGACTCACTGAGCTGTCTTGTGGTGTCACAGCCCTCTCCGCAGGCTACACTTATTCCTGGTAAGTCAGCAAGTAATTAAAGACTCTCTGGCTTACAAAAGTTAAATGTTCTCTGCTCTTTCTTCCTATTCCTCAGCCCCACCCATACAACCCCCTTGTGGATTGGGGACATTCCCTCACTAATATGACTGTCACATTCCACCTGACCCCAACTCAGCTTTTTCCCAGTAGTGTAATTTACCTCCCCATTGGCAGCTGGTAATTGTACTCTCCCAGTAATTGATCTTTACAGCTCTGCCTCTTCTTTCTGAAACCCCACCTCCTTGGGGGTGCAGAAAGACCTGTATGATGCTTCTCACAGAGAGGATTCCCTTGCAAGAGCTGGAGACATGCACCTATGGGAATCAGGAAAAAGCTTTAAATGCAATCTCTCATCCAGAAAACATCAGATTCAGAAGCGTGGATTGGCCAGTAAATGTGGGAACAGATGTTCAAATATTGTTTTTGAATACATTTGTAACTAAGTGCGTATATGTACAGAGGCAGTATTACCCTGTGGGTGAAGAGGACTGGGAACCCCTTTGTGTTGTAGTCATAACTCTGCTTCTGACTTGCTGTGTGACCTTGGGCAAATTGCTTGTCTTCTCTGAGCAATTTCTTGTCTGTAAAATAGGTACACAGTCATACCGGCTTTCATTGCAAAGAACTTTGACATTCTCTGAATGACATTTGAAGTACAAATTATTTTATAAAGCGACAGAGTCCTGTGGCACCTTATAGATGAATGTACATTCATCTGACGAAGTGGGTATTCACCCACAAAAGCTTAGCTCCAATACATCTGTTAGTGTATAAGCTGCCACAGGACTCTTTGTCATTTTTTACAGATCCAGACTAACATGGCTACCCCTCTGATAAATTATTTTATGTGGTTAATGATTTGGGATCTTAGACTTCTCCTTCAAGAGATGTCCCTGTGGGTGCTCCTCTTCAGGTCAAGGTGCGTCCCTGTGCCTTCGATCAGAGATGTTCGCAGCAGTTCCTGTACGGTTCGCGCATGCGCGGTGCCTACCTTGCACGCTCTCAGTGCTTGAACAGTGTGTGCACAGCCCAGGCTCCTCAGTTCCTTCTCTACCATCCCCAGCCAGAGACAGAGTTTAGCGGGGGGAGGGATAGCTCAGTGGTTTGAGCATTGGCCTGCTAAACCAGGGTTGTGAGTTCAGTCCCTGAGGGGGCCACTTAGAGATCTAGGGCAAAATCAGTACTTTGTCCTGCTAGTGAAGGGAAGGGGCTGGACTTGATGACCTTTCAGGGTCCCTTCCAGTTCTATGAGATAGGTCTCTCTCTCTCTCTCTCTTTATATATATATATATATAGTTTCACTCTTATAGCCATTATTTAAATACCGTTCTAGTAGTTAATTAGTTTTTGTTACTTATCTAAATAAGTTTGTTATTCCCTCCTATAAAAAAAAAAAAATCTTTACCTCAGAGTTAGTGACTCCCGATATGCCTGGTTCACCAGGCTTCAAGAGATGCATAACCTGCAGAGACTCCATCCCCATCTCTGATGGCCATTCTCAGTGCGTACAATGTTTGGGGGAATCCTATGTACCCCAAAAATGCATACACTGTAGTAAACTTAAAGTCTGGCCCTACAAGGACAGAGACCTCAGACTGAAGCTCATCCTCCTGGAAAAGTCCCTCAGACAAGCATTGGATCTGGGCCAGCAGTTTTCCTCCCAACAGAATTCACCACCGAAATCCTCACAGGATAAAAAAAATGGCAAAGAAATGATCGGCTTCCTCCCCTCTCAGGGGGCACACATCTTCCAAGCAATCACTGATAACTTCAGCTCTGTCAGTGCTGGCTGCTCCATGGCTCAGCACATACACTTCTCCTGGCATCTTCGGCACTGACTGTGCGTCGGCGGCTGCAGACTTCGGTGCCAAGGCTCAAGGCTTTGAGTTGCCTGCCTCCAATGTGGCACAGTCGGTCACCAACAAGAACCCAGTACTGTCATAACTATAAAGGGAAGGGTAACAGCCCTCTTGTGAACAATACTATAAAATCCCTCCTGGCCAGAGACTTCTAAGCTTAACTACCAGCTTAGATCTGGTCTGCTGCCACCACTCCCAATGTGCTAATTCCCTTCCCTGGGTAGCCTTGAGAGACTCTTCACCAATTCCCTGGTGAATACAGATCCAAACCCCTTGGATCTTAAAACAAGGAAAAATTAACCATCCCCCCTCCTTTCTCCCACCAACTCCTGGTGGATCAAGATCCATCCCCCTTGGCTCTAAAAACAAGGAAAAATCAATCACGTTCTTAAAAAGAAGGCTTTTAATTAAAGAAAAAGGTAAAAATCATCTCTGTAAAATCAGGATGGAAAATAACTTTACAGGGTAATCAAACTTAGAGCCCAAAGGACCCCCCTCTAGCCTTTGGTTCCAAGTTACAGCAAACAGAGGTAAACGCCCTAGTAAAAGGTACATTTACAAGTTGAGAAAACAAAGATAAAACTAACACGCCTTGCTTGGCTGTTTACTTACAAGTTTGAAATATGAGAGACTTATTCAGAAAGATTTGGAGAGCCTGGATTGATGTCTGGTCCCTCTTAGTTCCAAGAGCGAACTCTCCCCAAAACAAAGAGCACAAACAAAAGGTTTGAAAGTATCTTGTCCCCTTATTGGTCCTTTGGGTCAGGTGTCAGCCAGGTTATCCGAGCTTCTTAACCCTTTACAGGTAAAAAGATTTTGGAGTCTCTGGCCAGGAGGGATTTTATAGTATTGTACACAGGAGAGCTGTTACCCTTCCCTTTATAGTTATGACACATACCATGAAGGACTCGCGTGCCACACTAAGGTGGCAGGTGTATGAATGCCGAGGGACAAGGATGAGAGAAGACAGATATCAACCTTACCAACGCCCACGATATCCCTCCTACACCGAACAACAGCAAAGACATTACAATCCACAACAACAGCAACGCCATAGACCTAGAACCCAATGATGCCGCCTCCCACCATCTGCAGCACCTCAATCCCCTCCATCAAACAAGCAGATTTGAAGCTTTGGTCGAGGGTATAGAAGATCTCCCACCCACTCCAGCGCCTACTGCAATCATCCATCCTTTTGGAAACAGTCTGCTCCCATTCCTTACCAATTGTGAAGCTATCATTATGGACAAATGGGTCCTAGAAATCATCCAATCGGGTTATACTATCCCCTTCCTCTCCATGCCCCCACCCCTCCTCCCCGTCGCTCTTCAGGGACCCCTTCACGAACACTAGCTCTGTCAAGAGGTGCACCATCTTCTACAACCAGGAGCAGTGAAGCAGGTATCCACTCCACACCCTGGGAAGGGATTTTATTCCCACTATTTCTTGACCGAAAAGAAAAGTGGGGGATGGTGACCTATTCTCGATTTTTGACAACTAAACAGGTTAGTCAAGAAACAAAAATTCAGGATGGTTACCCTGTCAACAATCATTCCGGCATTGGAGCAGGGAGATTGGTTTTTAGCCTTCGACCTGCAGGATGCGTATTTTCATGTCTCTATACACCCTGCCCACAGATGCTTTCTCAGATTAGTGTTGGGCTCAGATCACTTCAAAGCATGGCTACTCAATGGCTCTCTAATGAGAAACAAGCATGCTTAGAGCAAGTCCAGGCAGTTTGATTACATGGCAGGACACACTCCACACTTACTACCTATCTGCAGAAATTGAAATGGTTCACCACTTGGTGTTCTGCCAGACACACCGCTCTGGCTTCCGCCCCTCTGATACTAGACTACCTTCTAGAACTCAAAATAACCGGGCTTTCTCTTAGCTTGGTAAAGGTTCACCTAGCAGCAATCACAACATTCCACCACAAGGTAAATAACGCTGCTGTTTTTGCCCATCCTGTCACAAAAAGATTTCTCAAAGGTATCCAAACGCTCTACCCGGTGTGACAGACCCAGACCAGTGGGGTACAGGAGTCTGGTAGAGGGCAAATATACTGGTCACTGGATGAGTAGTTTTCTGTTCCCTGAGTGACCAGAGCAGGGGCTGCACTAGAGTAATCAGGAACCTGCTAAAACCAGTTAAGGCAGGCAGGCTAATTAGGACACCTGGAGCCAATTAAGAAGCTGCTAGAATCAATTAAGGCTTTAAAGGAGCTCACTTCAGTTTGTAGGGTGAGAGTGTGAGGAGCTGGGAGCAAGAGGCGCAAGGAGCTGAGAGTGAGGGGTGTGCTGCTGGAGGACTGAGGAGCACAAGCGTTATCAGCCACCAGGAGGAAGGTCCTGTGGTGAGAATAAGGAAGGTGTTTGGAGGAGGCCATGGGGAAGTAGCCCAGGGAGTTGTAGCTGTCATGCAGCTGTTACAGGAGGCACTATAGACAGCTGCAGTTCACAGGGCCCTGGGCTGGAACCCGGAGTAGAGGGCGGGCTCAGGTTCCCTCCAAACCTCCCAATTGACCTGGACTGTGGGTTCTTCCAGAGGGGAAGGTCTCTGGGCTGTTCCCCAACCCACATGGTGAATCTCTGAGGCAAGAAAATCCGCCAATAAGTGCAGGACCCACCAAGATAGAGGAGGAACTTTGTCACACTGGACATAAGACTACCAGCTGAGCCATGGGATCTACACCTGGTCCTCACAGCTTTGATATACAAACCCTTTGAACCCTTGGCTACCTGCTCCTTTCTACACCTATCCATGAAAACCGCTTTCTTCGTAGCAATTACCTCTGCCAGACACATGGGAGAATTCTGCGCGCTGATGGCCAAACCTCCTTATACTACCTTCTTCAGAGACAAAGTTACGCTTCGTACACATCCTAAATTCCTTCCTAAGGTGCATTCGTCCTTTCACCTATATGAACCTATTCACCTACCAACATTCTTCCCAAAACCACATGCTAATGCATTTGAGGTAGCAATGCACATGCTTGATGTTCATAGAACGTTATCCTTCTATCGCGATAGAACGAAGCCATTTAGACAGACACTTAAGCTCTTTGTATCTATCGCTCAACAATCTCGGGGCAAAGCGATCTCAACCCAGAGACTATTCAAATGGATATCAGACTGCATACGTCTGTTACCAATTGAAACAAGTCCAACCTCCTATGGCAATTAAGGCACACTTTACTACAGTGGTTTTCAAACTGCGGGTTGCAACCCAGTACTGGGTCGCGGAATGTAGGGCACTGGGTTGCAGCGGCTCTGGTCAGCACTACCAACCGGGCCATTAAAAGTCCCGTTGGTAGTGCTGCCCGGCTAAGGCAGGCTAGTCCCTAACTCTTCTGACAGTGCACTGTGCCCTGGAAGTGGCCAGCAGCAGGTCTGGCTCCTGGGGGGACGGGCATGGGGCTCCAGGCACTACCGCCACCCCAAGTACTGGCTCCTGGCCAATGGGAGCTGGGGGGTGGGGTGGGCAGCTGTGCCTGCAGCCGAGAGCTGGGCAGAGCCGCTTCCGGGGTGCAGTGTGGTGCACGGTGCCAGGACAGGCAGGAAGTATGCCTTAGCACCCCCGCTGACCAGGAGCTACCTGTGCCCCAATCCTCAGCCCTGAGCCCCCTCCAAACCCAGAGCCCCTTCCTGCACCCCAAACCCCTCATCCCCGGCCCCACCCCAGAGCCTGCATCCCCAGCCCAGAGCCCTGACCCCAACCCTGAGCCCCCAAACCCCTTATTCCCAGCCCCATCCCTAGCCCTCACTCTTGCACCCCAACCCTCTGCCCCAGCCCTGAGCCCCTCCCACACCCCAAACCCCTCATCCCCAACTCCGTTGGGTCGCGGGCATCAACAATTTTCTTCAACTGGATCACCAGGAAAAAAGTTTGAAAACCACTGCTCTACTAGATCCATGTCCACTTCCGTAGCATTTCTCAGCAATGTCCCGCTTTCCGACATATGCAAGGCGGCCACTTGGGCGTCGGACCTTGTGTTTGCTAAACATTACGCTCTCATGCAGGGTCCTTCATCGGACACCTGACTAGGTCGAGCTGTCTTATCTTACCTTATCTTTCTTACCAGATCCGAAATCCTGACCATCCTAAGAGATACCGCTTTTCAGTCACCTGGAGTGGAGCACCCACAGGGACATCTCTCAAAGGAGAAGAGGAGGTTGCTCACCTTGTGCAGTAATTGATGCTCTTCGAGATGAGTGTCCCTGTGGGTGCTCAACTACTCATCCTCTTCCCCTCTACTTTGGAGTTTGGAGCAGGCTCCGTTGTAGAGAAGGAACTGAGGAGTCAGGGCTGTGCGCATGCTGTTCAAGCACTGGCAGCGCACGAGGCCCGTACGGGAACTGCTGCAAAAATCTCTGATCAAAGGTGCAGGGATGCACCTTGACCCGGAGTGGAGCACCCACAGGGACACTCACCTCGAAGAACGTCAGTTACTGCATGAAGTGAGTGACTTCCTCTTCTTTCTGAACAGCTTCTCAATTCACCTTAGTCATCTTAGCTTCTATATAGTGACAGCTCTCTGGCTCAGTAATATCTGAATACAACTCCTGTATAGTGACATTTTTAGAGTACAGGTGAACAGTTTACTGGTAATTATTCTTTGAAAGTTCATTATCATCCTGTATAGAGCTCCAGCCACACTGAGCATTGGGATTTGTTTAATTTGGCTAGAATGTCTAGGACCTGAGTCGAGAGCAACTGACAGATCATGTTACTAATGCTGAAATTCTCATGAGTTCTGTCGCACTGACCAGAACGCCTGGAGGAGCAGAATAAGGAGTTCCGTAGTGATTGATCTCCAGAACAAGATACCTACCCTTCCTGTGCACATTGCTCCCTACAAGTTCAGCATAGATACTGTAGCTCTGAAGTGAGACCATGGATTAAAGCCAGACACCCCAATAACTTGATGTAGTCACCAGCATACACAGTATCTGACTGATCAGCTTTGTCCTTTCTTCATGACAGGTTGTGGCGTTAAGATGATGAGTGCTGCCAACCTGAAGAGCAGTCAGTACATTCCCATCCACAGTAAGCAGATCCGGGGACTGGCCTTCAGTAATCGAACAGATGGCTTGCTGCTGTCTGCTGCTTTGGACCACACACTCAAACTTACCAGGTGTGCTGCTGCTGAACAGGGGCAGTCCACCCCATCTGCCCTTCACATTTTCCAGGGTTTGGCTTTATCTGTAGCTCACCTCTGTGTGCGCTTTGGAGCACCCATTTTTTCTTTCTTGCAGGGAGTTGAGAACAGATCTCAGTTTGAGCTTCATCCGTCTTCTGGAATGTGGGCATTAACCTGATGAATTGTTCTCACTTCCTAGTCCCTTGAATGAGGAAGGGACTATGGCCCTACCTTTTCCTGGTCCCTCCTCCCAGTGGCATCTCTGGGTACAGCTTTGAAAGTAAGACAGCACAGATCAGCTGTATCTTGTGGTACAGATGTAACGTTATCTGCTAGTGTGACTTTTACTTCCTGCTTGATTCTCTTTGATCTAGGATCAGGGTTTTTACTATTTTCCTCTGTGTCTGTTCCCTACTCCTCAGAAGGTTGCTCTAATTTGAAACTTCTAATCAAGGCTGAGCTGCACACACTTGAAGCACATGGACAGAGCACCAAGCAGCACTTCTGAAAACTGCTGTCCCAATAATGTAGGAACAATACATCTCTACAGCTGGGCTGGTAGACTTAAAAGAACATGCTGGGGTAGAGGAATCCCACAGGATAGGTGGGATGTATTCCTCCAGTACTGGTAGTCTGTAGCAGATGCCCATTGAGTATTGTGATGTTGGGGTATTTTGTCTCCTTACTCCATACTATCTATATCAGTATTTCTCACTGACTGACTAAACATCTTGAGATCCAGTGCTACTCGACTTAACATTTCTCTTTTCAGTTATGACAGGCTACAGTTATGCCCTCTAGGGTGTGAGGTCGATGTCTCTTCCAGTTCTTCATGCTCTTGGCATACATGTATACACAGTTAAGAAAGTTTTTTCCCATTCCTATTGTCTATATGGTGGAATATGTCAGATACTTTTGAGTTAAACAAGTTCCCCCTTCCTGCCTACTTCAAACCCAGTGTGTAAGTTCTGAGCCTGTAAGGTTGGTACTCTTGCATAACTGGAAACAGTTTAATGCAAGTAGTTGCCACTCATCACAGAATTTATACCAGTGCTTGATACCCAACCTTCCTCTTTACACTACTGATACGTCCATCAGTTGGTCTCCAACAAGTTGTATCCAGTCTTCACTTTTGCTTGATACCAGAATGTTCTCTCAGAAGATTGCCTGCTTCAACCTACTCTTCACTTTCCCTTCATTGGTCCCTCAGGTTGCTTGACTGTGTCAACTTCCCTTCTCTAATCACTTGTTGCCATTTGCATACACCTAATAAGAATTCTCCAGGATGTGCTTTGTCCTTTTTGTTACATCTCCTGTTCTGGTACGTGGAAGAAAACATAACACGTTGTTCTCTACATAAGTCACTGCTGTCTGGTTCCCAACTATTGGAATCTTCATCAGGGTCACCTGACTCTCCCCCCCCCCCCCCCCCCCCGGTGGTTCCTTCTGTGCTGAATATCTGTTTTGGGTGAATGACTCTACAGATTCTCTTTTTTTGATATCCTCTTTATCTTTCACCCCTACTAGATCTCAATTTGCCACATGTCTCTGATACATCCCTCCATGCAAAATCCACTTTACTTTCCAGTTTCTTCAGTGACTCCAGCCTCAGCTGTTGTTTCAGCTCCTCTACCTTCTCCCAAACACAGCATACACTCCCCCACTGGCAGTGTTCTTCAAACTATTAAGAATTTTTTGACATTCATATTTGTGTGTGTGTACTTGTACTGTTTTGTTTACCCTATTCACTCTCTAACACTTGCTTAAATCAGTTGCTTTATGTGTTAAATGCTGTTTCTCAGAACTTGAGCCCTCTCCAATAAACAGGCAGAAGAGAATCACTAAGCAAGGTGAGGAATCCTAATGAATGAGGCTCCCAATTTCTGGGATATACAGTATTCTGGGACCACAGTGCAATGCCTTCTCCTCCTATTTCCAGACAAGTAATTTAACCCTGCTCTCCCAACAAAGCAGTTAGGATCTGTCTGAAACTCCTATCCCTGCAGCCAATATAAAGTGATTTGTATATGCTTTGGTGGAATGCTAAATCTTTATACTTTTTGACAGTTTGACAGTGATATACTAGCTATATTCAGATTCTTTTCTGGAGTATGGGGATTAAAATCTGTAGTGGGGAACAGCCTACTATTCAGTTCCTTAGGCAGAGTTTTATTCTAGATTTGTTGGCTGGGTGTGTTACTCTGAGTCTTCTCATCCCACAGTATAAGTTTGCATTGTCAACATATTCCTTTGCCTCCACAGTTTGACAACAAATACTGTGGTCCAGTCATACAATGCCGGCCGCCCTGTGTGGAGCTGCTGCTGGTGCCTTGATGATACCAATTATATCTATGCTGGGCTTGTCAATGGCTCTATCCTGGTGTATGATCTAAGGGACACAAGCTCTCATGTCCAGGAACTAGCTCCTCAGAAGTCCAGGTATGGTTTCACACTCTCTATCCCAGAATCTCTATCCCAAGTGCACTGCAAGTTAAATGTAGCATCTTACACAGGTGAGTATAATCGCCTGATTAAACAGCATCTTTTGTGCACATTGACAGTAAGCTGTAAAAATATTGGCTCATAACTTAACCAGGGCAGATTCAGAACCAGGAGCAGGGATGGAACAATCTGAGATACTGTCATCTCTGCAATTCTGCACCTGAGAATTAAATATTAGTACAAATTTCTGGTCAGGATTCCCTGGGAGCTGTGTGGTATAGTTTGAACACTAAAACGGGCTATGCTTGCCAATGTCTGGAGCATGCTGAGAAGTCTTATACCAGACAACTTGAGTTTGAGCCTCTGAGTACTATTAGATTCTCTTCACAACATGGCGCTTCTATTGGTATAAGGTATTAGACTCTGGGAAGGGCATAGGATTTAATGTGACTGATTACGTTCTGCCTCCCTACTGTCCTCTTTCATAGGTAGCAGGGACAAGTTGTTTGATGATTGGTTCCTAAACACGTTAAGAGACGTTCTGAGTATATATGTGTAGTGGCGTACAAAAGGTTTTCCCAGGGAGAGCCAGTGCCCAGCTTACAGGAATAGTGGCAAGATACAAATAGTTTTCTTCAGGGTTCCCTTAGTGTTTTGGCTCTGATGCTTCCGTAATGTTGCAAGGTGGAGCAGGTCCTTTAAAGTGTTTGCAAGTGCTTCTTTGGGCATTGCAGCCTTTTGACTTGTGGTCACCTCTTACAGGATTAGTAAATTGTTACCCACAGTCCTGGAACATGGCATGTCTACATGCCCATCATTATGGGTAGGGTCCTACCAAATTCATGGTTCACTTTGGTCAATTTCACAGCCTCAGGGTCTTAAAATTGGTCAGAATCACAATTTCACAATTTTACATCTGAAATTTCAGGGTGTTATAACCGTGGGGTCCTGATCTAAAAGGGGATTGTGGGAGGGGGTCCCAAAGCTGTTGTAGGGGGGTTACAGGATTGCTATACTCACTTCTGTGCTGCCTTCAGAGCTCAGTTCTGAAGGCAGCAACTGCAGAGTTTCCTGCAGCTGGAGAGGCTCCCAGAGGTGGAGGTAGGTCAGCTATCCCCAGCGCTGCTGGGAGCACCCCAACTAAGGGCTCCTACCTGCTAGTTGGGGCCAGTACTGGATTAACACATTGGTCCATGGGGCCCATGCCCAGTGCCTTGGACAATTTGAAAAATGGGTGCCACAGCCCTGGCAGGAGCCACAGGATGGAAGCCCCGAACCCCAGCAGGTGCTGAAGCCCCAAGCCTGGGCAGGAGCCAGGAGTGAGGATAGAAGCCCTGAACCTGGGCGGCTCAGTCAGGGCAGGAGCTGTGGGGGGCAAAAGCCCCGAGTCCTGGGTGGCAGCCCCCAGCTCAGGTTGTTGAGCCTGGGCGGGAGCCACTGGGGGAGGGAGCAGAAGCCCCGGAGCTTGAGCACCAAGAGCCCGGGCAGGAGCCATGGGGGAGGGGGAGGGGGATGGGGACAAACGGCAGCAGCAGCCCTGGAGCTTGGACAGGAGTCGGGGGGGGGAGGGGGAGCCCTGAGCTTGGCTGGAACTGCAGGGGGTGGCAGCCCCCAGCCCAGGTCCCTGATCCTGGGCAAGAGACACAGGGGAGAGGGAGCAGAAGCCCCAGAGCTCAAGCATCCAGAGCCCAGGCAGGAGCTGCGGGGGCTGGAGCTGTGGGGGGTGGCATCCCCCAGCCCAGGTCTCTGAGCCCAGGCAGGAGCCACAGGGGTGGAAGCCCCGAGTCCCAGCTGAAGCCCAAGCAGCCCCCAGCCCTGACCAGAGCCATGGGGGGTAGAAGCCTGGAGCCCACTCTCACTTCTACGCTGCCTATGGTGGTGCGTCTGATCTCCCTCCGATAACTTGCAGGGGAAGGACAAGTCCTGTCCCTACTCAATGCAGCTGATTTTGGGGCGATCAGATTTCACGGGGAAAGGCTTATTTCACGGTTCGTGACATGTTTTTCACGGCTATAAAATTGGTAGGGCTATAAAATGTAGTATGGGACTACATTTTTTTGTTTTGATAGAGGAAAGTTGGGACATAAGCCCCTGAAACACTAAGATCATTACCTCTCTGGATTTTATTTCACCCTTGCTAGTTCAGATATGGGGAAGTAGCGGAATCTTAGCCAAAATTATCGTTGGGTAACAGAGAAAGGTTGAGTAGTATTGTGTAAATTACTTCCAAAGGCTGCTATTCTTGTGCTTAGGCCTTGGGGATTAGCGCTGTGATCAATGTCAAGTATCTCACTTCATCAGGAGCTGACTGTGGAGATAGCTGAGCTGTTAGTGATTATCTTATCTTCGAAAACTCATGAAGACAGGAGAGATTCCAGAGGACCTGAAAAGGGCAAAGTAGTACCCATCTATAAAAAGGGGAATAAGGACAACTCAGGGAATTACATACCACTCAGCTTAACTTCAGTACCTGGAAAGATAATGGAGCAAATAATTAAGCAATCAATTTGCAAACACCTAGAAGATAATAAGGTGATAAGTAACAGTCAGCATGTCAAACCAACCTTATAGCTTTCTTTGACAGGGTAATAAGGCTTGTGGATGGGGGGAAGCGGTAGATGGGGGGGGGAGGGGTAGCTCAGTGGTTTGAGCATTGCCTTGCTAAACCCAGGGTTGTTTGTTCAGTCCTTGAGGGGACCATTTAGGGATCTGGGGTAAAAATCTGTCTGGGGATTGGCCCTGCTTTGAGCAGGGGGTTGGTCCCTTCCAACCCTGATATTCTATGATTCTATGTGGTATATCTTGCCTCTAGCAAGGATTTTGATACTGTCTCTCATAACCTTCTCATAAACAAACTAGGAAAATACAACTTAAATGGAGCTACTATAAGGTGGGTACATAACTTGTTGGAAAACTGTTCCCAGTTTTGAGGATATTGATATAATAAGCATCACAGAAACCTGGTGGACTGAGAGTAATCAATGGGACACAATCATTCCGGGGTACAAAATATATCGGAAGGACAGAACAGGTCGTGCGGGGGGGCAAGTGGCACTATATGTGAAAGAAAATGTACAATCAAATGAAGTAAAAACCTTAAGCAAATCCGCATGTTCCATAGAATCTCTATGGATACAAATTTCATGCTGTAATAAGAATATAACATTAGGGATCTATTATCAACCACCTGACCAGGACGGTGATAGTGATGATGAAATGCCAAGGGAAATTAGAGAGGCTATCAAAATTAAGAACTCAATAATAGTGGGGGATTTCAATTATCCCCATATTGACTGGGAACATTTCACTTCAGGACGAAATGCAGAGATAAAATTTCTCGATACTTTAAATGACTGCTTCATGGAGCAGCTGGTACGGGAACCCACAAGGGGAGAGGCAACTCTAGATTTAGTCCTGAGTGGAGCGCAGGAGCTGGTCCAAGAGGTAACTATAGCAGGACCGCTTAGAAATAGTGACCATAATACAATAGCGTTCAACGTCCCTGTGGTGGGAAGAACATCTCAACAACCCAACACTGTGGCATTTAATTTCAAAAGGGGGAACTATGCAAAAATGAGGGGGTTAGTTAAACAGAAGTTAAAAGGTACAGTGACTAAAGTGAAATCCCTGCAAGCTGCATGGGCGCTTTTTAAAGACATCATAATAGAGGCCCAACTTCAATGTATACCCCAAATTAAGAAACACAGTAAAAGAACTAAAAAAGAGCCACCGTGGCTTAACAACCATGTAAAAGAAGCAGTGAGAGATAAAAAGACTTCCTTTAAAAAGTGGAAGTCAAATCCTAGTGAGGCAAATAGAAAGGAGCATAAACGCTGCCAAATTAAGTGCAAGAATGTAATAAGAAAAGCCAAAGAGAAGTTTGAAGAACGGCTAGCCAAAAACTCCAAAGGTAATATCAAAATGTTTTTTAAATACATCAGAAGCAGGAAGCCTGCTAAACAACCAGTGGGGCCCCTGGATGATCGAGATACAAAAGGAGTGCTTAAAGATGATAAAGTCATTGCGGAGAAACTAAATGGATTCTTTGCTTCAGTCTTCACGGCTGAGGATGTTAGGGAGATTCCCAAACCTGAGCTGGCTTTTGTAGGTGACAAATCTGAGGAACTGTCACGGATTGAAGTGTCATGAGAGGAGGTTTTGGAATTAATTGATAAATTTAACATTAACAAGTCACCGGGACCAGATGGCATTCACCCAAGAGTTCTGAAAGAACTCAAATGTGAAGTTGCGGAACTGTTAACTAAGGTTTGTAACCTGTCCTTTAAATCGGTTTCTGTACCCAATGAGTGGAAGTTAGCTAACGTAACTCCAACATTTAAAAAGGGCTCTAGAGGTGATCCCGGCAATTACAGACCAGTAAGTCTAACGTCTGTACCGGGCAAATTAGTTGAAACAATAGTTAAGAATAAAATTGTCCGACACATAGAAAAACATAAACTGTTGAACAATAGTCAACATGGTTTCTGTAAAGGGAAATCGTGTCTTACTAATCTATTAGAGTTCTTTGAAGGGGTCAGACATGTGGACAAGGGGGATCCAGTGGACATAGTGTACTTAGATTTCCAGAAAGCCTCTGACAAGGTCCCTCACCAAAGGCTCTCATGTAAATTAAGCTGCCATGGGATAAAAGGGAAGGTCCTTTCATGGATTGAGAACTGGTTAAAAGACCGGGAACAAAGGGTAGGAATAAATGGTAAATTCTCAGAATGGAGAGGGGTAACTAGTGGTGTTCCCCAAGGGTCAGTCCTCCGACCGATCCTATTCAACTTATTCCTAAATGATCTGGAGAAAGGGGTAAACAGTGAGGTGGCAAAGTTTGCAGATGATACTAAACTGCTAAAGATAATTAAGTCCAAAGCAGACTGTGAAGAACTTCAAAAAGATCTCCCAAAACTAAGTGATTGGGCAACAGAATGGCAAATGAAATTTAATGTGGATAAATGTAAAGTAATGCACATTGGAAAAAATAACCCCAACTATACATACAATATGATGGGGGCTAATTTAGCTACAACAAGTCAGGAAAAAGATCTTGGAGTCATCGTGGGTAGTTCTCTGAAAATGTCCACGCAGTGTGCAGAGGCAGTCAAAAAAGCAAACAGGATGTTATGAATCATTAAAAAGTGGATAGAGAATAAGACTGAGAATATATTATTGCCCTTATATAAATCGATGGTACGTCCTCATCTCGAATACTGCGTACAGATGTGGTCTCCTCGTCTCAAAAAAGATATACTGGCACTAGAAAAGGTTCAGAAAAGGGCAACTAAAATGATTAAGGGTTTGGAACGGGTCCCATATGAGGAGAGATTAAAGAGGCTAGGACTCTTCAGCTTGGAAAAGAGGAGACTAAGGGGGGGATATGATAGAGGTATATAAAATCATGAGTGATGTGGAGAAAGTGGATAAGGGAAAAGTTATTTACTTATTCCCATAATACAAGAACTAGGGGTCACCAAATGAAATTAATAGGCAGCAGGTTTAAAACAAATAAAAGGAAGTTCTTCTTCACGCAGCGCACAGTCAACTTGTGGAACTCCTTACCTGACGAGGTTGTGAAGGCTAGGACTATAACAGAGTTTAAAAGAGAACTGGATAAATTCATGGTAGTTAAGTCCATTAATGGCTATTAGCCAGGACGGGTAAGAAATGGTGTCCCTAGTCTCTGTCTGTCAGAGGATGGAGATGGATGGCAGGAGAGAGATCACTTGATCATTGCCTGTTAGGTTCACTCCCTCTGGGGCGCCTGGTATTGGCCACTGTCGGTAGACAGGATACTGGGCTAGATGGACCTTTGGTCTGACCCGGTACGGCCTTTCTTATGTTCAGAGAGTAGTATCAGTGGTTTAGTCAAGCTGGTAGGGCATATCAAGTGGTGTCCCGCATGGATCAGTTCTGGGTCTGGTTCTGTTCAATATCTTCATTGGTGATTTAGATGTCGCAGAGAGTACACTTATAAAGATAGTGGATGATACCAAGCTATGAGGGGTTGCAAGTGATTTGGAGGATAGGATAAAAATTCAAAATGATCTGGACAAACTGGAGAAATTGTCTGAAGTAAATAGGATGAAATTCAATAAGGACAAATGCAAAGTACTCCATTTAGGAAGGAACAGTCAGGTGCACACATACAAAACTGGAAATTACTGCCTAGGAAGGAGTACTGCAAAAAGGGATCTGGGGATCATAGTGGACCACAAGCTAGATATGAGTCAACAGTATAACACTGTTGCAAAAAAAGCAAACATCATTCTGGGATGTATTAGCAGGAGTGTTATAAACAAGACACAAGAAGTAATTCTTCTGCTGTACTCTGCATTGATTAGGCCTCAACTGAAGTACTGTGTCCAGTTCTGGGCGCCACATTTCAGGTAAGATGTGGATAAATTGGAGAAGGTCCAGAGAAGTGACACAAATGTTTAAAGGTCTAGAAAACATAATCTACGAGGGAAGATTGAAAAAATTGGGTTTGTTTACTATGGAAAAGAGAAGACTGAGAGGGGACATAACAGTTTTCAAGTACAAAGGATGTTACAGGGAGGAGGGAGAAAGATTGTTCTCTTTAACCTCTCAGGTTAGGACAAGAAGCTTAAATTGCAGCAGGTGAGGTTTAGGTTGGACATTAGGGAAATTTTCTTAACTGTCAGGGTAGTTAATCCCTGGAATAAATTGTAGGGCTGTCAAGCGATTAAAAAAATTAATCACGATGTTAAACAATAGAATACCATTTATTTTAAATATTTTTGGATGTTTACTACATTTTCCAAATATATTCATTTCAGTTACAACACAGAATACGAAGTGGACAGTGCTCACTTTATATTTATTTTTGATTACAAATATTTGCACTGTAAAAAACAAAATTGTATTTTGCAATTCACCTCGTACAAGTACTGTAGTGCAATCTCTTTACCATGAAAGTTGAACTTACAAATGTAGAATTATGTGTTGTTGTTTTTTTAAAAACAACCTGCATTCAAAAATAAAACAATGTTAAAACTTTAGAGCCCACAAGTGCACTCAGTCCTCCTTCTTGGTCACCAATCACTCAGATAAAGTTGATTACAATTTGCAGGTGATAATGCTGCCTGCTTCTTGTTTACAATGTCACCTGAAAGTGAGAACAGGCATTCACATGGCATGTTTTAGCTGGCATTGCAAGATATTTACGCGTCAGATGCGCTAAAGATTCATATGTCCCTTTATGGTTCAACCATCATTCCAGAGGACATGCTTCCATGCTGATAATGGATTTTGCTTGATAACGATCCAAAGCAGAGCGGACCAACACATGTTCATTTTCATCATGAGAGTCAGATGCCACCAGCAGAAGATTGATTTTCTTTTTTGGTGATTTGGGTTCTGTAGTTTTCGCATTAGAGTATTGCTCTTTTAAGACTTCTAAAAGTAAGCTCCACACCTTGTCCCTCTCAGATTTTGGACAACACTTCTGATTCTTACTCAGACCTTGGGTTGTGTGCTGTAGCTATTTTTAGAAATCTCACATTGGTACCTTCGCTGCGTTTTGTCAAATCTTCTGTGAAAGTGTTCTTAAAACTAACATGTGCTGGGTTATCATCCGAGACTGCTATAATATGAAATGTATGCAGAATGCGGGTAAAACAGAGCAGGAGATGTACAATTCTCCCCCAAAGAGTACAGTCACAAATCTAATTAATGCATTATTTTTTTAATGAGCAATCTTAACATGGAAGCGTGTCCTCTGGAATGGTGTCCGAAGCATGAAGGGGCATGCTAATGTATAGCATATCTGGCATGTAAATACCTTGCAGTGCCAGCTACAAAAGTGCCATGACAATGTCTGTTCTCACTTTCAGGTGACATTGTAAATAAGAAGCAGGCAGCAGTATCTCCTGTAAATGTAAACAAACTTGTTTGTCTTGGCGATTGGCAGAATGAGAAGTAGGACTGAGTGGACTTGTAGGCTCTGAAGTTTTACACTGTTTTGTTTTTGAGTGCAGTTATGTAACCAAAAATAAATCTGCACCTGTAAGTTATACTTTAAAGAGATTGCAATTCAGTACTTGTATGAGGTGAATTGAAAAATACTATTTCTTTTGTTTATCATTTTACATGCATATATTTGTAATCAAAAATAATATAGTGAGCACTGTGCACTTTGTATTTTGTGTTGTAATTGAAATCAATATTGAAAATATAGAAACATATCCAAAAATATTTAATAAATTTCAATTGGTATTCCATTGTTATAAGTGCGATTAATCGTGATTAATTGTTTTGAATTAATCATGTGAGTTAACTGTGATTAATTGACAGCCCTAATAAATTGCCTAGGGAGGTTGTGGAATCTCCATAACTGGAGATTTTTAAGAGCAGATTAGACGAACACCTGTCAGGGATGGTCTAGATCAGGGGTTCTCAAACTGAGGGTCATGATTCCTCAGGGGGTCACAAGGTGGTTACATGGGGGCTTGAGCTGTCAGGTCTGTGGGACTGATAGCCCTAAGCCCCCATTAAACTACAATTTCTCCCCCCCCCTCCTCCCCACCCCGTTTTTTAATTTATAAGGGGGTGGTCACACTCAGAGGCTTGCTGTGTGAAAGGGGTCACCAGTACAAAAAGTTTGAAAACCACTGGTCTAGATAATACTTAGTCCTGCCATGAGAGCAGGGAACTGGACTAGATGACCTCACTAGGTCCCTTCCAGACCTACGATTCTATGATTCTGTGTTTAATTTCATGCTATCATCCTCACGTGCTTGCTAAATCCAATTGGTGTTTCTTTCTTTCAAGGGGACATTTTATAGCAATAGTTGTTGCTTAATTCTTGTCCAAAAGCTTCTGATCACTTATGTAAACTGCTCAAGGATGAAGAGGGCTAATTATCAGAAACTTGGCTGTGAACCCCCCTTGAAAAGTGCAACTGGGAGAAATGAAGACTCTGGGAAGGGGCTTGGAAGTGTTAAAGCTGAATGCTCGTGTTACAGGCTCTCGCAAATTCTCTTTTCAGGTGTCCTGTGGTGTCCCTGTCCTACCTGCCCCGAATGGCCTCCACCACACTGCCATATGGTGGAGTAGTAGCTGGGACCTTAGAAGGAGGCTGCTTTTGGGAACAGAAGGCCAGCAACTCCTACCGGCCTCACCATCTACCTCTAGAGCCCGGAGGCTGCATTGATATTCAGACTGAAATCAGCACTCGGCACTGCCTTGCAACTTATAGGCCTAGTAAGTAATTGTGTGCAAGTACAGCACCCTCTATGCAGCGCTTTTATCAGTTTGCCGTAATTCTGCCCTGCCACATAAGACACTGCGAGGTGCCAGGATTTGGTGGCAGCTTTGGAAGGCTGGCATCTCAGCCGTGGGGAGCTGAGAGCATAGCAGAAATTATGCTTTTACTTTTCAGAGGCGAAGGCCTGGATAGCACACTAGTACCATGTCTCCCCTTGGACACAGTAAAGCTTTTTGTGCAGCTGCACGTGTACAGAAGAGAAGCTGCTGAAATGGGGTTGGGAGGAGAAGCCTGGTATGCCTGGCTACAAATGGACTGTTTCTTTTGCCCAGCAATGCCTCTTACCTAGGGCTTCCATCCCTGTGGTGACCCTGAGTGGGTTTGTATTAGGATTCTCGTCTCTTTGTAGCTTAGTTCTGGCCTTTTCCTGGAGAGGCTACTGTACACTGGGGAAAATTGTATTTGGCAAGTGACTCAGCTTGTCAGTGGCGCTACCCTTTGTCTACATCCCACAGATAAGAGCAACAATTGCCTGCATTGTGTGGTGATGGAACTGTCCTGTAGCCAACTGATGGATGCATCTGTCGACATGGTCTGCTCCTGTCACCCAGTTCAGACATTCAGTGCTGGGCCCACCTGCAAACTGCTGACCAAAAATGCCATCTTTCAGAGTCCAGAGGAGGATGGCAGCATCTTGGTGTGCGCTGGCGATGAGGCCTCAAACTCTGCTATGGTATTTCCTTTTTCCTTTCATTTTCACCGGGCAGTGTTTTATTGCAGTGCTTAGGAGGGAAACCTTATCTGTCCCAACGTTGTTAAATCCAGTCTGATGGAACTTGCATTGTGGGTAACAGAGGTAGGGGTGTGTGTGTGTGGGTGTGTACGTACGTGTGTACGTACGTACATTAACTTTCCATACTTGTGGGACTGGCTAACTCCCTGGCAATTTGGAGATACAGCTTTAGTCTGTAAACCAGCAATGCACAAAACTAAATGCTGTGTCCTTAAGTTCATTTAAATATAGGCAGGTTGCCCCTGTAGTAAACTTGTCACTGCTTCCTACTGGAGGAATGTAGGTAGGCAGAATGTAATTAGCCATGATAGACTCTGGCAATGGCCTAGGAATTAACACCTTCCTTCAAAGAAAATGTCATGTTGTACAAATGGTACCCCTGCCGGTAGAATGCCACTTACAGTAGCAGCATGCTGGCACACTAGCTCAATACCAACTCACAGGGAAGAGTTTCAAGCCTGCTGAGTTGCAACATCACTTCTTACGATATGGTCTATGGCAGCCCAGGGACTGAACTTCCCGCCTAGAGATGGTCCCATCAGGTTAGGGTTGAGACAGGTTGGCAGGGGACAGTGGAGGAAGACTTGTACTGCTGCCATCTGTGTGGTGTTTGTTCTGAGGTTGAAGGAGGACTTCAGCCTCCAAGGTAAGAGTGTACCTTGGCATTTAGATACATTTAAAATGCTATGGCTACAGCCCTAAAGCAAACCTCTTGCTTACATAAGGGGTGTGGTAGACAATTGGTCCATCCAGCCTTCCTTGGGAGCAATAAAATATTGGGGAAAAGTGCTAGCTTAACAGCTGTTGGAGACTGATGTAATTGTTCTGTGGTTAGAGAACAGCACAAGAAACTATAGTGCTTCATCCACATTGCCCTGTCAATGTGACTAAACACTGACTTGCAGGGACCTTCTCTAGGAGTGAAGATGGTTCATTCTCCATGTCTTCTCTGAAACAAACAACGAGGGTTCTTGTAGATCCTGACCAGATGGAGAAATTGTTACGTCTCAATCCATTATCTCCCATAGGCTGAAGAGCTGCTAGTTGGTAGCTCATAGTCACAGTAAACCCAGGCTGGAATTGAAGAAGTCACAGAAGTGAGAGGCTCCATATCCTATTATTAAAGCGGGGGGATTGGGGGGGGGGTTTGTAGGAAAAATCACAGTTTTAACTTCAATCCCCTCCCCTTGCAAAATCTGTGCACAAGCTTTTTTTTTTTAATGCATTAAATAGTATTACTAAAATTCTTTCCAGTAAGAGTAACCATAACACACACATGCTATTGATAAATATAGGTCTTGTCTTGATGAAGCATGTAATATTCCTAAATTACATGGGTTTATAGATCTTCTGTTAACTGTACACATAATCACATATCAAAGAACAGGAATACTCTGTGGAAGCACAGTTTTTTGGGTAGGACTTAGGCCAGGGGTGGGCAAACTACGGGCCGGGTCCAGCCCATCAGGACTTTGGATCTGGCCCACGGGATTACCACCCATGTGGCAGCGCGGGCCCCGCACCGCTCCCAGAAGCAGCCAGCACCATGTCCCTTCAGCCCCTGGGGGCAGAAGGCTCTGTGTGTTGCCCTCGCCTGCAGGCACCACCCCCCGCAGCTCCCATGGGCCGGGAACAGGAAACCACAGCCAATGGGAGCTTCGGGTGAGGTATGCGGTGCCCTCTGCTCCCCCTCATTCCCCCAGGGGCCGCAGGGACATGGTGCTGGCTGCTTCTGGGAGCGGTGCGGGGCCAGGGCAGGTAGGGAGCCTGCCTGAGCCCCACTGTGCGCAACTGCCACTCCGGAGCTGCTGTGGGTAAGTTAGGGTTACCATATTTTGTGCCTCCAAAAGGAGGACACTCCACGGGGCCCCGCCCCCAGCCCCGTCCCCGCCCCAACTCCGCCCCTTCCCCAAAGTCTCTGCCCCCTCCCCTGCTTCCCGCGAACATTTGATTCACGGGAAGCCTGAAGCAGGTAAGGGGGAGGAGGCGCGGCCCAGGCTAGCCCCCCCGGCGTTTCCAGCCTGGGTCAGCTCGGGCCCTGGGGTGCCGGGCCCGGCCCCCGGCCGACCACCCCCGGCCCGCCCAGCACTGCCGGTCCCCAGCCCCTAGCCGAGCACCCCGGGCCCCCGGCCAAGCACCCCCAGCCCGCCCAGCACTGCCGGCCCCCGGCGGCCTGGCGCACCCCCCGGCTCCGCGGACCCGCGACCCCGGCTCCCGGTCCGGCCTGGCCCCGCACCCCTGGACCCCGGCACCGCGCCCCCGGTCCCGCAACCCCGGACCAGCTCGCGGGCCCGGCCTCCCAGCCCCCCGGCTCCCAGCCCCGCGGGCCCGGGACCCCGGACCGGCTCCCGGCCCCGCGGGCCTGGCTCCCGGACCGGCTCCCGGGCCCGGACCGGCTCCCAGCCCCCCGGCTCCCCGCCCGGCACCGCGCGCCTGGCACCATGCCCCCGACCCCGGCCCCGCACCGCCAACCCCAGCCAAAGAGGCCCCGGCCGAACACCACCGAGCCCTCCTTCCCTCCCGATTTTCCCGGACATGCCCGGCTTTTGGGGATTTCCCCCCGGACGGGGATTTGAGCCCCCAAAAGCCGGACATGTCCGGGAAAATCCGGACGTATGGTAACCCTAGGTAAGTGATGTCAGGCCAGAGCCCACACCCAGAACCCCTCCTGCACTCTGCACCCCTGCCCTGAGCCCCTTTTCCACACTCCGCACCCCCTCCTGGACCCCAACCCCCTTCCCCGATCCCCCTTGTACACCCCACACCCCTCCTCTGCCCCAACCCCTTGCCCTGAGCCCCTTCCTGCACACTGCACCCCCTCCCACATCCTGCACTCCCTCACCTTGCCCCAGCCCTACATTCATTGACTTTCGCAGAAGTAAGTGTTGAATTTTTTGTGGGAAATGCAAGCTAAAGGAACTTTGTACAGGATTACTGAACCATGGGTCATGTTTTAAGAAAAACTTTAAAAAGCAAAAATCAGACTGCCTCATCACAAATGACCAGCCTTGCCCACTTTCTATTTTCCCTGAGTTAGCACAGGCTACTAAGAACACAGAAGTGAGTGATTGTTTGACTCCAAACGTGTGCCTTCTGCTTTGTATTTTGACTTTCCTGTGGCTCTGTCTGAGACCTATAGCCCCTAGTGCAAAGTAGCTTGCAGGATCAGGGCATTAATGCCCACCAGACTAACTCTTGACCTGCTTTTATATCCTGCTTACACTGCCTGACCTGCACGTCCAACCTAAGACTGGAGAAGAAAATGTCAAGCTTTTTCAAATAGTCTAGTCTTACGGTTGTCCTGAGGGTTGTCTTATCATTGTCAGTGTGACAGTGAAGGAACTTGTTTTCATTTTTATTTCTCATCTTTGATCACACTTGGCATTGCTGGCCCTGCTGCTTCTGCACCAGCCCATTTTTACAATGAAGTGTTTCCTGGATCAAGTTGTTCGTGTATTCCTAAACCTTGCACTTTCTGTTCATGGCATCTTGAAACCACTTCTGGGTGGATTGGTTTTATGAGAATTGTTTTGAATGGCAGCACCTTGCACAGCCACATTCAGGTGGCACCTCTAAACTCATGTCTCTGATTATCTGACCTGCCAGAGAGGAGGCTAATGGCAAGCTTATTGGCTCAAAAGTGAGTCTCTGCAGGCTGGGGAAGCTGTTGGAAATGGCTAAGCTATCTGGGATGTTTCTCTGAAGAGGGGGCTGCTTCCCACCAGCAACATTAGAAATAAGGCTGAGTGGGAGGTGAGAACTGTGGTGACTGACCTTTGTACTTCACAGGTATGGGATGCTGGAAGTGGCTCCTTACTGCAGAAGCTACAAACTGACCTACCTGTGCTGGACATCTGCCCCTTCACAGTGAACCGCAATAACTTCCTGGCCACTCTCACTGAGAAGATGGTGAAGTTCTACAAGTGGGAGTGAAAAAGGCTTTGTAAGCCTTCTGCAGAGAGGAGCTTCCAAAACGTGCTGCTAAACTACAAATTCCAACAAATTCCCTGCTGTCCCACCACAGCAGCATGGCCCCAGGCTCGGCTTCCTGCATGTGTTGCTCACGGGACAGGAACTGCCACGGCACCTCTCATGTTGGTGCATTCAGGACCTGGGACACAATGGTGCCTGGAGCACTGGTGTTTTGTCTTTTCTCCCCTACCGTAATTTTTAATCTGTCTTTATTCCTTCAGTTGATCCCGAGGTCAGTTTTCTCTCTTCTCAGGCAAACTGGCAGCCTGCCTCAATGTAGTGCTCACACTTGGCCTGTCTCCAGCTGCGCAGTGTTATAACTCCCCCTCCCCTGACTCCTCCTCCCCCCTTGCTGGGACTTGCAAACCCCTTCAGAGAATGACCCAAAGGAAAGGAACTTCTGAGACGCCCCCTGTACTTTGCAGTCCTACTGGCCTTGCTGCATGATGAAGGGGGCTTTAAGTAGCAGTTTGGCTGCAACCTTGTACTTAGATGGGCATTTTCCCAGGAATGTTGTGGACATGTCCTGTAAAGGACTTACTCAGCTGTTCCTATCCTCTTTTTGAGGCTTCGGGGCAAAGCAAGCTTGGTGAGGCTTTTCCATCAATCAGGTATAGCCAACTCTGTGCCATTAGTCTTTGCCATGGAGAAGATAGTTGTGGGACTGGAGTGAGAACACTTTTCTTCTGCATTTTCATATGCATATAGTATGAACCTTGCCTCCTCTTTAGGCGCAGCCCAGTCCAAATGTCATAGAACTGTCTTTTGTCTGGAGAAAGTTGGCAATAGGGTGGGGTGGGGAGACTTTTTTGTGCCTTTTGATGGTAGTTGCAATTCATGTT
Organism: Malaclemys terrapin pileata; assembly: GCF_027887155.1. NCBI lineage: Eukaryota > Metazoa > Chordata > Testudines > Emydidae > Malaclemys > Malaclemys terrapin. The sequence goes on along the minus strand of NC_071518.1, from coordinate 42,965,019 downwards.
AACCTTGCCTAAGGCTCAGATGGCTGAACAGAATTGAAAAACAAGAAAGAGAAAATGTTGGCTGCTTTGTTCCAAATTGATTTTCACCAGAGGGTCACAGAATGGTCCCAGTCATCCGTGTCTGTGGCACAATTCTGCACATCTTAGAGGTGAGTCTGAACCAGAATTCCCCATAAAGAGTTGGTGGGGTGGGGGGTGAGCCAAGGGGTTTGCGTGCCAAGTTTGCAGACTGATTCTCAGCCCACGTGTTCCTGTGAGTAAGGACATTTCATTTTCTGACTTGGGGATGAACAGGATTTACATTTCATATTTGTATTTGCCAAAGGCAAACTATCAAGAATGTTACACAAGTTGCAAGACAGTTTCTCTGTATGGGGAACCTGTCCCCGGGCACTGTTCCTTGTGTCAGTCTGTGTAAACGGCATCTTTCGTGTTACCAGATCCAGTGTGTTGCTATTTAAATCCACAGAATAACTTTCCTTTCTAAAACTTGCAGGGATATGAATTTCCTTTGTGCATCTCTTCTTTAAAAATAAGATTATGTAAAATATACACATCTCCATTTAATTATCTATCTTTCTGTGTGATATTTTGTTCCTCTATTTTTATGTGATGTGAAAAATAAAGCATTTATCATTATAGAACCTGCTTCTGCTGATGTAACTGTCTGACCCTGTGAAATGTGCGCTTTAGAGATGTGCTTCCATCTAGATGAATTATAAACAAGGCTCCGTGTACTCTGGCAAGGATCCATACATTTGATAGGACTTCCAGATTGGATGTGGGAGTTTCAGGTATATTTACTAATAGAGGCTTCTAGTGAATGTAATGTGAAAATTGAATCCCCTGTGGTGGTTTCCATATCAAAATCAACAGGAGTACTTGTGGCACCTGAGAGACTAACAAATTTCTTTGAGCATAAGCTTTCGTGGGCTACAGCCCACTTCATCAGATGCATAGAATGGAACATATAGTAAAAAGATATATATACATACAGAGAACATGAAAAGGTGGGAGTTGTCCTACCAACTCTAGGAGGCTGATTAATTAAGATGAGCTATTATCAGCAGGAGAAAAAAAACTTTTGTAGTGAGAATCAAGATGGCCCATTTCAGACAGTTGACAAAACTGTGTGAGGATACTTAACATGGGGAAATAGATTCAATTTGTGTAATGACCCAGCCACTCCCAGTTTCTATTCAAGCCCAAATTAATGGTATCTAGTTTTGCATATTAATTCAAGTTCAGCAGTTTCTTGTTGGAGTCTGTTTTTGAAGCTTTTCTGTTGCAAAATTGCCACCTTTAAGTGTGTTACTGAGTGAGCAGAGAGTCACTCCCATTGTGTAGTGTTGGGGGTAACCTGCTCTCTAGGAGGGGGCCGAGGTGCCTTTGGCAGGCTAGTGTGGAAAGAAGAAAGGGCTGTTAGTCTCTCTAGTGCCACAAGTACTCCTGTTCTTTTTGTGGATACAGACTAGCACGGTTGCTACTGTGAAACATATCAAAATCAATTTGTCTTACGCTGACCGCCATCTTTCAGTTTTGCAGCAGATTTTATATTGACAAAGCAAAATGATATTGTAGAAATGATTGGGGATTGTACAGGAAAATATGGAGGCATGGACAGCTGCCTAGAGGGACAATTGATGATCTTCTTCGAGGACTGTCCCTGTGGGTGCTCCACTTTTAGGTGTTTGAGTGCCCCTGCACTTCTAGTCGGAGATTTAAGGTAGCAGTGCCCTGGTTGGCTATGCACTTGCTGCAGCCAACTCGTGCTGCTCTGAGTGGGTATTGCGTGCAGCCAACCATCACCCAGTTTCTTCTTTGCCGCAGTTGGCTTCGGTCGGAACAACAGCAGCACCTCAGAATAATCTTCCTCAGAATACTTTTTCCTTTTCTTTTTGCCCAAAATTACCCCTTCCTGTTCCCTGTGGGGTTCCTGTCTTTCCATCTAAAAAAACAAATACAACCACCACCAGAGACTCTCTTCAAATGACTATGCCTGGCTCCCCAGGCTTAAACATTGCCTCACCCGTAGACTGTCAATACCAGTGTATTCACTGCTTGGGGGAGACTCACGTTATGCAGAAGTGCCACCACTGCAAAAAGTTAATGGCAAGTTGGATGACCAGACAGCAAGTGTGAAAAATCAGGACGGGGGGTGGGGGGATAATAGGAGCCTATATAAGAAAAAGACCCAAGATCGGGACTGTCCATATAAAATCAGGACATCTGGTCACCCTAACGGCAAGGACCTGAAAGGCTAGGGAACTCCAGCTCAAACTTGCTTATGGAGAAATCCCTGTGTCCTGCCTCTGACCCTTAGCAGGGGACCCCTCCCTACTGGCTCCCTCACCCACCAACTGCCCTGTCGGACATGGGATCCTCCTCTAAGATGAGCACAAAGGATCCAACCCCCATGAAAAGAAAGAAGCGCGGTCTCACTCCTCCCCCCGGGGAGACAAACCATGTAAAAAGCGATCTCCGACCGCTAAATCCTCCCCAGTACCGTCGGCACGCAGAGCCTCTGCCCACATGGCACCGGGTTCGTCCAGTGCAGAGGCAACCTGAGGAGCGAAAGACCCGGTGCAGTCTAGCTCTAAGACAGGCTTAGTTTGGCTGTGACTACCTGTTCCCTCAGAGCCTAGAGAGCTGAAGCCCTCAGCACCAAGCAGTGCTATGGCGCCACCTGCTGTTCCTATATATTACAGCAAGCCCACAGTACCGGCAGCACAGACGCTGACTAACCTCTGTGCGCCTCCTATGCCTGCACCTAACTTCCCAGTGCCGCAAAATTTGGTTAGCCAGGCAGACCTTTTCGTTGCCTCCACCCTGGGCACGCCTCTTCGGCACAGACAGCACCCCAGCCAGAGCAGCCATGAGTCTCACAGCTACACCTGCTGGCTCAGCCCCTCCTCTCTCAAGCGATGAGGAGGATGAAGTGGCTGTAGGGTTGGGCACCCCATGCCATTCATCACCCAAACCTGGAACCTCAGGGCTACAACTCACAGTGTGGCAACCCCCTCAATGGATGCCTCCCCAATGGCCCTCCCACCAAACTGGCCATACTGGGACCTATGGGCACTGTCACGGAGTCACCGGGTGATGCTCTGGAACTACTCCATATGAAGCCAGTCAAGACTGTAGGGGAGCATGACTCCTCTCTCTGAGCAGACTGTCTCCAGGGCAAGAAGCTTACGCAGCTTCAACCTTCCTGGGTCTGGCCTCGGAGCATTCAGCATCCCCTTCCTCACTGTGCGCTTCCCACAGCGAGTCTGCACAGGCGGGGTTCCTGGGGAAGCCAGGGGGCCCTGCACCCCAACTCCACAGTCAGATGTGACTATCAGCCAGCCAGTGAAACAGAAGGTTTATTAGACAACAGGAACGCAGTCCAAAACAGAGCTTGTAGGTACAGAAACTGGACCCCTAAGTCAGGTCCATCTTGGGGCCAGGGAGGCTAGACCCCGGGTCTGGGCCTGGGCCTCCCTCTTTCCTCAGCCAACTCCAAACTGAAACCCCCTCCAGCTCCTCCTCTGGCCTTTGTCTCTTTTCCGGGCCAGGAGGTCACCTGATCTTTGTTCTCCAACACCTTCAGTTGGCACCTTGCAGGGGAGGGGCCCAGGCCATCAGTTGCCAGGAGACAGAGTATCGGCCATTCTCTATGCAGACAGCATCACACTGGCCCTCTAAGGCTCTGCAACAATCACACACCCTTATCCCACCACCTAGATACTTGAGAACTGCTTAGGGGAAACTGAGGCACCCACACAGTATTCAGAGAAAACATTATGAACATTCCCACTTCGTCACAGGCACTGTACAGGGCTGTGTTCAGCTCTCTAACCAATCCAGGTCCAAAACACCAAGATCAGCTTAGATCTACTTCGCTGGTTACCCCAGCTTCCCCTGACGTCACCGGGGAGGAGCAAGAGGGCAATGAGGACTTAATAGAGGGTGACATCCTACCTTCTACCCATATTTCTTCATCGTCCCTGGAGGACACAATCATGCCTCCCCCCACACTGGGGGACGACGTTAAACCTTTCCAAGATCTATTCAAGCGTGTGGCTGATTCCCTAGGCATCTGCTTGGAAGAGCTGCGAGAGATACAGCATAAGCTCACCGACATTCTCCATGCCTCTTCTACGGCCAAGATTGCATTGCCTATCCATTCTGCCATTATGGACCTGGCAAAAACAGTCTGGCAGATACCGGCCACGGCCCCACCTTCTTGTTCAGGCAAAAGTATTACGTGCCAGCAAAAGGGGCTGAGTTCATCTTCACTCACCCTAGTCCAAATTCACTGGTTGTGGAAACTGCTAATCAAAGGGGAAAACAACACCTGGCTCATACCACCCTTTACGACGACTCTTCAGTTATGCATTACTAACTACTCTGCGCTATTAGCCAAATACACTCTCAACATTTTTGCACAGATGTCTGTTTACTGAGCATCTCCCAACAGACAAAAAAGAACAATACAAAGCAAGCATCTCAGAAGGTTCCCTGATTGCCAGGACGGTCTTGCAGGCAGCATTGGATTCTGCAGACACAGTGGCTCGCTCCATTGCCATGTCAGTAGTCATGCAGAGGGCCTCTTGGCTCCACCTTTCCAGCTTCCCCAAGGAAATCCAGGCCACAATCGAGGACTTACCTTTTAAGGGACAGAAACTCTTTGCGGACACCACGGATACAGCCTTGTTTACCCTCAAGGACTCCCGTGCCCACTGAAAACTTTGGGAACTCACGTACCTGATAACAAAAAGAAACAGGGCGCATTTTACACCCAACGGTTCCATACTGCTCTATATACCCAGCTGCAGAGACAGTACTACCAACATCGCAAACAACATCAGCCAAGACGACGACAGACACCGGGGCAATCCACCATGTCCCAACCATCTACTTCTAGACAGGCATTTTGAAGTGTTGGTTGAGGGCATGAGAGCCCCTCAAATTCCATTGCCGCAACCATCTCCCGATTCCAGTCCATTTGGAGACGGCCTAACACCTTTCTATCCAGTCTGGGCAACCATTACATCAGACAAATGGGTTCTGGAAATTATACACAAGGGTTATTAATTTTGGAGTACCTCCTGGACCTGAAGCAGCAAGGCCAGGCGGCGTCCTCTGTGCGGGTTCACCTTGCGGCCATTTCGGCCTTTCACCCATGTAGGACCTTAACCTGGTCCTTTTGAGACACGTGGGGCCCCCGTTCGAGCTGCTGGCCACTTGCTCCCTCCTCTATCTCTCCTGGAAGATGGCTTTCCTTGTTGCTATCATGTTGGCGAGATGAGTCTCTGAGCTGAGGGCTCTGACCTTGGAACCGGTCTTTCATAAAGATAAGATGCAGTTTCGACTTCACCCAGCCTTTCTTCCCAAGGTGGTGTCAGCCTTCCATGACAGCCAGGACATTTTCCTCCCAGTTTTTTATCTAAAACCACATGCCGGTCCCCGGGAACAGCAGCTGCACTCCCTCGATGTCTGTAGGGCCCTTGCATTCTATATTGAGTGCACGAAGCTGTTTGGAAAATCAACCCAGCTTTTTGTTGTGGTGGCGGACCAGATGAAAGGCCTCCCGGTCTCCTCTCAACGGATGTCTTCATGGATCACATCCTGCATCCGTGCTGGCTTTGAGCTAGCCGGTGTACCAACCCCGGCCCTCACCGCTCACTCCACCAGGGCCCAGGCCTCGTCTGCGGCACTTCTGGCCCAGGTGCCGATCCAGGAGATCTGCAGAGCAGCAACTTGTTCCTCGGTGCATACTTTTGCCTCGTACTACGCCATCGTCCAGCACACCAGAGACGACATGCCGTTTGGTAGAGTGGTACTGCAGTCCACATTACTTCACTCCGACCCCACCTCCTAGGTAAGGCTTGGGAGTCACCTAATTGGAATCGATATGAGCAAGCACTGGAAGAAAAAACGGTTACTCACCTTTGTAACTGTTGTTCTTCGAGATGTGTTGCTCATATCCATTTCAAACCCGCCCCTCTTCCCCTCTGTTGGAGTAGCTGGCAAGAAGGAACTGAGGGGGCGCTGGATCGGCTGGGGTATATATTGAGCGCCATGAAGGCGCCACTCCAGGGGCCTCCACAGCCGACCCGGCGGGTGTTGCTAGAGTAAAGATTTCCAACTGCCGTGCACGCAGCGTGCGCACACCTAATTGGAATGGATATGAACAACACATCTCGAAGAACAACAGTTACAAAGGAGAGTAACCGTCTTTTCCCAGCCCCTGGCAGTATAAGCGGGGGACTAGTGCACAGGGGGAAGTCATCCTTCCTTAGGAAAGCGTGGCTCTATGCGTTAGTCCGAGAGCATTTAAAAAAGCAACCCCCCTCCAGGTTTTCTGTTCCCTTCCATGCACCCAGCTCAGCCTGCACCTTAATGCTGAGCCTGCCCCATGCGAATCAGTGAACAGAGTGGGGAAGGGCCATGCCATCTCCTTCTGTCTTTCTCCACTGCTCAGTCTCACCCGTTTCTGTTGTGTCCCTCTCTTTCCCTCCCCCCACCATCGCATCACCTAACAGGTAGTTACACTAGGACACTCCTCTTATGCGAACTGTCCGTCCCTGTGCTTTAATCAGTGAACCCTACTGAGTGCCCTGAACCAATTAAACCCCCCTGCAAAATGCAACCCTGTCAATGGTGCACAAATTCCAGAGCTCCCAGCACTCCTGCCCTCTTCCCAGATCTGCAAGGGCTTTGATTTTCACTGTTCCCCCAGGAGCACGATCTCTCTCTCACACACACACACTCTCTCTCTCTCTCTCTCCCCCCCCCCCAAGCAGCTAGAGCTGGAAATGGCTTTGCTGCCTCTCTGATACCTGTATCTCTCTTGCACTTGGTATATCTGAGCACAAAGCTGCAGTGTTGGCAGAGTGATCTCCACTCAGAGGCAGGATAACTGCAAAGGCTCACTAGCTGGGGAACAGGCATTGTAAAAGGAAAAGCTGATGCCATGCCCTAACTGCCGCAAACAAGGGGGGCAGTGCTCATTCTACACTAATTTCAGACCAAAAGCAATTAGCAAAAAGCAGATTCTTACACTTAGAGCGAATGTTCCATAATGAGGCTACATTTAGTTATCTCACTCTCTAGCGAACAAAAGAAGAATTAAACCTCACAGCCTGCAGCAGCGTCTGCTCAGACCTGAGGATAATAGCAATGAAGCAGTTTCAAACTGTTTGCACTTGGATCAGTCCCCAAGGGTTTGAGGGAAGCTTTCTAAACCAGCTGAACCACCATCATCAGTGAAACCTGTCTGGAAACTGCTGAAGAAGAGGCTTTCTGGTCATTCCTGCTTCTGGCTGGGCTGCACCTACCACCAGAGTCACAGTAGGTTGTCACTGCTGCTTCCAAACCCTGCTGATAAGCAGAAGTGCCAGGATACAGGAATGTAAAAATAAATACCTCCCATACACAGGTGACTCCTGAAGAACAAGTAACCAGTAAGTTCCCTGCTCTGTGGGAAATCTTTGACTCCAAGGATCAGTTCAAATGTAGGTTTCTTGTCCAACCAGCACCTGATATCACTAGTCCCTTTGCCTGCTCCTCCGCCCTTGTTGCTGTGCTTCTCACTGACTAGCCTTTACGTTAGAGCCAGCTCATGCCCCCTGCTCTCTGTTTATTCCTCATACAGCAGCCCAGAGAGTTCCTCCCATGAAGGCCTGGACACCACACCCCTGCAAGAGGCATTACCAAGCAGCACCCTAATGATGAGTTATTTCGAATCCCATTTTCTTCTCCCTGTCTTTCCCAGCTACTAGCACAAGCCCTTTGGGCACAAATGGACCTGGCAAGAGTGAGACTGGCTTAGCACAGCTCCTACTGGCTTAGCCAGCCAGGAACACAACCCTCAGCTCAGCTTAGCTCCTGCTGGTTTGTCCAGGTCGCGGCTCCCCTGCCAAGCACAGCAGTAACATGCAGAATCCAGCTGGGGACTGTCTAACAAACGGTTATTGTTGTGTCTGCCAGCTGGTGCCCAGACACTAGAGCAGGCCTAGCCAATTAGTGGGCAAGTCACCTGCTCATATTTGTATAGAGTTTTGTCTGAGGATGACGCTGGCACTTCAGGCATTGAAGCGGGAACCTCTCTTGTCCATCTACCACTGGTATCAATACCAAGGAGCTTTGCATTGTCAAATGAGGCATCACACCAAGTTCTGATCCTATCTGCTCATTAAAGGAGCAGGGAGTGCTACCCTCCCATGTGACATAACTCTGGACCTCTGGCTCCAAAGCACTAATCCTCTAGCACTCCTCAGACATGACTTTCTGCACTAACTCTCAGCCACTGCAAAGCAATGGGATCACCTGCATTGTGAGCAAGCCAGAAAATTTCAGCCAACAGAGGGCAGCAGTGACATGCATGTGGGCACATACACACTCATTCAGCATATTCTGGCTAACTTCCAGCATGAGTAAAATTGCATTCCACTGCAATCCCTACTGTCACTTTAATGAATGAACAGGCTTCTTCGTTCCTTTCCCTAGACAGTGGTGCTATGGATGGTCTTTGGCTGTGGGTGATAGGATGGGCAGCCCAGCCCTTTACCCTGCCAAGACAGAGGCATTTGAGTTCCATGAAGATGGTAGGTTGTGCCTTTTGAATGAGCCTTTCAAAATCTGAGGCCCTGCCTCTAAAAGGGTATCAAATATGATGATGATTTTGTTTTGTCTCCTCTTCCACTGTGCATCAATTGTCGTGCACCAGTTGTCTGCTTAGCTGCAATTCTTTGGTGGCCGCATTTCAGGGGCGAATGGAGTGACTGCAGCACACATGATTAGCGGCTTCAGTGTGTGAAGCACGATACAAATATCTGTAGCCCTTGGTCCAGCACCAGGAATAGCTATTCATTTGAGAGAGCCAGTGTTTTCTGATAGTTATCTTAGTGACATGGCATAGCTAAGAATCAGCCTAAGAGCAAATTGTAACAGCAAGAGGATCAAAGAAAAGAAGGATAGTGGGTGAAGGGAATACCAAATATTGGGAATCCTCTGTCTGTCTTTTAGAGCCAGAATACAGATAATTCCTTTCTGAGGGGAACTGACACCACTGAATAGATGATATAAAACAGGGTGGCTGAGCAAATCAGAAAGATAAGATTGATTTACAGCTTGGGGAATTGTTTAATGATTTTCCTTGGGACTTGTGTTCTTAAATTTCACAGGTGCTTTTGAAACTCCCCCACCCCCACAGTCCTTTGGATCAGCCACCCATACAGACACCGGAGGGAAAGCAGAGTCCTGTGGCTCATGAGTTACAAACTGGACAAGGTTGAAGTTTGTGGTCAAGAAGGGGCAGTGTCAGCTAATCAGCTCTGTTAGCAGAACAGAAATCACCAGGAGGTGTTGGGATTAATGGGAAGTGCACCCTTGGAAATGTCAGCTCAGTGTACAGCAGTGACTAGAAAGCTGGGATGTATTAGATGGGGAGGAAAGGAAAGCTCGGGAAATGTTGTCTGGAAAGGTTTTGTTAGACTATGTTTAACTAAGCAGACACTGTGCGCTAAAAACAGTGTCCATGTTGGTCTGGAAGAGAGCAGCAAGAACAAAGAGCTGGTAGCCTCTGGGGAAAGGACACAAGATCTGGGTCTGGTCATGCCCAAGGATGGAGGAGGTGAAATTGACGCCTGTCTTCCAAAGACTCGGGCGGGATCACGTGGTGAGACAAACCTGATATGAACAAAGGATAAATCTCTGCTCAAGAGAGCACTGGGTGAAAATAAGGAGCCAACAAATTGCTTCATACACAGATTAGCTACCAAGAATGACCACCAAGAGTAGCTAACACCCCTGCGTTATCCACCCCGACCCTGCCAAGAAAGAGGCAAATGCTGGCGTTCTGACCCTCTCCCTGTGAGTTCTCTTGCATAGGGACAGGAATTGTAGAAATAAAGTGGGTTCCCGGCTGTGCTTTTTTAATAAGCTCCAGGATGCTTTTCTGGCTCATAGCTGTTGCACACTATCTGTGGGAGCCGTGCCGAAGAGGAGGGTAGGACTGTGTGAGCAGGGAGTGATTTTCTGCACAGCAACAGTGAACCAGTGCCAGCTGGCAAGAGAACTCAGGAGCTCTGGCTCCATGTCGATGCTGTTCCACCCAGCAAAACACTCCCTTCCCAGGCTATTTTCCTCTCTAGAAGGCTGTGTTGCAGAATGTTCTTTGTTACAATGAAATAGTGTAACCCCTTTTGTCTCTGAGTCAGTGCCCGAGTGTCATAAAAATACAAACCTTACAAAGTAATTTCACTTAGAAAAGCACCTGCAGAGCATGTGTTAGGACTTCTCAGAAAGGAGAGGAGGAGGGCTGGCTAGGAGCTGGGCTATTGACTATTTGCAGAGTCCTTAAGGACTACAAAGGGTGGAGTGGAATAAGTAGGCCAATTCCACGGAAATGATCTTGGATACAAAGGATCCCTCACAACTCATTTGAGAATCAGGGATGGATGATAGCATGGCTATCAGATTCTTTATGGCCTGTGAGCTTGTGATGAGATCTTCTTGGATTTCTGAGGCCAGGCACTGCTGGAAGGCAATGAGAAACCTCCGGCCAGGAGTCAGATAGGGGTGGTAATCTCCTTTTTTGTCACTCAGGACATAGGAGATAAGATTATGGATGCAGCCACCAGGAAAAAATGCTGGCTTGTCAGGTTGTTGTGAGCATGCCCAATGGAATATCTGCCTCTAGGGAAAACACAGAAGTTGTGAAAAGTTGCATCAGTTATTTTGAGTAAGGCTCCGTGTTTGTCACCGAGGTTATGGAAGTTGTGGATTCCATGACTTTCTGACTCCTGCAGTAGCCAGGGCCGGCTCCAAGCACTAGCCGACCAAGCACGTGCTTGGGGAGGCACCTCGGAAGGGGCAGCCAATCTTGGGGTGGTGGGGGGCACTCAGGATTTTTTGGTTTTGTTTCAGCGGCGTGGCACGGTGGTGGCGGGGGCTAGCGCGGTGCTCGGTGGCTTCGGCAGCGTGGCGCTGGGGGGGCGGGAGTTGGCGCGGGTGGGGGACGGGGGATTGGGCAGCCCGGCGTGGCGCTTGGGGAGGCGGGGGTTACAGCGCCTGGCCCAGCGCTAGGGAGGGGCAGAGGTTTTGGCGGGGCGGCCCGGCCCGGCGCTTGGGGGCTTTGGCTGCGCGGCGCGGCGCTGGGGGGGCGGGGGTTGGCGCGCCGTGGCGCTCGGGGGTTTGGGCGGCCTGGCGCAGCACTTGGGGGGCGGGTGGGGGTTTGGCGGCCCAGGCTGGCCCGGCGCTTGAGGGGGGCAGGGGTTTGGGCGGCCCGGTGCGGCGCTTGGGGGGGGGGCGGAGGTTTCGGCGGCCCAGCCCGGCGCTCGGGGAGGCGGGGGTTTCGGCGGCCCGGTGCAGGGCAGGGGTTGGTGTGGCGTGGCGCTCGGGAGTTTGGGCGGCCCGGCCCAGGGGGCGGGGGTTACAGTGGCACGGCGTGGCGCTGGGGGGAGGTTTTGCCGGCCTGGCGCTCAGGGAGCGGGGGGTTTCGGCGGCATGGTGCTGGGGGTGGGGAGGGCGGCTGCGTGGTGCTGGGGGGGGTTGTTACGGTGGGGCGGCGCTCTTTTTTTTTTTTTTTTGCCTGGGGCGGCAAAAAAGTTAGAGCCGGCCCTGGCAGTAGCCCGTGTGGCTGGCCCAGGAGTCGCCTGAGCAGCTCAGGCAGCCCCTGGGCCAGTCGCACTGGCTGCTGCTGGGGCAGTTTTTGGCAGAGCAGAGGCAGCACATGGAGCTGGAGGTCACTGCTTCTCAGGAGCCAGGTAGGGAACCTGCCTCAGCGCCACCAACCTGCCCGCACCTGAGCACCTGCGGTGTCCCGCTGGGCCACAACCCACCCCCAAGCACCCGCGGCACCACCAGACTATGCCCCCCCTGAGCACCCATGGCGCCCCCAGGCCAAACCCCTCTGAGCTGCCTCGCTCCCGAGTTTTAGTCGGGTATATAGTAAAAGCCATGGACAGGTAACAGGCTGTGAAGTTTTGTTTACTTCCCATGAGCTGTCCATGACTTTTACTAAAATACCCATGACTAAAACATAGCCTTATTCATGAGGTGCTAGTGTGCCTCAGTTCTGCTGATCCAGTGCACGAACATGCAGGCAGGGGTGGCAAACTCTCTCTCCGACAAAATGCCCTCTTGCACTTATTGACGATTCCCTTGTGTTTTTACAGGCTGGTTTTAGGAGCTCTTAGCGAAGCAAGTCTGGCCCCTTGGATTGCATTGCAATCTTCACATCATGATATGGCTTCAATGCATGGGGCATGGGGCACTACTTTACCATCTATCACTGCAACGTCATCACACAGTGACAGTGCAAAGCCGGAAACAAGATTTCAGGATGGATGGAAGCCCACCCAATCCCATCTTCCCTGCAGCCAGGGTGAGCGGGAGCACACCTTTCCCCTCTTTAAAGCACCAGTTCCCCTGAAACGAAGAATAAAACACTGAGACTGTAAGTGTGTACTTCTCTGCATCTGGCCAATGCCTGGCACAATGGGGGTCCCTTTAAAAAAAATTGGAGTGAAATTTTAAAACATTAGAAAGCCAGGGAATTAGGAGTGAAGGTTGCATTTCTCAAGCCAGGAGTGAGGCAGATAGAATGAAGCTACCATGTAGTTTTTTTTTAACCATTGTCTTCAACACACCTGGAGGAAATCCTCAGGCACAAGAAAGCACCTGATTGGTCATTCCTATGCTGTTCCAAAGCTCTGCCCAGGTTTACATGCAGACACGTTTTGAGAAATCCCCACCCAAGCAGCTCCACCATGGTAGCAATGGCAGATCTGCTCGTGCAAATAGGGCATAGGTGTTGCTAAACATTGGTAGTGATAAATATTTGTATTACAATAGCATCCAAAGGCCTGGTGCCCTATGGTACTGGACGCTGGTGCAAGCACAGAAAAGAGGCAATCCCACGCTTATCATTCACTTCTTGTTTTCCCTTAGCTTTAGTTGATACATATGATTACTGCTTTTAATTTATAATCCAGATCCTCAGCTGGCATGAATCAGTGCTTCTCCAATTAAGTCAATATGTTTCATGACATACAAACAGAGAAATTAGATAAACATCATCACTAATCTTGCTGGAAGGTTGCTGTGTAATGCTTCTTTATTTTTTAGAATTCAGAACACACAGAGTCCCCCAAAACAGAGAGAAACAAAGCAGCCTGCTCCCTAAAACAGAGAGGCACAACTCACCCCACCTTACTGTAGGCTGGTTGGTTCCAAACTGGCTGCTGCTAGATTGCAGGCTTCCCAATGGAGCCCCATAGCCTTCAAGCAGGACCAGGGAACCCCTCCCTAGTCCCGCTCTTAAAGCAATAGCTTGCAGTTACAACACAGTCCTCAATACGTAAAGGCCTGTGTTTTTTTGCAAATGCAAAATAAAACAAACAACAAATAATACAAAATAAAATACATTCGCCCCACAGCTGTGGCTCCCCCTCCAGGCGCTGTGACCTAGTGCATGGGATTGCACAGCTGCTCAGGCTTGGCCGGGCCCCGCGCTATCATGATAATGAAGGGGCAGTAGAGCCAGTTTCAAGTGAGTTGTGCTGCGATCCCATGTGCCAGGTTGCAACAGCCAGAATGGGCAGCCAGGTCCAACCCCATGAGGAAGCAACTGCTGCTGTGGGATGAGTGCAGGCCACGCTTGCGCTCCAGCCCTCCCCAGGCTTCCCTTCCTCCCTTCTAAGACAACATTCACAGGGCTCTGTCAATACCCCTCATGCCCCAGCCCATGCCAGCTGAAGACCTAGCCCTATGACTTCAGGATTGTACAGACCCAGCCCTGAAAGCAAACCAAGGACTTTGGTCACAAGTGTTTGCATAGTGCCCAAGGAGGAGATAAGAGCCTCGGGTCAAAGGGCCTATCTGCAGGGATGTGAAGGGAAAAAAGAGCTGCTAGCAAAGAGGCGAGCTCTTTGGGGCAGGAGCCATCTCTTTGTTCTATGTTTGTTCAGTGCCTAGCACCCTGGGGTCCTGCTCCGTGCCTGGGGCTCCCAGGCACAACCATAATACAGATGGGAATAATAATCCCCAAAGTTGGTGGGAGTCTGGTGGTGGAACAGCTCGGGGCTAGGCTACACTAGGAAGACTTTGCCAACACAGCTATATCAGTATAGCTATACCAGCTAAGGCCCTCAATGGAGACCCAGCTTATACGAGTATGAGATGGGGTAGGACAGGGGTTCCCAAACTTTTTCCCTGCAAGACCCAATTTTCAGACATAGTGCTTCCTGTGACCCGAAACAGCCTGGAGAACACCAGTTTGTAAAATGGTGTCCTTCATACACTCGGGAAGGCTGTGACCCAATTACTGATGGAGTGTCCCCACTTGGGTCATGACCCACAGTTTGGGAACCACTGGTATAGGTAAACCATCTCCCCAAACAACATAAGCTGTATCAGCAAAAGGACTCTTTTCCTGGTATAGCTAGAGCTCCACAGGAGGTGTTGAGATTTTTTTCACGCCCCAGACATGGTTACGCTGACAAAACTTTGTAGTGTATACCTGGCCTGAGCTGATGTAAAACAAATCTAAGCAAAGGTCTTGTCTAATAGGAGAAGTGCAATGGCCTTAAAAGTGACCTAGGTAAATAAATGAATTTGCATAGTCTCCTGGTTTTCATCCCTTCTTTATATTGTCTGTGATGAGTGGCTGCTTACAGGTCTTTTTTGTTTGTTTTTTAGAAGTGGAGTTCACTACATTTTTTTTAAATATTAAATTCAGATTTCCTCTCGCATGGAAGTTAGTGACTGAAAAACAAGTCCAGATGACTGGAAAAAGGCTAATGTAGTGCCCATGTTTAAAAAAGGGAAGGAGGAGGATCCAGGGAACTACAGGCCCGTCAGCCTCACCTCAGTACCTGGAAAAATCATGGAGCAGGTCCTCAAGGAATCAATTCTGAAGCACTTAGAAGAGAGGAAAGTGATCAGGAACAGTCACCATGGATTCACCAAGGGCAAGTCATGCCTGACTAACCTAATTGCCTTCTATGAGGAGATAACTGGGTCTGTGGTCGAGGGGAAAGCAGTGGATGTGTTATTCCTTGACTTTAGCAAAGCTTTTGATATGGTCTCCCACAGTATTCTTGCCAGCAAGTTAAAGAAGTATGGGCTGGATGAATGGACTATAAGGTGGATAGAAAGCTGGCTAGATGGTCGGGCTCAACGGGTAGTGATCAATGACTCCATTTCTAGTGGGCAGCCGGTATCAAGCAGAGTGCCCCAAGGGTCGGTCCTGGGGCTGGTTTTGTTCAACATCTTCATTAATGATCTGGATGATGGATGGATTGCACCCTCAGCAAGTTTGCGGATGACACTAAGCTGGGGGGAGAGGTAGGGTCCAGAGTGACCTAGTCAAATTAGAAGGTTGGGCCAAAAGAAATCTGATGAACTTCAACACGTCCTAAGTGGAGCACAGGATCTGGTTCAAGAAGTGATTATAGCTGGACCGCTTGATAATAGTAACCATAATATAATTAAATTTAACATCCCTGTGGTAGGGAAAATTCCACAGTGGCCCAACACTAGTATTTAATTTCAGAGCCACCATGGTTAAACAACAAAGTAAAAGAAGCAGTGAGAGGCAAAAAGGCATCCTTTAAAAAGTGGAAGATAAATCCTAATGAGGAAAATAGAAAAGAGCATAAACTCTGGCAAATGAAGTGTAAAAATATAATTAGAAAGACCAAAAAAGAATTTGAAGAACAGCTAGCCAAAGACAACAAAAGTAATAGCAAATAATGTTTTTAATACATCAGAAGCAGAAAGCCTGCTAAACACCCAGTGGGGCCACTGGACGACTGAGATGCTAAAGGAGCACTCAAAGATAAGGCCATTGTGGAGAAACTAAATGAATTCTTTGCATGGTCTTCATTGTTGAGGATGTGAGGGAGATTCCCAAACCTAAGCCATTCTTTTGGGTGACAGATCTGAGGAACTGTCCCAAATTGAGGTGTCATTAGAGGTGGTTTTGGAACAAATTGATAAACTAAACAGTAATAAGTCTCCAGGACCTGATGGTATTCACCCAAGAGTTCTGAAGGAACTCAAATGTGAAATTGCAGGACTACTAACTGTCATATGTAACCTATCATTTAAATCAGCTTCTGTACCAAATGACTGGAGGATGTCTAATGTGATGCCAATTTTTAAAAAGGGCTCAAGAGGTGACCCTGGCAACTACAGGCCAATAAGGCTCACTTCAATACCGGGCAAATTGGTTGAAATTATCGTAAAGAACAAAATTGTCAGACACATAGATGAACATAATTTGTTGGGAAATAGTCAACATGGTTTTTGTAAAGGGAAATCATGCCTCACCAATCTACTAGAATTCTTTGAGGGGGTTAACAGGCATGCGGACAAAGGAGATCCAGTGGATATAGTGCATTTAGATTTTCAGAAAGCCTTTGACAAGGACCCTCACCAAAGGCTCTTAAGCAAAATAAGCCCTCATGAGATCAGGATTGGTAACTGGTTAAAAGATAGGAAACAAAGGGTAGGAATGAATGGAGAGAGGTAAATAGTGGTGTCCCCCAGGGATCTGTACTGGGCCCAGTCCTATTTAACATATTCATAAACCATCTGGAAAACGGGGTTAACAGTGAGGTGGCAAAATTTGCAGATGATACAAAACTACTCAAGATTGCGAAGAGCCACAAAAGGACCTCACAAAACTGGGTGACAGGGCAACAAAATGGCAGATGAAATTTACTGTTGATAAATGCAAAATAATGCACATTGGAAAACATAACTCTAACTATACAAATACAATGATGGGGTCTAAATTAGCTGTTACCACTCAAGAAAGAGATCTTGGAGTTACTGTGGATAGTTCTCTGAAATCATCCACTCAATGTGCAGCGGCAGTCAAAAAAGCGAACAGAATGTTGGGAATCATCAAGAAAGGGATAGATAATAAGACAGAACATATATTGCCTCCATGTAAATCCATGGTCTGCCCACACCTTGCATACTGCGTGCAGATATGGTCGCCCCATCTCAAAAAAGATATATTGGAAAAGGTTCAGAAAAGGGCAACAAAAATGATTAGGGGTATAGAATAGCTTCCATTTGAGGAGAGATTAATAAGACTGGGACTTTTCAGCTTGGAAAAGAGGTGATATGATAGAGGTCTATAAAATCATGAGTGGTATAGAGAAAATAAATAAGGAAGTGTTATTTACTCCCCATAATACATGAACAATACATAACACATTCACGTTGAGAATGTGAAAGTAGAAGGCAGCCTGGGTGAAAGTGATCATGAAATCATAGAGTTTGCAATTCTAAGGAAGGGTAGAAGGGAGAACAGCAAAATAGAGACAATGGATTTCAGGAAGGCGGATTTTGGGAAGCTCCGAGAGCTGATAGGTAAGGTCCCATGGGAATAAAGACTGAGGGGAAAAACAACTGAGGAGAGTTGGCAGTTTTTCAAAGGGACACTATTAAGGGCCCAAAAGCAAGCTATTCCGCTGGTTAGGAAAGATAGAAAATGTGGCAAAAGACCACCTTGGCTTAACCACGAGATCTTGCACGATCTAAAAAATAAAAAGGAGTCATATAAAAAATGGAAACTAGGACAGATTACAAAGGATGAATATAGGCAAACAACACAGGAATGCAGGGGCAAGATTAGAAAGGCAAAGGCACAAAATGAGCTCAAACTAGCTACGGGAATAAAAGGAAACAAGAAGACTTTTTATCAATACATTAGAAGCAAGAGGAAGACCAAAGACAGGGTAGGCCCACTGCTTAGTGAAGAGGGAGAAACAGTAACAGGAAACTTGGAAATGGCAGAGATGCTTAATGACTTCTTTGTTTCGGTCTTCACCGAGAAGTCTGAAGGAATGCCTCCCATAGTGAATGCTAATGGGAAGGGGGTAGGTTTAGCGGATAAAATAAAAAAAGAACAAGTTAAAAATCACTTAGAAAAGTTAGATGCCTGCAAGTCACCCGGGCCTGATGAAATGCATCCTAGAATACTCAAGGAGCTAATAGAGGAGGTATCTGAGCCTCTAGCTATTATCTTTGGAAAGTCATGGGAGACGGGAGAGATTCCAGAAGACTGGAAAAGGGCAAATATAGTGCCCATCTATAAAAAGGGAAATAAAAACAACCCAGGTAACTACAGACCAGTTAGTTTAACTTCTGTGCCAGGGAAGATAATGGAGCAAGTAATTAAGGAAATCCTCTGCAAACACTTGGAAGGTGGTAAGGTGATAGGGAACAGCCAGCATGGATTTGTGAAGAACAAATCATGTCAAACCAATCTGATAGCTTTCTTTGATAGGATAACGAGCCTTGTGGATAAGGGTGAAGCGGTGGATGTGGTATACCTAGACTTTAGTAAGGCATTTGATATGGTCTCGCATGATATTCTTATCGATAAACTAGGCAAATACAATTTAGATGGGGCTACTATAAGGTGGGTGCATAACTGGCTGGATAACCGTACTCAGAGAGTTGTTATTAATGGTTCCCAATCCTGCTGGAAAGGCGTAACGAGTGGGGTACCGCAGGGGTCTGTTTTGGGACCGGCTCTGTTCAATATCTTCATCAACAACTTAGATATTGGCATAGAAAGTACGCTTATTAAGTTTGCGGATGATACCAAACTGGGAGGGATTGCAACTACTTTGGAGGACAGGGTCATAATTCAAAATGATCTGGACAAATTGGAGAAATGGTCTGAGTTAAACAGGATGAAGTTTAACAAAGACACATGCAAAGTGCTCCACTTAGGAAGGAAAAATCAATTTCACACATACAGAATGGGAAAAGACTGTCTAGGAAGGAGTACGGCAGAAAGGGATCTAGGGGTTATAGTGGACCACAAGCTAAATATGAGTCAACAATGTGATGCTGTTGCAAAAAAAGCAAACATGATTCTGGGATGTATTAACAGGTGTGTTGTGAGCAAGACAGGAGAAGTCATTCTTCCGCTCTACTCTGCTCTGGTTAGGCCTCAGCTGGAGTATTGTGTCCAGTTCTGGGCGCTGCATTTTAAAAAAGATGTGGAGAAATTGGAAAGGGTCCAAAGAAGAGCAACAAGAATGATTAAAGGTCTTGAGAACATGACCTATGAAGGAAGGCTGAAAGAATTGGGTTTGTTTAGTTTGGAAAAGAGAAGACTGAGAGGGGACATGATAGCAGTTTACAGGTGTCATAAGGAGGAGGGAGAGAACTTGTTCACCTTAGCCTCTAAGGATAGAACCAGAAACAATGGGTTTAAACTGCAGCAATGGAGGTCTAGGTTGGACATTAGGAAAAAGTTCCTAACTGTCAGGGTGGTTAAACACTGGAACAAATTGCCTAGGGAGGTTGTGGAATCTCCGTCTCTGGAGATATTTAAGAGTAGGTTAGATAAATGTCTATCAGGGATGGTCTAGACAGTATTTGGTCCTGCCATGCGGGCAGGGGACTGGACTCGATGACCTCTCGAGGTCCCTTCCAGTCCTATAATCTATGAATCTATAAACAAGGGGCCATCAAATGCAATTATTAGTAGCAGGTTTAAAACAAACATAAGAAAGTATTTTTTCATGCAGCACACTGTCAACCTCTGGAACTCCTTGCCAGAGGGTGTTGTGAAGGCCAATACTATAACGGGGTTCAAAAGGGAGCTAGATAGATTCATGGAAGATAGGTCCATCAATGGCTATTAGCCAGGATGGGCAGGAATGGTGTCCCTAGCCTCTGTTTACCAGAATCTGGGATTGGGTGACTGGGCATGGATCACTTGATGATAATCTGTTCTGTTCATTCCCTTTGGGGCACCTGCCATTGGCCACTGTCAGAGGACAGGATACTGGGCTTGATGGACCTTTGGTCTGACCCAGTGTGGCCGTTCTTATGCAACAAGGGTAAGTGCAGAGTCCTGCACTTAGGACAGAAGAAGCCCATGAACCGCTACTGGCTGGGGACCGACTGGCTAAGCAGCAGTTCTACAGAAAAGGACCTGGGGATTACAGTGGATGAGAACCTGGATGAAAGTCAACAGTGTGCCCTTGTTTCCAAGAAGGCTAACGGCTTAGTGGGCTGCATTAGTAGGAGTATTGCCCGCAGATTGAGGGAAGTGATTATTGCCTTCTATTCGGCACTAGTGAGGCCACATCTGGAGTATTGTGTCCAGTTTTGGACAAATTGGAGAGAGTCCAGCGGAGGGCAATGAAAATGATTAGGGGGCTGGGGCACATGACTTATGAGGAGAAGCTGAGGGACAGGGCCATCCTTAGGCATACGCAGCCTACATGGTTGTGTAGGGAACCCAAAATTTGGGACACCATTCCCCTTGCTGGCTGTGGCTGGAATCCTCTCTTCTCTGTCCCCTCCCCTGCTCTGGGCCGGTGGGCTTCTCCCCAACCCCAACCTCGCCCCCTCCCTCACTTGCTCCTCAGCCGCCTCCAGCTCTGCTGCCCCAGCCCCAGGGAGCCCAGAGCGGCGCGGTTGGTCACTGGCAGCAAGGTGGCCTGGCCCACTGCCACCAGGAACTGAGTCCCTGCCTGGACTCTGCCTGCCTGCACTCGGTCGCTGGTGGGGGCCGGGCCAGGGCCAGGACAGGAAGAGTGAAACTTCCACCTGAGTCAGTGGCGGTGGGGACTTAAAGTGACAGTGCGCTCACTGTCTCTCACACTTCCTTAACACACACACACTGTCTCTCACACACACAGACTGGCTCTCACACCCACATACACTACCTCTCATGAGTCACAGTCGCCCAATACAAATTGTCTCACACACACACAGTCTCACACTCCCCAACACACAGCCACATGCACACACACAGGTTCTCTCTCTGTTTCTCACATGCACTGGCGCTCTCTCTCTCTCTCTCTCTCTCACACACACACACACACACACACACACACACACACACACACACACACACACACACTTGTGTTGTTGTTGTTATTACTGCTTGGTACTTCCTGTCAAAATGCTCAGGGTGAGCCAGGAGTGGCGAGGGGCTGCAGGAGGGCTGTTGGCTCTGGCAAGATGCAGCCCCCATGTGACAGTGCGAAGCCTGCATTGAGCCACTGTTGCAGAGTCTGCTGTGTATGAAGCTCAGTGTGTGTCAGCAATGAGGGAGGGCTCTGGGGATCCGCGGGCAAGGGCTATGCCCCCTCACCACATTGGGGTCAGCGGTGCCGGCTGGGAAATGCCTTCAGTGGAGCATAGGGGCACCAGTTTAATAATACTGCATAGGGCCCCATAAATCCTAAGGACGGCCCTGCTGAGGGAACTGGGGCTATTTAGTCTGCAGAAGAGAAGAGTGAGGGAGGATTTGATAGCAGCTTCAACTACCTGAAGGGGGGTTCCAAAGAGGATGGATCTAGACTGTTCTCAGTGGTGGCAGATGACAGAACAAGGAGTGATGATCTCAAGTTGCAGTAGGGGAGGTTTACGTTGGATATTAGGAAAAACTTTTTCATTAGGAGGGTGGTGAAGCACTGGAATGGGTTACCTAGGGAGGTGGTGGAATCTCCATCCTTAGAGGTTTTTAAGGTCAGGCTTGACAAAGCCCTGGCTGGGACGATTTAGTTGGTGCTGGTCCTGCTTTGAGAACCACCACTGAGAACAGCCTAACTCCATCCTCTTTGGAACCCCCCTTCAGGTAGTTGAAGGCTGCTATCAAATCCCCCCTCACTCTTCTCTTCTGCAGACTAAATAACCCCAGTTCCCTCAGCCTCTCCTCATGAGTCATGTGCCCCAGCCCCCTGATCATTTTTGTTGCCCTTCGCTCGACTCTCTCCTATTTGTCCACATCCTTTCTGTAGTGGGGGACCCAAAACAGGACACAATACTCCAGATGTGGCCTCACAAGTGCCAAATAGAGGGGAATAATCACTTCCCTTGATCTGCTGGCAATGCTTCTTCTAATGCAGCCTAATATGTCATTAGCCTTCTTGACAACAATGACCTAGCATAGTGTCTAGTGGGCCAATGGGATCTTAGACCCAGTTCTGTACATTTACCATAGATAACTTCCCAAAGTTTGAGATGGGGAGCAGTTCCACCAAAGGCATCAACGGACCACATAGGCTCCAGCTCTTCTCCCTGCTATCCTTATATGTCTGGGAGATGCTGGGTTAATCTGCAATGGCTGCTGATGTGCAGAATGTGGCAGTCACTTTCCATTTCCCAAACTCTCCCTTTATCCATCTAATCAGGGCCAATAGGCCCCTGTATCTGTAATTGCTGTCAGCCTGCTGTTTTCTCCCCTGTTAAAACTCTCAGAGGAGGCTCTGCTTGGAAGGCACCCAGTGGGAGGATGGAGAGTGCTGGTGTGTATTGGCTACTCGTTTCTCTCTTGAGTTCCAGAGTTTTGAAGGCCCCCTTCTTTAAACAGTCCCTCTGAATCCACCCCTGTTCGTCCCATATCTGAAACTCTGCATCTGATATACTACCAGGCTCTAGAACTAGCTATTGGGCCAGTGGGAAGAATTTGCTAATAGGAAAGATGGGCTGGAAGAAAATACAGTTCTTATTTTTATGTTTAAACAAAACAGGTCAGGCAGAAATTCCGCCAGTCCCTGCATTCCAGCTGATAACCAGAAGTCACCTATTGTTGCAGGTAGACTTCTTATGGTGTTTCTTTGTGAAAAATAAACCTATTTGCTGACCAGTGCTAGTTCTGAGTGCCTCAGGTGGAAGGTGGCATATGAGTCTGCTTCTGCAAGAGTGAATGGGCTGGATCACTGACGGATAGGGGTGTGCTGCACCTTGGCAGATAGGGCTCTGTTTGCCAAATACTATGTAGATCTCTGGCACTGTTTTCATGCTTCGCTGTTTCTCTGGCTTGTACAGTATTACATCTCCAATACTGTACAGTCAGAAAAGACTGGCACATGTAATATTTCATCAGCCTCAAAACTGTCAGCAGTGCAACTTGTCATACTAAATTGGACCAACTCCTCAAACAGAAGGAAAGGAAGGAGAGAAAAACAAAGCTTTCTAGTTCCCCCAAAAGAGGGTGGAATGGGAGTCCTGTAGCCACAGGCTTTGCAGGGCCTGCAGGCTGGTTCTGAGACCAGGCATGGGGCAGTGGTTCAGGTGAAAGGTGGAGGGCTGGTGAGACTATTGCTATGGGCGGTAGGAAGGATTCCTGGACACAGTGAGTTTGGAGGAGGAGAGGGAGGGCCCTTGGCAGACAAGTAACTTCTCTTCTACATTCTGATTGTGAGTCATCTCTGCGATCGGGCAGTTTACAGCCTGGTGAACGCAAAATGGGAGATACACCATGACTCAAACTCCAGGGAATGTTGTAGCTGGGTTGTATCTGGTACCTGGGACAGAAAGGAAAATTGCCCCTTTTGTGACAAAAGTGTACCACTGGGATAAAATCCATTGGAATTCTCAGGGTGAGGCAAGGTCCCCGCTAACAGCAGGAAGAGTGAGAGTGGCCAGGCTCCCGGGGTGGTGGTGAGCTCAAGCTCTGTGCCGATGGATTAGAGCCTGGGAACCCCCTGGTGTCCATCCTCACGGGCGAAAGGGCATCTTCCAAATTCAGCCTGAGACACAATGTTAGGCTTTGCCTCTCTAGAGGACCAAAGGGCCTGTGGCCCATGTTTCCAGAGCAATAGGTAGCTCCTCTTTCTCTACTAGGAAGAGAATGGCGATCCAGCCTCTCTTCCATTGTCTAGAGACTAGAAAAAGTGCTGCCTATTTGTGCTCTAGGAGCAGCAGCAGGGTTAGAAGGGAGAGGGATTGGATGGCACCAAAGGAGCTTTCTTCTACTTCCAACTGAGTTGGCTCACTCAAGGCTCAAGAATACAGATCAATAACCTCGAAGAGGAACAATGCTTGCATCACTTGGGGAGAGAGCTCTGCATCTCCTGCCAAACCACCTTTTAAGGGTTCTCTGAAGGAAAGAACAAAGCTTTTTGAAGTTCAGTGAGTTAAAAGCTCACAGCTATCCTTCCCATCTGCAATAGAATCTTATGGCCCCCACACTAACACCCTCGACCATTTCAGCCCTGAAACACTCTGTGGTTTGATTTGTGTAAGCTTTGTCTCTCTATCTAGTTTTTTTAACTGTGCACATTACCATAGTGTCCGAATACCTCAAAGAGCTATCTGATTCAATGGCGTGAGGGGCAGTGGGACCCCTGGATTTCCAAACAAAGGAGGAGAAAGAAAAATAAACCAAATGAAACCAAGTATCAGAGGGGTAGCAGTGTTAGTTTGTATCCACAAAAACAGTGGCACCTTAAAGACTAACAGATTTATTTGGGCATAAGCTTTTGTGGGTAAAAAAAACACTTCTTCAGATGCATGGAGTGAATATTACAGAAACAGGCATAAATATATATTGTCACATGAAGAGAAGGGAGTTACCTTACAAGTGTAGAACCAATGGGAAGGCCAATTTAGTCAGGGTGGATGTTGTCCACTCCCAATAATTGATGAGGAGATGCCAATACCAAGAGAGGGAAAATTGCTTTTGTAATGAGCAATCCCTATTCAAGCCCAAATTGATGGTGTTAAGTTTGCAAATTAATTGTAGCTCAGCAGTTTCTCTTTGAAGTCTGTTTTTGAAGTTTTTTTTGTTGAAGAATGGCTACTTTTAAATCTGTTATAGACTGTCCAGGGAGATTGAAGTGTTCTCCTACTGGCTTTTGTATGTTACCATTTCTGATGTCTGATTTGTGTCCATTTGCTCTTTTATGTAGAGACTGTCCGGTTTGGCCACGTACATGGCAGAGGGGCATTGCTGGCACATGATGGCATATATCACATTAGTAGATGTGCAGGTGACTGAGCTTCTGATGGTGTGGCTGATGTTGTTGGGTCCTATGATGGTGTCGCTAGAGCAGATTGGGGACAGAGAAGGCAATGGGGTTTGTTACAGGGATTAGTTCTTGGGTTAGTGTTTCTGTGTTTCCACCCCATCATCAACCTCAGCCTGGACCAGTCTACACAAGAGATCCTCTTCCTGGACACTCCAGTGCAAATAAGTGATGGTCACATAAACACCACCCTATACCAGAAACCTACTGACCACTATACTTACCTACATGCCTCCAGCTTTCATCCAGACCACATCACATGATCCATTGTCTACAGCCAAGCTCTAAGATACAACTGCATTTGCTCCAATCCCTCAGATATAGACATACACCTACAAGATCTCTATCAAGCATTCTTAAAATTACAGTACCCATCTGAGGAAGTGAGGAAACAGATTGACAGAGCGAGAAAGGTACTCAGAAGTCACCTACTACATAACAGGCCCAACAAGGAAAATAACAGAACACCATTGGCCATCATGTACAGCCCCTAGCTAAAACCTCTTCAGCACATCATCAATGATCCTCCACTCTCAGAGGCCTTGGGAGGCAGGCCAATCCTTACTTATAGACAGCCTCCCAACCTGAAGCAAATGCTCACCAGCAGCTACATACCACACCACAGAAACACTAACAGCCTCTTGCCAGGCTGCCTCCAGGAAACCAACAGGAAGGTAAAGGAAGACTACAAGCCCTGGAGCCTAAGGGCTGATTGATTAGTTTTATAGCAAGTTGATGGACTGGGCTAATTTGAGTTGAAAAGAGCAGAGCCTGTTTGCAAAAGTTGGGCCATTACAAAGGGATTACACACAGAACCTTTGACAGGGCTCCTTCTCTGGAAGCTGCTTAGTGGATGCACTACGTGTCTGTCTGTGCGTGCAGATCTTTATCTGCATCGCATCCCACAATTTCAGGCCTCTGCCCTTGCTCATGTTGTCTCTGGCTGGGCTAGTCAAGGTGCTTCAGGGAGTTAGGTACCCAATTCTCATTGACCAGCAGTAAGCGCTGGAAGTCTAACTCTTGTACATATCTTTGAAAATTCAAGCTTTAGCCTTTAATCTTAATGACCATCTTGATAATGATATTCAGTTATGAATGCATTTATTCAACTGTGTATATATCATTGGTGGGGCCATTTTCTTATGTATCCTGCACATTCAAGGGGCAGCTTTCTTTAACACAAAAATGGACATAGTGGTTTTGTGTACTTTAAATCTGAATTTCTATTAAATGTAAAAAATAAGACTATAAGGTTACTGTATAAAATTGTTTAAATAAATATGTATGGCTATAGTATTTGCTACTGGTTAGCAAAAGGAAGCACAAAATGTAGTGAAAAGGCTATATAAAATGTGAATTAAGGCAGACAGCCAGTGTGACGTTCCCCTATGGTGTTATCTGGACTGATGATCTGCTAGGTCACTCCAATCCTCAACTCTGGGAGCCAGCCTTACCCTGCTCTGCTGTGAGAACCCCACTCCTGGGATGTTCATGCACAGCCTCTGGCATGTAAGCTGCTCCCAGTTACGTGAGAGAGCACTTTTGGCCAGCTGGTGCTTGGATTGTGCAACCGAATGACACTAGCCAATATCTCCAGTCTCAGTCACAACCGTAGGAACCTCCGTCTTGCAGTGTCCAGTTATACCCGCTGGATGCTGCAAGTTTATATGAGTTCATCAATTTAACAAAGAAATTGATATGTACCAGGCTTGTTATCCCAAGGGGAGTCTCTGACACGCTTCAAACCAAACGCACTGCTTCAGGTAGAACAAACAAACAGATTTATTAACTACAATGATAGCTTTTAAGTGATTATAAGTCAAAGCACAACAAGTCAGATTTGGTCAAATGAAAAAAGTAAAACGCATTCTAAGCTGATCTTAACACTTTCAGTGCCCTTACAAACTTAGATGCTTCTCACCACAGGCTGGTTGGTTGCCCTTCTGCCAGGCTCTCCCCTTTGATCAGCACTTCAGTCGCTTGGTGGTGGTGTCTGTAGATGTAGGTGGAAGAGAGAGAGAAAAAGCATGGCAAACATCTTGCCCTTTTATCATGTTCTTTCTTCCCTCTTGGCTTTGCCTCCCCCTTCAGGGTCATGTGAGCATTACCTCATCATAGACCCTGACTGACCAAGGAAAGGGGGGTGACTCACTTGAGAGTCCAACGGATTTCTGCCTAGGCCACTGTCCTTTGTTCCTGTGAGGCTGGGCTGTGTTTGTCCTATACATGCCCTGATGAGGTGTGAACTGCCCCACTGTTCCTGGAGAGTTTTGCCTGGGCTTGTTTTTAAGCCATGAGGACACATTTTCAGCCTCATAACTATATACATGAAATTACAACCTATAACATTACTGTAACAATACTCAATGCATCATGAGCCTTCCGAAGACACCCGACATGACAAACTTTGCATTGGATACCACACAGTCATATTAGAAGGATGAACATAGGGGTGCAGGTGTTCCCCTGAGATACAGAGTGTCACAACCAGCATCGAAAATTTCAGCCTCTGTGGCTAAAGTTGGGCAAACTGGGGAAAAAAGGTCTTGTAATGGGAAGTGTTGGGTGCTCCCAGCCCTACCTATACTACATACACTGACACCTTTATTGACCCCTCTCTGTCTGCTCTTTTGAGACAGATGGATCTTTGGGACATCTTACTGTATTAAGTTCTGTATCACTGTGGGCCGGGGACTATATCTAATTCCATGTGGGAGGAGGACTACAGCTCCTCCTGGAACTAAGAATAGTGGGGGATGACTAGGCAGATTCACTTAGAGCAATACCACCACCTGAGGAGGATCGCATATACTAGTTCACCACTGGAATCTCTAGAGACCAACACACAAAGAAAAGACTTTTGGATATACAGCCTGAGTTTAAACTAATTCGGGCCTTCTTTCTGTTCCAGCAAACTGATGGGACCTGCTGTCCGAAGGGTCCCATCCTTTCTGGGAAGGGTTGGAAGGACCCCATCAGACTGATGGGTGACCTCTGGTAAGTATTTAACATGTATATAGGAACTTCTACTGTTTTTATATGTATTCTCCTTGATGCTTTTCGCTTTAAGAATAAATGTGCTAATTTAGAAAGAGCTGTGTTGTAAATTATAACTGGTGGCCATTACATAAGCCATCAGAGAGCAAGTAAAGTGCAGACACAGGCCTGTTTAGGCAGTCTGGCTTGCTGGGGATATCACAGTGTAGGCGGGGAAATGTGCAGCTTGGAAAAACCCTGATCAGGAGAGAAAGAGATGTGGGTCTCTGTCCAAGAGAGGTGATGACTGGAAGCCTAAAGTGGGTGCCCTCAAGGGATTACGAAGGGGGAATACAGGTGCAATTGCCCTGAATTATTACAATACACACTGACACCTTAACTCCTCTCTGTCCATCTTTCTACTTGCTTTGACCAAAAAAATGTGTGGATTCACCTCAACTGAGACAGTTTCATCTATTCTATTGCCTTCTTACCACTTCGGCATAACCATGTGTGACAGGGTTGGGCCAGATGGCTACAGGAGAGTGATAGAAGGCAGATATGTTAGCCTCAGATTAAGCCAGTCCCTTTTCCCTGGGTAAGGTAACAGGGATGGTTCGATAACAATCAGGAACTTGCTGAAACCAATTAAGGCAGGCAGGCTAATTAGGACACCTGGAGCCAATTAAGAAGCTGCTAGAGTCCATTAAGACAGGCAGGCTAATCAGGGCACCTGGGTTTAAAAAGGTTTCAGAGTAGCAGCTGTGTTAGTCTGTATCGGCAAAAAGAACAGGAGTATTTGTGGCACCTTAGAGACTAACAAATTTATTAGAGCATAAGCTTTCGTGAACGCATCCGAAGAAGTGGGCTGTAGTTCACGAAAACTTATGCTCTAATAAATTTGTTAGTCTCTAAGGTGCCACAAGTACTCCTGTTCTTTTTGGGTTTAAAAAGGATCTCATTGCAGTCAGTGAGGGGCATGCAAGGAGCTGGGAGCAAGAGGTGCACAAGAAGCTGAGAGTGAGTAGGTGTGCTGCTTGCAGGACTGAGAAGTACAGGTGTTATCAGACATCAGGAGGAAGGTCCGGTGGTGAGGACAAAGAAGGTGCTGGGAGGAGGCCCTGGGGAAGTAGCCCAGGGAGTTGTAGCTCTCACGAAGCTGTTACAGGAGGCACTATAGACAGCTGCAATCCACAGTGCCCTGGTCTGGAACCCGGAGTAGAGGGCAGGCCCGGGTTCCCCCCCCAACTCCCTATTTGAAATGAGAGGAGTTGATCTGGACTGTGGGTCCCACCAGAGGGGAAGGTCTCTGGCCTGTCCCCCGACCCATTAGGTGTGCCAGCAGAGACTGTGGGGGATTGATCTCCTCCTTTTCCCCAAGCTGGCCAGTGATGAGGTTAGCCGAGTGAACGGCAGGTTTGTGCCACTAACAAAAGGAGCCAAACTGAGGACTGCTGAAAACTTCTGAGGCGAGCCAATCCGCCAGAAAGCGCAGAACCCACCAAAGCAAAGGAGGAAGTTTGTCACACATGGTATTGCTATTGACCCTGACCCCTTCTCTTTTTTTCCCATATCCCCATGTATGAAAAACTGCCTATTACCACCAAATTCACAGCATTAACTCTCACATCACTGCCTTGAACCCCCCTCCGCTTGCACTCTTTTTAAGGCCTTCACCTCGCGGATATCTGGCTTTCTCACATCCCAGCTCAGCAAACTCCAGGCATGAGCAGAAAACTGGTGCTCTCCTCCTTACACATAGAAAGAAGCAGGAACAGGGGTTCCCCATTCAGATCAGGAGATAGTTCAGAGTTGCTCTCTGTGTTTCTAAAAGCTGTCATGGACTATACATTGCAGATCTGGGACCAGGTTCTGGCCCTCAGCTCTTTCCCCTCCTCTGCAGTCCTGATTTAGAGAGGTGCTAAGGCGGGGCTGGAGCAGAAAGAGGCATGTTGGGAAAGTGGCCTGGAAAACTATGGGCAACTATAGGGAAGTTGCTGTAAGTCAGAGCAGCCCTCAGAGTGTCTTTCTTGTATCAGTGGCCATTCTAATCTCAGGGCAGCCCAGAACACAGGAGGCACAAAAGTGATTTAAAAGCACCATTTCCCTGCTACATTGGGTCATCTTTTCTAGAATCTGGCCCCTTGTTTCTCTCCTGTTCTGCTCTAGCAGTGGCCTCTTCACACAGTGTCAAGGGATAGCTCAGTGGTTTGAGCATTGGCCTGCTAAACCCAGGGTTGTGAGTTCAATCCTTGAGGGGGCCACTTAGGGATCTGGGGCAAAAATCTTTCTGGGGATTGGTCCTGCTTTGAGCAGGGGGTTGGACCCTTCCAACCCTGACCTTTTATGAAGGTAGGAAAAGAAGGATGCCATCTGGAAACCCCTTTCTCTCTCTGCATCATCCATTTTCTCTAAGTCTTCCCTCAAACCATCTTTTCTCCTTTAATGTCTCTCTTACCATTTACTAATACACATTATTTAGCTCTGTAACTGTATTATTTATTATCTGTGGAAAGCTTTTCAGGATATAATTTGCATTAAAAATGCTACACACAATAAAATGTTACTGTTTAATGACTCTATGAAAACATTTGTACCTGGGAACCTGTAAATTCTATGCAATGTGGCTGACTCAGAACTATCCTTCAGAGAGAAAAAACCCAGCCCACGTACTTGATTTGGTTTCTTTTTGTATTTTTACACACTTAGTATCCACAGATGGAACTAAGATGCACCATCATAAATGTGTGTTTCATATGAGTGTATTCTGTGGAGTAAAACTAAGGGAATACAAATGCAGCAGAACCTCAGAGTTATGAGCTGATCAGTCAACCACACATCTCATTTGGAACCGGAAGTATGCAATCAGGCAGCAGCAAAAACCAGGGGCTGGAGGGAAGAAAGCCAAAACAGTGATGTGCTAAATGTAAACTACTTTTTTTTTTTTTTTTTTTTTTAAAGAGAGCTTAAAAAAAAAAAGATTTGACAAGGTAAGGAAACTGTTTCTGTGCTTGTTTCATTTAAACTAAGATGGTTAAAAGCAGCATTTTTCTTCTACATTGTGAAGTTTCAAATAAGTCAGCGTTCAGTTGTAAAATTTTGAAAGGACAACTATGTTTTGTTCA